>NC_083582.1:66795226-67395226 GCF_027579695.1 Neoarius graeffei | reverse complement strand
AGAGCCATCACCACCTGCAAAAATTCCACGTCTCTTCTCTGGATACAAAAAAAGCAAGAAAAGCATTGACTATGGCTCATCTGTGAGGGCAGAGCTGATCCGCTATATTCAGTTGTCAGCTAATGAAGAGGACAAGGGATGTCTGGACTTTTGGCAAAGGCATCAAAAGGCTTTCCCAAGGCTTTATCTGGTGGCTATGAGGGTGTTGGCTGTGCCTGCCACCAGTGCTCCTGTGGAGAGGGTGTTCAGCCAGGGCTGGATCATCATGTGCCCTCACAGAGCCAGACTGAGTGCAAAGACACTGTCAGAATTAATGTTTTTGAAATGCAACTATTCTGTTGTCTAAACCCTTTTCCAGAATGTAGATCATATTCAAAGGTTTGTTCCACAGATGTTGTTACAGCTGTGTAGATGTGTTGGTCACCTTTTGGCAGAACTATTTTGTTATTTTCCTCATTACTTGCACTTGAGAGTGTTAAAGGACAAGGAAATTGTCAGTTCAGTGCCTTTGGCACCATGATTGGTGGTAGAACACTATCAAAACAGATGTTAGACCTTAAGAATGAAAAGGCTACACAACATAATACATTTGTTAATGTATCCTGTGGTATATTTTTCAAAATATATTTATCAAGTTCAAACAAAGCTTTCATGTTTCTTCACATTACACATTGAAATAGCCCTCCTAGGTTACCATGCTCTGATCAATTTTGATAGTGTATAATAGCCTAATAGATGATAAAGTACAGTGAATGCTTTCAATCCAAAACATACAGAAATGCAGTATCATCTCAGATAGCATCTAATGAGAGAACGTTAATTTCAGTCATTTGAGACTTGACTTGGACTTGGGACAAAAGACTCGAAACTTGAGTACAAAGACTTGACACTTGACTTGGACTTGGGACAAAAGACTCGAAACTTGACTTGGCATTGCCCCTCAAAGACTTGAGACTTGACTTGGACTTGAGTACAAAGACTTGACACTTGACTTGGACTTGGAAAAAATGACTTGTGAACATCTCTGTCACATGTAGTACACAACCAGTACTTGCCAGAAATTCCTGCAGCTCCTTCAGTGTCGCTGTAGGCCTCTTGACAGCCTCCCTGACCAGTTTTCGTCTTGTTTTTTCATCAATTTTGGAGGGACGTCCAGTTCTCGGTAATGTCACTGTTGTCCCATATTTTCTCCACTTCTTGATGACTGTCTTCACTGTGCTCCATGGTATATCTAATGCTGTAGAAATGTTTTTGTACCCTTCTCCTGACTGATACCTTTCAACAATGAGATCCCTCTGATGCTTTGTAAGCTCTCTGCGAACCCTGGCTTTTGCTGAAGGATGCAACTGAGTAAATATCTGAACTTTATTTGGGGTTAATCAGAGTCATTTTAACTGATGGCAGGTGTGAACCCAAAAAGACTGAATGCTGTAATTAAATTAAAAGGTGCTTCAACATAGTATTAGTTTAAGGGTGTGCACACTTATGCAACCCACTTATTATACGTTTTTTTTATTTTTAATGTTTTTCCCCTTAACAGATTTATTTGTTTTTCAATTGAATTGTACAGGTTATAGGTCACATTAAAGGTGAGAAAAGTTTTGAAATGATTTATCGTGGTCTCATATTTTTTTTACATCAGAAAAACCTATCATTTTAATGGGGTGTGTACACTTTTTATATCCACTTTATATACACATAAACCTCTTGAAAAAATAAAGAACTGTATCTCTGTATATAGATAATGGAAGGATGTTCCTCTGGTGGTCCTTTTGCACTGATGAAGAAAATAGCGGTGGCTCATAAATGTAGACATGCATGCAAAATGGTGAGTGTAGTTTACACCCAATAACCAAAAGGAAACTTTTGTTTTAGTTTGATAAATTAAAACTGGGGGAAAAAAACAAAAAAAAAAAACAAAAAACACTTTTCCTTGTGAAGCCCAACCAATTGTTCTCACAATGTCAGAACTGTCTTCTGATAAAACTGTCTTCTGATATTCCTATCCTTGTGGGGACATTTGGTCATCAAGCTGAAGCATATACTGTTTTCAGAAATGAAATATAACATGGTAAAAAAAAGACATTATTTTTTAGTTTATTTATTTAGTTCCTGAAATGGTATGCATTACTATTTAAAGAACCACAAAAAGCGTCCACATTTATCTGAGTCTTATCTAAGACCCCGTCCACATGTAGCCGGGTATCTGCTAAATCGAAGATATTTTTCTACGTTTTGGCCTGTCATCCACATGAAAACACATCAAAAACGAATATTTAAAAAAAACTCCGGGCAAAGTGAAGATTTTTGAAAACTCCGTGTATGCCTTTTCGTGTAGACAGAGATAACCGGAGGTTTGCGTTTTAGAACGTCACAATCTGCGCCAAAAAAATGACAACAAATCTGCCCTGACGTCAAACGTGCGACCTTTGTTTACTGCAGAAGCCAGATTAAGCATGGACAGAGTAATGGATCGGAGTAGTGCCTTGAAAGCGTTAATTATTGTGCAGGTGCTATTTACATGTTTAATTTTAGAGGCCCAACTACTGATAAGATTCCCAATCAACGTTTTCTTGAGTCTTTTGAAGTTTATACTCCAAAATTGTGTTTAGAAGCAATTCTGTCTCCGAGTCTGTCCAGACGAACGAGCTTGGCGTCATGTTTTATGTTTAGGCGGAAGTGACGCCAACAGAGGGCTATTCTGATGTGATTAGGGGGTAGGATTTGGGGAAATAATGCCATCTACAGGTTTGGAATGCTTATGAATGTGATTGAAAACGCAGATGTTCGGTTATGTGTGGAAGGGATTTTTTTCGAAGACGAGGTGGTGTGGATAAAACATTTTTATAAACGGAGGGGGGAAAATGTTCGGTTTTAAAAATACCCGGCTACGTGTGTACATGGCCTAAGAGCCTTTATTTCTAAGAGTTTGGTTGAAATTGTGTTTTTCTTTTCTCTTTGACTGAGCAGGAATGGTATGCCATATAGATGAGGAGTAAGGATAGCGTGATCACATTCTCTGTGTGATCTCCTGGTGGGTGTCTGGATAGTTTTTATGGTTCTAAGCCTCTGATGGTTGAGACTCAATCATGCATGCACACCAGGCTGACCAAATACTGGAGAAATTCTAAAACACCAAACATCACTTATTTATCAGAATCCATCCTATGGTAAGAAGTCAGACCTCTGACAACACACCGATCAATGTTTCCATTCAAAAGCTGCTGCTTGGGATTGTTACAGCTGCCAGTCAGGCCTGTGGCTTATGGCTCTGCGAGAGCCCAGTGCGTACCTCCTGTTCAATTTGATCTCTTCATGCCCTTTCAGTTCATCGCTGGAAAGAAATCTGACCTACATAGGTGAATACTCAAGCTGCTGTCCTGTAAAAGACAAGAAAGAAAGTGAAGCAAGTACATGCTCAGCTCGGGCTTGTTCAATTTCCTGACCATTCCCTTTTGATTTCTCTTTCTCTCATGAATACACTCTTTTCCTCTTAGCTGCTGTTCTATGCAATTTCAGGTAGCATTAGTATTTAGTTCTATTCTGTACCTTTGTGACAGAAAAAAAAATGACTGTACCTTAGATTAGGGAGGAAACTGTAGAAGAACATCTGATATCAGATATTGTCAAATATGAAAAGGGCTCTACTTATCTCCAATAATATGTGTGTGTACTGAAGAAGACCTCGTAACTGATTTTCCCTCTCTGAAACCCGAAAACAATGCACTCCCTAAATCTGAAGTGGAATCCTTTCTCATGTTTATTCCTGGTCCAACCCTGATAATCTCAAAGACTTTTGCACAAAGCTTAGGCTTTTTTTTTAAATCAAAGACATTGGGTGCACAAGATCTCTCTCATGCCATTAATGGTAAACAGCAAACTCAGGAATTCGCATCCTTTTTTGTCACCCGTTTCCATAAAGCATGGACTCAGCATACTGGGTTATCTACAAAGATTTTTGTATGTGACTATGTGTTTGGGCAATATGTTAGAGGCGCACAGTCAGACCATTAAATCCATCACTGCTGAATTTTATGAATTAACTCCTGCACAGCTTCCCAAGCGTGTTTGTGAATTAGAATCAGCTGGAGCTCTTCCAGTCAAGCCCATGGGAACATGCCCGAAGAATAATGTTCTCGCCATTTCTTATCCACAAGGTCAGGCCCAGGTCCACAAGACTCGGGCTGCCCACAGAGTAGGAATCCCTCCCTGTTAAGTGCTATTCTTACTGAGCGATATGAACAACTTCCTGTTTTGGAATTAATCACTGAAGGAAGCATTTACCCTTTCGTTGTTGAAACCGGAGTTACCTGCTCTTCTTTTAAGTGCATGGCAGTATACTGGTGCTGTTTCAGGCTCTAACGTTAACTCTGTGGGAATCAATAAGGTTCCAATCTCATGTCACGAAACACATAGAAATTTCTGGCTAGTTTCAGGTCTTTTGTGTGTGTGTGTGTGTGTTTTATAAGATGGAGTTGGGATAGAAATGAAATTTTTCTGAAATCTGGCAATTCAGTTAACCAAACGTATGGATAAAACCACTCAAAACAAGCTAGACTGTGTGCTGGATGACTGTATGCTGTCAACTCTCAACTGCTCACTATGGGGTTGCTCGAAAAAGTCACCAGATAGTAGCCTATATCATAAGTCAAGTGTAGAAACTTCTTGACTTAATTTTGTTTGAGGCTATGTTGCTACATTGATGTTATCCTGCCCCAGCAATATCCATGCCCATGAGCCACTGCTGCTCCTGTCGGAAGTCAAAATTCTCTGTCTGGCTGTGTTTAAAAAAAAAAAAAAGTTTCCCATAAACAAAGTTAAACTAAGATCACTTGTAATCAATATTGCTTACTCTGAAAAACCAAGTGTAACTCTACACAGTGAACCTAAGCTCTTTTCCTCTCCACCATGATGGAGGGAGCCATTGGAAACTGTTGACTTGGACATGAGTAATTAGGATGGTGGGCTCCTGTGAGGGCCAAATGAACTGAACAGTATATTCAGCAGTCAAATAAAGCTGCCTGTCAACATGATGGATTTACAGTATTTAAAAAAAAAAACACACAGCAATCTGAAACACAATGCATTTAATACCATTTCCAGTAAACAGCTCAAGGGCAGGTTGGAGCCAGTCATGTTGGTGCCTTTAAATGCTCCTTTAAAGTCCAAGCTTCCATCTTTAGTTTTGTGAAGAGAGTGTTGCATGAATGGACCAAATAAATGATCTCATCTCATTATCTCTAGCCGCTTTATCCTGTTCTACAGGGTCGCAGCCAAGCTGGAGCCTATCCCAGCTGACTACGGGCGAAAGGCGGGGTACACCCTGGACAAGTCGCTAGGTCATTACAGGGCTGACACATAGACACAGACAACCATTCACACTCACATTCACACCTACGGTCAATTTAGAGTCACCAGTTAACCTAACCTGCATGTCTTTGGACTGTGGGGGAAACCGGAGCACCCGGAGGAAACCCACGCGGACACGGGGAGAACATGCAAACTCCACACAGAAAGGCCCTCGCCAGCCACGGGGCTTGAACCCAGGACCTTCTTGCTGTGAGGCGACAGCGCTAACCACTACACCACCGTGCCGCCCCCCAAATAAATGATAAAATATAAAATGCAATTGTGAGAATAATTGAGCAGTGTGTATGGTATAATTAGCTATGCTAATGAGACATTTCCTCAGGTAATAAGCAATTGATAAAGTCAGTAGTGATTATCTGGCAAGGCAATTTAATACCAGAGTGCTCTTTAGACAACAAATTAATGAGTGAAAAGCGTTGATAGTGAATGATACTGCTGAATTTAAATGGCTATGAAATTACTAAGTTAAAGTAGAATTTTAGTGTAAATTTGGCTGCATTTTTCTTACTTTACCCCATATTACAAGATTAAAATCATCACTGATGTAAACTAGTGTTAAAAGAGATTAGTCACACCTCTGTGGAAGATGTGTGTGTGTGAGGGAGAGAGAGAGATTGTACACTTAGTGTGCATTTCTCCAACCAACTATTCGAATAGAAAATTATGATAATACAAGATAGCAACACCAAGACTGTGAAACTGTTAATCTCCTCGGACTCATGAATTAGGTGTTTCTATGGCAATGTATAACAAGAAAAATGGCTGTGAAATTATATTTTATCTTCTCTCACAGTTAAACACGACAGTCCCGAAAACCATGCTGCACTACATCACACTGTCTATCTATAGAGTTGCTTGCACAGCTGATGTCCAAACCATCCTGTTTCTCTACACTGAAAATATAATCATGACATGAAATCATGGCACTGAACAATTCATGAACTCATAATTACTGTAATCTGGACATGATATGAATGTGCCATAAGTTTTAGTAGTCATCCTAGTCAATTTAGACCTTTTACAGAATGATGATGATGATTATTATTATTCTTATAGCTGTCTTAATTTGCCTCTACATTTAACCCTAAATATAGAACTGTACCATTAAATAGCCTCAGGAACCAAGCAGTGGTGCGTTTCCCGAAGGCCTTCCCGTTTTGATCTGTGTGTACTGAAGGAGGTTGAATTGAGCTCTTATATATACTGTATATGTTTGGCATGCTTCAGTGAGTTTGAGGCAGAATCTCTTCGGCAGCAGAGCTCTACATTCCCAGGTCATAAAAGTATGGTATGAGAATGTAGCGCTCTGCTGCGGAAGAGATTCTGCCTCACGGATATCTGGGAGATTCTGCCTCAATCAGTCACTGATGCATGCCAAACATATATTTATATCACTTATATATCACACACGGGCGGCACGGTGGTGTAGTGGTTAGCGCTGTTGCCTCACAGCAAGAAGGTCCTGGGTTCGAGCCCCGGGGCCGGCGAGGGCCTTTCTGTGTGGAGTTTGCATGTTCTCCCCGTGTCCGCGTGGGTTTCCTCCGGGTGCTCCGGTTTCCCCCACAGTCCAAAGACATGCAGGTTAGGTTAACTGGTGACTCTAAATTGACCGTAGGTGTGAATGGTTGTCTGTGTCTATGTGTCAGCCCTGTGATGACCTGGCGACTTGTCCAGGGTGTACCCCGCCTTTCGCCCGTAGTCAGCTGGGATAGGCTCCAGCTTGCCTGCGACCCTGTAGAAGGATAAAGCGGCATGAGATGAGATATCACACACACATATATAAAATAACACATTGACTTAATTATTTAATTGGTGTCTCTCTCCCTTCTCTAATGGATATTTATAACTCCCGCCTCACCTGCAAAGCCATCAGGATTGCAGGTGACCCCACCCACCCATCTCACAGCCTCTTCAGCCTGCTGCCGTCAGGGAGGAGACTGCCAAGTCTCCGGGCCAAAACCAGCAGGCTCAAGAACAGTTTCTTTCACCAGGCGGTCAGGAGGCTCAACTCTGCCCCTCCTCTGCCCCCTGCCACAGATTCTGCTCACCCCCCCCCCCCAGCATCTGACATGTCATCCTCACAGTTTCCCCCCCCAACACACACACACACCTCATCGTTCATTAACACACTGAACTCAGGGACCGCACATCTCACTTTACCTCGCTCATTTGCACTATTCCACACTCCCTCATCTTAACAGCTGCTAGTTTGTTTATACTGCTTATTTCATGTTTACCTGCTATACCTCAAGTGCCCTTGACTGTTTGGTTATTTGAACCAATTTATGTGTGTGTATGTGTGTGTGTGTGTGTGTGTGTATGTATATATATGAGTGTTTAGTCTATGTCTAGTTCATATCTAGAGTGTTTATACTGTTTATATTGTCTGTTTGAGTGTTTAGTCTGTGTGTAGTTCTTATCTAGTGTTTACTCTGTTTATATTGTCTGAGTGTTTAGTCTATGTCTTGTTCTTATCTAGTGTTTATACTGTTTATTTATACTGTTTATATTGTTTGAGTGTTTAGTCTATGTCTAGTTCCTATCTAGAGTGTTTATAATGTTTATATTGTTTGGTTTTTTTTTTCAATTATTCTATTTTTATTTATTGCATTGCCTGTTTGCACCGTGGGTCAGAGAGGACTGATATTTCATATGTGCTGTATGTCAAGCATGTATAGCATATTTGACAATAAAGTTGACTTGACTTGACCTATTTAGCTTATTATTTGCTCATTCTTTCGTGTGAACATTTATTCATTTAATTAAAAAAACACACTTGGAATGAAAAATGTTCATCTCATCTCGTTATCTCTAGCCGCTTTATCCTGTCCTACAGGGTCGCAGGCAAGCTGGAGCCTATCCCAGCTGACTACGGGCGAAAGGCGGGGTACACCCTGGACAAGTCGCCAGGTCATCACAGGGCTGACACATAGACACAGACAACCATTCACACTCACTTTAGAGTCACCAGTTAACCTAAATGTCTTTGGGGGAAACCGGAGCACCCGGAGGAAACCCACGCGGACAACATGCAAACTCCGCACAGAAAGGCCCTCGCCAACCACGGGGCTTGAACCCAGACCTTCTTGCTGTGAGGCGACAGCGCTAACCACTACACCACCGTGCCACCATGAAAAATGTCATTGTTCAAAAATGTAAAATAGTTTAAATTATTAATTACCACATTATTTTATTTATTTATTTATATATTTATTTAAAGGTTTAGTTATCAGGAACAATGCACATTAATAAAACATTTAAACAAATGTAAATATGCCAGAATTAGCCAGAAGGCTATTTTGCATCTGCTGTCCCTGGACCGATGTTAAAATAGTCACCCTAAAAGAACAAAAATTAAAATATAATCAAATAAAACATTGCTAAATAAAAAAAAACTAAATCTGAATAAAAATTAAAAAGTAAAAAACTAAACTAAAATTCATTCACACACAAGCTAACATAAACTCAACACCAAACAATTACTACAAAACAAAGAACAACATTAAGCAACAACAACAAACATCAACAACATTTATAATACAAGACACAATAAAAAACTAACAAGCCATAAACAAGCAGGACATAGACACCAAACACATAATAAAAAACCATACACAAAAAGCAACAGTAATACGAGACTAACTGACAAGACAACATGACGGATGGCATCAGAAAAACATCGACAGGCAGGGCAGCAAACACGGAGACAAATTAAGCACTAAATTTAATTTTGACAGCCTTGACCACTAATTAACCTCATCTCATTATCTCTAGCCGCTTTATCCTTCTACAGGGTCGCAGGCAAGCTGGAGCCTATCCCAGCTGACTACGGGCGAAAGGCGGGGTACACCCTGGACAAGTCGCCAGGTCATCAAAGGGCTGACACATAGACACAGACAACCATTCACACTCACATTCACACCTACGGTCAATTTAGAGTCACCAGTTAACCTAACCTGCATGTCTTTGGACTGTGGGGGAAACCGGAGCACCCGGAGGAAACCCACGCGGACACGGGAAGAACATGCAAACTCCACACAGAAAGGCCCTCGCCGGCCCCGGGGCTCGAACCCGGACCTTCTTGCTGTGAGGTGACAGCGCTAACCACTACACCACCGTGCTGCCCTCACTAATTAACCACTTTTTTAAAAAAATTAAAAGAAGCATAATTTGATTGATTTCTAATGTCAATTGGAATGGAATTCCACTCACAAGCAGCCCTGATTGAAAATGCAGACTGGCTAAAAGCACTTTTTCTAAACTGGACCACACAATCTCCTCTAGCTGCACTCCGTGTAGATGTTGATACCACCTTTATAAACTGGGTCAGTACAGGAGGAGCAAGTCCATGAATAATTTTATGCATTAAACATGAGTGTGAATATTTAATACGATTTTCCAGATGTAGCAATTTGTATTTCAGTAAAATATGGCAATGATGATAGTCATTGGATTTCTTATCCAATACCTTAATGGTTTTTTTATATAAAGAAAGTAGTGGTTTGAGTGCAGTATTGCTAGCTTGAGACCAGGTTGTCAAACAATATGTTATATGGGAGAAGATCATTGAATGCATATACGTTAGTGCAACCTTAGTTGACATGCAACTGCGAACATGTCTAAAGTTTGCCAAATTAAATTTGATGCACTTAGAAACCTTTTTGATATGCTCTTTAAAGGTGAGGTTATTATCAATGACCACCCCGAGATATTTAAAATCTGAGACAACACATAGTCACTCCCCATCTACAACCACATCAGGCTCTAGAGAGTGTGTTTTAGTTTTACTAAAAAACATACACACTGTTTTAGAGACATTCAGTTGAAGACAGTTTTGCTTTAACCATTCTGTGATGCGTTGCATTGAGTTAGTTAACTGATCAGCTACTTGAGTTGCGCTGCTACCATGCATAAAAATTACAGTGTCGTCTGCATACGTTATGGTGTTTGAATTAGGGCATACAATTGGCAAATCATTCACATATAAAGAAAATAAAAGTGGACCCAAAATGGATCCTTGCGGAACACATCCAGCTAAAGAAATAGTATCGGACTGATGATTCTTTATGCGAACAAACTGAAACCTATTTGTTAAATATGACTGTATCCAGTTAATGGTGCCTAATGAAAAGTTAAACGTGGAAAGTTTATCAAGAAGTATGCCATGATTGATAGTATCAAAGGCCTTCTTCAGATCTAAAAATACAGCACCACCCACACCACTTTTATCTAGCATTAACTTAATTTTTTCATGAAATATATGTCATGCTTAATGATGATACAATATATTAACATATTTAATGCTTTATATTCCATTGATTTTTGCTTAAAAATGAATGCCATGTGACCTCATCAACTGGATTTAGCAACTACAATACGAATGCCTTTAGCAACTACTAATGTCTATATCGAGGACACACATTGCAAAGACGCTCTTAGTAAAGTTGCTCTTAAGACCCCTTCTTACGAGTGAGTTCAGGAAAGCCACATACAGAGACAACGTTTGTTGCTTGAAAGTGTCTCTACGCTTGCTCTTTAGCACAAAACGGCAACATTATCTGGAAACCTACCCCAGATTTATTTTGCCTCATGTTTGTACATTTAGACTTTGCTCCAGCGATATAGTATGCTAGCAGAGCAAGGTTTTATATGAGAGAGATACTTGTAATAATATTTGTTAAAACATTCAATAATATGGCTGTATATTAAATGCATGCGGAAATATCAAACCTTCGTGAACACTTTGGTTTTAAGTGCTTATAAAAATACTCTTCTAACAGTGCAAGCGCATTTGAATAGGGATGGACACTGAAACACGGTATTAAACAGGCCCCTGGTGGTAAATTATTAAATATCATAGTATCAATAACCTCTGTCATTTTTGGTTCTGCTTTCAGTACAAAATTAATAAAATAGATTTCCTATTTATTATTGCTACATAAAAGTCATCTTGCACATTTTATCTCACTGGCTCCATTTTTGATTAACCTCTCTCTCTCTCTCTCTCTCTCTCTCTCTCTCACCTTGTTTTTAGTGACGATGGCAGAGAGAACTAAATGTTCAAAAGTGTGGATACACTTCACAAGAGTCACTGCTGACAGTGCTCACTGCTACAAGTGCAACAAGTCTTTTGCATGTCAGGGCGGAATCACAAGCAATCTTTCAAATCATCTAGCAAAAGTTTATTACATACAAACACTACAGAAGTACCGATAAGAGTACCGTTAAAGGACTAGATTGATAAGCAGTATCAGTAAGAGTAGTCTCATCTCATCTCATTACCTCTAGCCGCTTTATCCTGTTCTACAGGGTCGCAGGCAAGCTGGAGCCTATCCCAGCTGACTACGGGCGAAAGGCGGGGTACACCCTGGACAAGTCGCCAGGTCATCACAGGGCTGACACATAGACACAGACAACCATTCACACTCACATTCACACCTACGGTCAATTTAGAGTCACCAGTTAACCTAACCTGCATGTCTTTGGACTGTGGGGGAAACCGGAGCACCCGGAGGAAACCCACGCGGACACGGGGAGAACATGCAAACTCCGCACAGAAAGGCCCTCGCCGGCCCCGGGGCTCGAACCCGGACCTTCTTGCTGTGAGGTGACAGCGCTAACCACTACACCACCGTGCCGCCAGTAAGAGTGGTATTACTGTTAAAATCTTAATGATACTTTCCCTACTTGTGAGGTAAACAATCTAACAAATAGCAGTACAGAACTTACCTTCCCTTACAAAAAAGAAGTTTATTCAAGTGTGCTTCTAGTATACTTCTTTTAAACTAAAAATAAGAGTATGCTTTCAGTTTACTTTTTATTTACTTATCAGAGAAATACTTCATTAAGTTATACATAAGTATACTTGGCTTATACTGAAAAGTATATCGAAAAGTCGAAGTATATTAAGCTTATACTTAAACTTATACTTAAGCTTATACTTAACAAAAGTGGAATAAAGTATGAAAATATTTGTGCCTTATGTTTAAGTGTACTTGCCCTGTAGTTGTGCTTATCCTTTTGATAGTAGCCTATAAAATACTTCTTTTTCACACATATTGGCTTCTTTGTGATATACGGCAGCATGTTTTAAATCCCATCTTTTAAACCTACAAGTACCATAAGTTTGTGGTCAGCTCTGGGGTGGAATAGATTAAGAGTAAACAGTGTTGGAACTTCAATTTATCTTTTATGTACATAGCGTTATTAACTAGATGTGTATAACCAGTAACTAATAGTATATTTCCAATATGCTATAAATCATACTTTTATAAACTAAAAAGTGGACGAGAAGTGTGTAACGAGTAAACCAATAGTATATTTCCAGTTTACTACAAAGTGTACTTTAGTAAACTAAAAAGTGGACGAGAAGTATAAAACAAGTAAACTCATAGTATATTTCCAGTATACTATGAAGTATGCTTTTGTAAACTAAAGAGTGGACTACAAGTATAGAACTAGTAAACTATTAGTATATTAGTTTACTTGTGGTATACTTACAGTACAAAATAAAAAATACTAGTTGTATACTCAGAGTTTACTTCTCTTAGACTGAAAGTATACTTTTTATAAACTAAAATTGGGCCAATTTAGTCCCAAGAAGTATTAGATTAGTTTACTTACAAGTATACTGTAAGTACATTGCTATCAGTATACTTGGTACACAAAAGTATACTTAAGGAAATATACTTTAACTTTACTTAAGTATACATAATAAAATGAACTTGAAGTATACTTCTTTTTGATAAGGATTAGCTCATTTTAAACAAAAGTCTTGGACAAAATGCTAAAGTAAAATGGCAGGAGCAAAGAACTGCCAGATTATTTGTTCAGTTCATAGATTTGCATTCATTCATTCATTAAAAAAGAAAGAAAGAAAGAAAGAAAGAAAGAAAAGTGAGAAAATAGAGCCCAGTCTTCATGTAGAATATTTAAGTTGTTCCAACATTCTATCTGCAAACAAATATATGAATTAAAAACTTTGGAGCAAATCCGTGTAAGCATTCAACTGTTTCCACACCCATCCACCTGATCTCATGAACAACAACAACAATAATAATAATAAACATACATACATGGGCTGTATGTATGGTGGTGTAGTGGTTAGCACTGTCACCTCACAGCAAGAAGGTTCTGGGTTCGAGCCCAGTGGCTGACAGGGGCCTTTCTGTGCGGAGTTTGTATGTTCTCCCCCTTGTCTGTGTGGGTTTCCTCCGGGTGCTCCGGTTTCCCCCACAGTCCAAAGACATGCAGGTTAGGATAATTGGTGGCTCTAAATTGACCGTAGGTGTGAATGTGAGTGTGGATGGTTGTTTGTCTCTATGTTTCAGCCCTGCGATGATCTGGTGACTTGTCCAGGGTGTACCCCGCCTCTCGCCCATAGTCAGCTGGGATAGTCTCCGGCTTGGCCGCGACCCTGCACAGGATAAGCGGTTACGGATAATGGATGGATGGACATACATACAATAATTCAGTCATGCTAATGAGATTGTATGAAAACTAAGGAACCCTGTTCTTGACCTTAATCTGCATAAATTTTACACAGATTGTGTGAATCGTTTTGAAGCTGTAAACCATGTTGCTTTTCCAATTAAGTTTCATAATTAAATTATTATACCATACTGGTTTCTAAAGGCTCCTAATCACATTAAATTAATAGGCATGAAAGAGCTAAGTTCTTAATTGTTTAATAAATTGTTATGACAGATGGGGTGCATGTGCAAATGTTGAGTCACTGAAGCATTCCTCACACATTTATAAAGAGACGTGAACTAAAATATTAAATTAAAAAAAAAAAACAACAACTCACAATTCTCTTTTCACAGGAGTGGGTATTCTGACTGTGTGTGTGCAGTCAGTCAGTATGATGAGATTGCCATAGCTCTGCCATGCAAGCCAGCGTCTGCAATAAGGTGTCGGTTATTGATATGCTTAAAAACCACATGGTCATTGACTCAAGCTGCCTGTGTAATCAATACACATCACACATGGCTGACTTCAAGCAAAATCACAATCCTTCACTGGCCTAATATTCATTCTCATGATCAAACATGGCTTAGGTGTGAGGAGTGTAGACAACCCACCTACCCCCTCACACCCCCATACCTTAAGTAATCCATGCATTTATTTTGTGGAGACTTCAACAGACCTATCAACCTTTATGTATTTTGTGTAGGAGCTCTGCATTTTCATCTCATCATCTCTAGCCGCTTTATCCTGTTCTACAGGGTTGCAAGCAAGCTGGAGCCTATCCCAGCTGACTGGGCGAAAGGCGGGGTACACCCTGGACAAGTCGCCAGGTAATCACAGGGCTGACACATAGACACAGACAACCATTCACACTCACATTCACACCTACGGTCAATTTAGAGTCACCAGTTAACCTAACCTGCATGTCTTTGGACTGTGGGGGAAACCGGAGCATCTGGAGGAAACCCACCGGACATGGGGAGAACATGCAAACTCCGCACAGAAAGGCCCTCGCCAGCCATGGGGCTCGAACCCGGACCTTCTTGCTGTGAGGCTACAGCGCTAACCACTACACCACCGTGCCGCCCCGCTCTGCATTTTAAGATTGGAATATGCTGGCATGCCTTATCGCTGAAAATATGCTGAAAGAACAGTCTTCTTTTTTCCCCCAATAAAAATGACAGAGGCACGGTGGTGTAGTGGTTAGCGCTGTCGCCTCACAGCAAGAAGGTCCTGGGTTTGAGCCCCGGGGCCAGCGAGGGCCTTTCTGTGCGGAGTTTGCATGTTCTCCCCGTGTCCGCGTGGGTTTCCTCCGGGTGCTCCGGTTTCCCCCACAGTCCAAAGACATGCAGGTTAGGTTAACTGGTGACTCTAAATTGACCGAAGGTGTGAATGTGAGTGTGAATGGTTGTCTGTGTCTATGTGTCAGCCCTGTGATGACCTGGCGACTTGTCCAGGGTGTACCCCGCCTTTCGCCCGTGGTCAGCTGGGAGGGGTTCCAGCTTGCCTGCGACCCTGTAGAAGGATAAAGCGGCTAGAGATAATGAGATGAGATGAAAAATGACAGAAAGCCAATCAATATTAGCAGATCCATGGAAGCTCCTCCTTCATCCCCAATCTCACATTAGTAATCTTTTCACTGATGCTCTCATCTTGACCCAATTTTCCTGCTTGAAAAATGCATTGACTCGGCACCATCACTTCTGTCAAGGTAAGTGGAGAATGTTTTGAGTGCATTAATATGAAATACACTCTATAAATGTGTTTGCCTTCATTAAGGATGCACCACAATTTCAGCCACGAATATTTTCCAGCCAAAAATAATCAAAGCATGCAAAGAAAAAGGCTAAAAAAAAATCGATGAAATAAGCGGATGACAAAGTCCCCCCTTCTCAGGTCTTTTTAATTGCTCTATTATCATATTGGAAATGAGTCAGGGAATAGATTTAACAGAATAATTTACTCCAGAAGGCTAATGTTGAAGCAGTAGCAATGACACAAATACAACACTGTATTCCTGGCTCTCAGTGTTCATTCAGTGTTAAGCATGTTAGTGCTTTTTTGTTTGGTGTTTAATAATAAGTGTCATCGGGCAAAACAAACGTCGCCTGGTAGCACTTATGATGCATATGAAGGAAGATATTGTGAAAAAAAACAGGTACCCTATGGGTCCATGTGGCTACTGCTTATAAATAAAATAGTTTTCTGATACCATGTCGATACAGTAAATACAGCATATATGCTTACTCTGTGAGGCAGTAGTCACAAAAATGAAGTGTAATGCAATAATGAACAATTTAAAGTGGTGCTTGAAAGTTGAACTCTTCAGAATGTTCTATATTTCTGCATAAATATGACCTAAAACATTATCCGATTTTCACACAAGTCCTAAAAGTAGATAAAGAGAACCCAGTTAAACAAATGAGACAAAAATATTATACTTGGTCATTTATTTATTGAGGAAAATGATCCAATATTACATATCTGTGAGTGGCAAAAGAATGTGAACCTTTGCTTTCAGTATCTGGTGTGACCCCGTTGTGCAGCAATAACTGCAACTAAACGTTTGCGGTAACTGTTGATCAGTCCTGCACACCGGCTTGGAGGAATTTTAGCCCGTTCCTCCATACAGAACAGCTTCAACTCTGGGATGTTGGTGGGTTTCCTCACATGAACTGCTTGCTTCAGGTTCTTCCACAACATTTCGATTGGATTAAGGTCAGGACTTTGACTTGGCCATTCCAAAACATTCACTTTATTTTTCTTTAACTATTCTTTGGTAGAACGACTTGTGTGCTTAGGGTCGTTGTCTTGCTGCATGACCCACCTTCTCTTGAGATTCAGTTCATGGACAGACGTCCTGACATTTTCCTTTAGAATTCACTGGTATAATTCAGAATTCATTGTTCCATCAATGATGGCAAGCCGTCCTGGCCCAGATGCAGCAAAACAGGCCCAAACCATGATACTACCCCCACCATGTTTCACAGATGGGATAAGGTTCTTATGCTGGAATGCAGTGTTTTCCTTTCTCCAAACATAACGCTTCTCATTTAAACCAAAAAGTGCTATTTAGGTCTCATCCATCCACAAAACATTTTTCCAATAGCCTTCTGGCTTGTCCACGTGATCTTTAGCAAATTGCAGACAAGCAGCAATGTTCTCTTTGGAGAGCAGTAGCTTTCTCCTTGCAACCCTGCCATGCACACCATTGTTGTTCAGTGTTCTCCTGATGGTGGACTCATGAACATTCACATTAGCCAATGTGAGAGAGGCCTTCAGTTGCTTAGAAGTTACCCTGGGGTCCTTTGTAACCTCACCGACTATTACACGCCTTGCTCTTGGAGTGATCTTTGTTGGTCGACCACTCCTGGGGAAGGTAACAATGGTCTTGAATTTCCTCCATTTGTACACAATCTGTCTGACTGTGGATTGGTGGAGTCCAAACTCTTTACAGATGGTTTTATAATCTTTTCCAGCCTGATGAGCATCAACAAAGCTTTTTCTGAGGTCCTCAGACATCTCCTTTGTTCGTGCCATGAGACACTTCCACAAACATGTGTTGCGAAGATCAGACTTTTATAGATCCCTGTTCTTTAAATAAAACAGGGTGCCCACTCACACCTGATTGTCATCCCATTGATTGAAAACACCTGACTCTAATTTCACCTTCAAATTAATTGCTGATCCTAGAGGTTCACATACTTTTGCCACTCACAGATATGTAATATTTGATTATTTTCCTCAATAAATAAATGAGCAAGTATAATATTTTTGTCTCATTTGTTTAACTGGGTTCTCTTTATCTACTTTTAGGAATTGTGTGAAAATCTGATGATGTTTAGGTCATATTTATGCAGAAATATAGAAAATTCTAAAGGGTTCACAAACTTTCAAGCACCACTGTAAAAATTACAGAAGTAAACTAGACTGCATTTCCGCAGAGAAAATGCAAAGTGTGCTTGCTGAGCTGAGAACAGCTATCATGCTAGCATGCCAACATACTAGGATGCCAACATACTAGCATGCTAACATGCTAGCATGCTAACAAGCTAGCAAGCTAGCATGCTAACAAGCTAACAAGCTAGCAAGCTAGCATGCTAACAGCTAGCATGCTAGCAGCTAGCATGCTAACATGCCTACAGCTAGCATACTAGAGTAGAGGAGCTCCTTATGACATCACTCCAAAGTTCTACCCATTTATTTCAATGGCAAGGAATTTTGCCAAAAAACGGGAATACCGAACGAACAACAAGAGGTTGTGCAACCATTTTAACAAGCACGCCATTCCAGATCAGGCCCTACATTTCAGCGTTGGAACAGTGTCTCTATCTTGAAAGCCCTAGGAGGAGTAGTGGATCCAAAAAATGGGTGAAACAGAATAATAATAATAATAATAATAATAATAATAATAATAATAATAAAAATAAAACTTAAGAAGAACAATAATGTGCTTTTGCAAGCACACTAATTATACCAAGTGTCTGTACTTTATATTATTCTACTCTTACCTCTTACAGTTTTCAAAACTGAAACCTCCGAACCGAGGCTGACATACACATGCTGTCGCCATGACCCAAACTCTTATTTCCCAGAAATGGCCCGGCGCTAGAGCTCAGTGGAATGCACTTTCTCTCTGTAATAAGCATAAACATGTCTGAAAGAGATTTCTTTAGTCTAGTCCATTTATTTTGAATGGTGAACCGAATTGTATACACTCACTGGTCATTTTAATCAGAACACATGCATGCGCAGTGCATGACTGTTACACTCTTACATTCTTACAGCACGATAACATAGTGGCTAGCACCTCTATATGAGGCAGTAGCCACAACAAAAACAATTTTGACCTTTTTGATGACCTTGACCGGATGACCCTCAAAATGTTGGAGGTTCTATTTGAGACCAATGCCCATCTATCCTGAAAGTTTCATGAAGATTGATCTAGCCATTTTCCCATAATACCATTCACAATAAAACAAAGAAACAAACAAACCCTACCAAAAACAATACCTCGCCCCCTGGTGGACTCCGTCCCGGGTGAGGTTATAATAATAATAATAATAATAATAATAATAATAATAATCATAATAATTAAAGCCGCTAGCGGCCTTGACGGGCCCTCGCACGTGTGGTTCCGCAACCCAGGACATTCCACCACCCAACAAAACAGTCACATGTCATATATTCATCAAATGTTCAAAGGTGATGTGCATGTTGCAAATGCCATGACTGCTTGACAGATGAGAGATAGACAGACAAAGACTGTGTGTGTGTGTGTGTGTGTGTGTGTGTTTCTGTGGTGTGAAAATGTACATTTATATACTGTATGTACAAAACTATACGTGTCTCCTCCTTACCTCTATCTCACGCTGTAATCTTAAGTCATCTTAGCTTTCCTGTGTCTGCAGTGTGTGTGTGTGTGTGTGTGTGTGTGTGTGTACATGCAGAGTTTTCATATGTCTGCAACAAAATGCACAATGATGGCAGGTCACTATTATTGTATGTGTGTGTGTGTTTGTCAGAGGGAGAGAGAGAGAGAGAAAGTGTGTATGTGAAAGAGAGAAAGTGTGCTCATAGATGTTGCGTGTGCATGTGAGTGCATACTTGTGAGAGAGTGTGTGTATGCATAAATATGCATATGACTGTGAGTGTGTGTATGAGTGTGCACAGAATTGTATATGTTACTCATTCTCGTGAGTATTCATGTGTGTGTATATGATTGCAACTGTGTGTGTATATGAATTTGTGTGTGTGTGTGTGTGTGTGTGTGTGTGTGCATATGTGTGTGTGTGCTACATGTATATGAGTGTGAGTGTGTTGGTGGTGCTATGTCAGGCATGTCATAGATCAATCCGTCAAAGCATTGAAAATCTTTGGCACATTTCCTGCTTGGCCAGATGGTGATACTGTGCTAGGCATGTGAATTAGACGTGTCAATATCATCAGTAGCTTTCGATCCAGTAAACAAAAATAATTAGGTGTCGGGGAATATTATTTTTATGACCTACACTTGATTGACTTTATGATTCTGCAAAGCATTTTAGGGTCCGTCATTTATATCAAAAATCAAAAATCCCAAAGGGATATCAAAAATCCCTTCGCAATTTCTTGGCATCAGCAATATCTTGGCATCATGTTTGCCAAGTTTGACATGAATCTGATGAACTGTCTAGGAGGAGTACGTTATAAATGACCATGTGTACAAACGCATATAAGCCCAATTACCTCACTTCCTGTTGGGCGTGGCATCATCCAAAGGGTGGAACTTTGGGTAGAACTCCAAAGTTCTACCCATTCATTTCAATGGGAAATGGAAAAAGGGGCGCTATGAAGTCCCTGGGCCATGCCCGGGGCCAAACGTCTGTGGCTGAGAAGCGGTTACAATGACTGATGTGTGTATCAAATTTCATGAGTTTTCGTGCATGGGAAATGCCTCAAAAAAAGCCTAGCGTGACAGAAAAATAATAATAATAATAATAATAATAATAATAATAATCCTTCGAAAAACAATAGGGTCTTCGCACCGAACGGTGCTCAGGCCATAATAATAATAATAATAATAATAATAATAACAAGACCGTCAATGATGGCGTAGCTCACTCCGGCCCCGTCTAGTCAGAAGGAGCAATCTAAAGCAGGCCACTTTGCGCAATAAATGTTGCAAGCTATATATACTATATACAAGCTATATAGAAGCTATATATAGAAACTTTATCCACCCTAGGAATACCTACCTATTTGTCAGAAAGAATCCAAAACAGCACAGAACTGACCAAGAAGAAACGATTTTTGTTGAACTGCTCATTAAGGCTTAATTATTCCATAATGTCATGAATCATTGTAATTAAGCAAATTTGGGTAGAAGCTACATGCACCCCAGGCAGACCCACAGTCGCTACATACCACAATACCCAATCCTCCTCTGTCTTCTTTTCCTACAAGTTATAACGCAGAAAAATCCCCAAAGCTGTAATTCATGGATGGTCCACTCCACATACAATCTGTCAGTCTCCATTTGATCACAAAACAATAAAGATTTCCCGACTCAACAGTTCAGCAACTTCAAATCAATATAAGTTTCTGAATCAAGCCAAAAAGATAATCTACTCTGCTGCTATGATTGAAAATCACATGATTGCATTCCTGTGCACGGATTGGCCAAAGCTCGAACGGTGTTCGTGAATCTTACATACCATGCTTTTTTACCTATTAGTATCCCCCAGTCAGTAATTAAACAAGTAGCTGGAGGGAGTGAGCAGAAAAATGGGGCCCTAATAACAGTCCAGAAGAGTTAGTGCAACTAATTAATGTGAGCAACTCAGTCAGATTAGAAAAAAAAAAGCTGGGGAGTAGTTTAGGTGGAGGGTAGACGAGAAGAACAATTAGAGGCTTGGGGCCAGTAGTTTTCAGTGCAAGGTATTCAAAAGACAGAACACTGTGGAGGTTGATGGTCACAGTTTTCAGAGTATTCCTGAAAAGAAGACCAAGGAGGATTATGTATTGGGGCATGTAGCGACTGTGGGCAGACCTACCTTCCTGCCAAAAAGAATAAAAATCGGTGAAGAATTGAGGGAGAAGAAGCGATTTGTGTGGAAACTGCTCGTTCGGGCTTAATTACTCCATATCTTCATTATTAATTGCAATTATGCAAATTTGGGTAGAAGCTATATGCACCCCAAGCAGACCTACCTTCCTGCCAAAAAGAATAAAAATTGGTGAAAAATTGAGAGAGAAGAAGCAATTTTCATGAAATATGGATGACGCTGGACGGACGACGGACAACACATGATGGCATAAGCTCATCGCCTGTCAGCTGGATGAGCTAATAATAATAATTATAATAATAGCAGTTCACAAACTCAGTGAACATTCTATAGATTTCTTTTCTTCCAGATTTGGGTCTACATGACTTGCTTTCTGTTTTCATACAATATCTGAGAGAATATAAAAGATGAAGACCATCATCTGACTGTTCCTCTCTGATATCCAACATATTTCATGCTCCTGTAAGCCATTCGCTAGGCTTCGGCAGCAATAACACCACTAATGAAATGATTCCATCATAATTCAAATTGAGTTTTTATGACATGGTTCCTTCCATTTGTCCCTTTGACTATTAAGATTAAGGATGTCTGAAACATTTATGGTGATATATTAAAAGAGCCTGCTTAAAAGGCACAGTTGTGCTCCATAAAATTTTCCATAGATATATTACAGCTCTCAACATGTGTAAAGCTAATGCTTTTGATTTAATTGTGGTTGGCCTTCAGATTGCTGTCTTGGGCTATGTTTAATTATACTGTTCAGTGAGTTTCACTTTGAAACTTCTGTGTTAATTTATATTGAACCTTATAAGTAAGTTTTGAGAAATTTCATGCAGCAAGTTTGGTGCTATGAACAGAGTTTATGGAAAAGAGCAACAAGCAGCCTACTTGCTTGAATTTAAATAAATTCAAATATGCACTAAGATATGAATTTCAGTAGACAAACCAGTCTAACCTATTTTCATTAGTTATCACCAAATATCAAGGTCAACCAAATATAGTTAAACCTAATTTTCCAGGTTGTCAGATGTTTATTACTTAAAGTATGTTATTAATCAGATCCTGATTGCACTATTACAAATTCTCATCTCATCTCATTATCTCTAGCCGCTTTATCCTGTTCGACAGGGTCGCAGACAAGCTGGAGCCTATCCCAGCTGAATACGGGCGAAAGGCGGGGTACACCCTGGACAAGTCGCCAGGTCATCACAGGGCTGACACATAGACACAGACAACCATTCACACTCACATTCACACCTACGGTCAATTTAGAGTCACCAGTTAACCTAACCTGCATGTCTTTGGACTGTGGGGGAAACCGGAGCACCCGGAGGAAACCCATGCAGACACGGGGAGAACATGCAAACTCTGCACAGAAAGGCCCTCGCCGGCCACGGGGCTCAAACCCGGACCTTCTTGGTGTGAGGCGACAGCGCTAACCACTACATCACCGTGCCGCCACTATTACAAATTATACATCACAAATAGCTGCTCATTGCATTAAATATTAATCAGCTGTAATGCCTGGAGAAAGTGTATCTGGGACATAATTGTTCTCTATCTTGGTGAATGATTCCTCATGCCTCAATCGCACTGTCATATCTGCACTTGCTCACACTTAGGATTTCACTTCCAAGGATTCTCAACGGCATTCAAACATGACAGCCGTAGACTACAATCCCCATCCTGCATCTCACTGCTCTCAGTCTCCTGAGTACTGAATATTACAGGCACACCTGTTCCTGATCACAGCCTCATCTCCATAGAGCATAAAAGGGACTTTCAGTTCACTTTGTCTTTGCAAAGTAAACGCTCAATGTTTCCGTGCCTGACTTTACTAAGCATTTATTTTTTTGTGCTGATATTCTGGTTAGCGATCTAGTTTGTACTTTACTTTTCCTTCTTTGTCACTACCTCTCATATTCTGTTTGTGCCTCACCTGACCATTGCCTGTTTATTGACTCTGCCTTCGCTTATCAATTTGGATTTGTCCACCAGCTTTGCCTCAATAAACTCTCTGTTGCTTTCACATCCATTTGTTGTATGACTATTGTGTGTACATACAGGATACTTTTTTGATGGAATAAAAACATGTATTCTATTCCCTTCTCATGGGTTTCATTCATTTGGTTCAATGGCATGGAATATTGTTCTCATATCGCTTATCGTACATGTATTATGCCACTCTATGCAAGGGAGAATGAGCGTGCAATATTGTTACAATATTGCACATTATCAAGACAACACGACGTCACACGTAGGAGATGTAAAACTTCCATGCTAGCCAATGACCGTCACAATTTGTAAACAAACATGACTGCCAGGTTTGCTTCATTAAAAATAGAAGATTTTGAGAGAATTTGGGCTGCCAGGTAGCTCCGTTGTGTGTACCTGTTTATGTTGATTTTAAAAGTAACGAAGTAAATTACATGGGGAAATTAATGCTTAAGTATGAGTGAAAAATACTGTGTCGAGTGTACATGGAAGAAGAGTCTGGAGACAGAAATCTTTGTTTCTTGGTTGTTAGCCTGTGCTACTAGCTCTTGATAGCACTGGCTTGACTGCGCTAGTGTTGGCCTTCGCTAACACTACTGATGAATGCTACACCAGGTGGAAGGTGACTACACTGCTGCACTAACAACACCGAGTTGTGGGTAAGCTAGTGTTGGCCTTCGAGAATGCTGATATGAAGAGAGTGTGTATGTATAATAATAATAATAATAATAATAATAATAATATTGGCTGGCCTTTTTTGTGGTTTATCAAATATATGTATTTTCTGTATTTAACCCATCTGAAGCAGTGAAAAGACAGAGAGAGAGAGAGAGAGAGAGAGAGAGAGCAGTGGCACCTGGGGATTTAAAAAAATAATAATTAGAAGCCTTTATTTGATGGATCTGTGTAACGAAAGTCAATGGCATACTAGTGAACCGGTCACATCACAAGTGGATATCCGGTTTCAGTGCAAATGGCTGTGGCCAGGTAAGCATATTTTTAACAAAATCATAGCTATTAAAATGGAGGAACTGTGTTATAAAACTTTATTTTTAATTTAAATGCATGGGGGACACTTCCCATGATTGGCAACTGGCATTTATTTTTGGGTTTTGTGTGGCTTTCAATGTCAACAAATCATTTTTTAAATAAAACATACAATATGTTGAGAATTAGTGCCTTGAATTTACGTAATAGTGATTTAGCAAATGTGTGATCCAGCTTTTCAGAAGAAAAGCAAGGCTGAACAGTGAAGTCTGATTTCTTCAATAATGAATCTTATCAGTTTATAGGTTATCTGGGCTCCAAGACTGTCTTAAATGTATCAGGGATTGGACAGCGGAAACTTTCTTACACTGTACTGCCGATAAGACAGAGGTTCTGAGTGTCGCTCCAGATAATTCTGCCCCAATGATCAGGCAAAGTCTTGGGCCTCTTTCCTCTGCTGCTCAAACCAATCTGTGTAATTTAGATGTTATATTTGACCAGCCATTGTCGTTTGTTCAGCAGCTGATCAGATCTTTTTTTTTTAACACCTAAGGCACGTAAGTAAACTGAGATCTGTAGTTTCAAATGCAGAGCTAGAGATGCTTATACATGTCTTTATCTCATCTCGTATTGACTCTTGTAATGCACTTTTTTTCTTCTCTTAGGTCAAATAGACGGTCTCGCATCACCCCTCAACTCAAATCTCTTCACTGGCTCCCAGTTGTGTTTCGGATCCCGTTTAAACTTGTCACACTTACATACAGAGCATTGCAGAGTCAGGGTCCTGCATTTGTGGCTCATCTACTTCACTCTCATTCATCTCATCAGTTTTCTTACTGAGGTCAAATAGGCTAAAATTACTGTCTGTCCCATGTACCTGCTGAAAGACCCATGGCAATTGAGCTGTTGAAGCTGCAGCACCTAAACGGTGGAATGATCTGCCTACACCCCAATGGTTTGCTGCTCCATTGGATTCTTTTATAAAGCAGCTAAAGACATCTGTTTTGACGGGTGTTTGGGGAATCTGTTTGCATTAGGTCTGGATTCACTAGGATTTCACATAATTGTGAAAGTAAGAAACTGCTACAATATAAGGTATGAATATGAAAAAAAAATCAGGACAAATTAGATGTTAACGACTCAAAATATGTAGATATCACTCCTGATAGTAACATGTTAATGATTAAAAAAAAAAAGCTAAACAAGACAATCCACAAGACAAATACCGTACAGACAACTTGTTTTTTATTTAGTTGGAATCTAAATCACTTGAAGCTGCATGCTTTCAGAGTTTAATATGACATCTATGTTATATTATTTCTATGACAGTCTCTTTGTGCGGGCGGCACGGTGGTGTAGTGGTTAGCGCTGTCGCCTCACAGCAAGAAGGTCCTGGGTTCGAGCCCCGGGGCCGGCGAGGGCCTTTCTGTGTGGAGTTTGCATGTTCTCCCCGTGTCCGCGTGGGTTTCCTCCGGGTGCTCCGGTTTCCCCCACAGTCCAAAGACATGCAGGTTAGGTTAACTGGTGACTCTAAATTGACCGTAGGTGTGAATGTGAGTGTGAATGGTTGTCTGTGTCTATGTGTCAGCCCTGTGATGACCTGGCGACTTGTCCAGGGTGTACCCCGCCTTTCGCCCGTAGTCAGCTGGGATAGGCTCCAGCTTGCCTGCGACCCTGTAGAAGGATAAAGCGGCTAGAGATAATGAGATGAGATGAGTCTCTTTGTGCATTTTATGGCCAATTACAGAATCAGTGAAAGACCCTTTTTGACCACTATAGTGCAGAATGATTTATACATTGCCATGATCCTGATCCAGATATTTTAATACTGATTGACATAATGCTTAACATACTACAATTCAGACACATTTATTTTGCATAATGACTAAGTTAATTTACTGATTTATTAATTTGCTGATTTACATTTAACAGAACTGGCCAGTTATTTCAACCTGTGGTAGCTCTACGCTCTCTCAAGCTTCATAACTCACTGTCACACTTCTTCTGGGCTTATATATATATATATATATATATATATATATATATATATAGGGGGCTGCAAAAGTAGGTATAGAGTAATGAAAGACAAAATGTTTGCACAAAATGTTATTTTATTGATTATACAAACATATCAATAATAAACATATTAATCCCTCAAATGTTCAAACTGTTTGCCCCTGGCATTCACACACTCCATGAGTTGAGTGTGGACACCCATGCACACGCTGGCACAAAGGTCTTTATCAGCATCAATTTCCTGGCAAGCCTCCCATATGAACTGAATCATGACATCAACAGAACATGGCTTGCGTGTGAAAACTCTATCTTTTACACATCCCCAGAAAAAGAAGTCTATCGGGGTGAGATTCGGCGAATGCGGTGGCCAGTCATCGGCTCCCTGATGTCCAATCCACCTGTTGGGAAAGTCTTTGTCAAGTAGCGCACACACATTGAGTGCAAAGTGCAGTGGCGCCCCATCCTGCTGCTGTTGTTCATGGATAATCCTTACTGTATACCTACTTTTGCAGCCCCGTGTGTGTGTGTGTGTGTGTGTGTGTGTAAAAAAAAAAAATCTCCTTCTCACCCCCGGCGGGGGGGTGGTATCCATGTCATCCTCAAGCTCGGGTCCTCTACCAGAGGCCTGGGAGTTTGAGGGTTCTGCGCAGTATCTTCGTTGTTCCTAGGACTGCGCTCTTCTGGACTGAGGCTTCAGATGTTGTTCCTGGGATTTGCTGGAGCCACTCTCCCAGTTTGGGGGTTACTGCCCCAAGTGCCCCCACTACCACGGGGACCACGCAACCCTTGACCTTCCACATCCATTCCAGCTGCTCTTTCAACCCTTGATACTTCTCAAGTTTCTCATGTTCCTTCTTCCTGATGTTGGCGTCAGCTGGGATCGCCACATCTATCACCACCACCCTCTTCTGCTCTTTGTCCACCACCACTATGTCCGGTTGGTTAGCCAGGATCTGTTTGTCAGTCTGGAAGCTGAAGTCCCACAGAACCTTGGCCCTGTTGTTCTCAGCCACCTTCTGTGGTATGGCCCATTGGGACTTGGGTACTTCTATTCCATACTGGTTGCAGATGTTCCTGTATACTATCCCAGCCACTTGGTTGTGCCTCTCCATGTACGCTGATCCAGCTAGCATCTTACACCCTGCTACTATGTGCTGGACTGTTTCAGGGGCTTCTTTGCACAGTCTGCATCTTGGGTCTGATCTACTCTGGTAGATCCTGGCCTCTATGGCTCTTGTGCTTATGGCCTGTTCTTGTGCTGCCATGATTAGTGCCTCTGTGCTGTCTGTCAGTCTTGCATTATCCAGCCACTGGTAGGATTTCTTGATATCAGCCACTTCCTCTATCTGACGGTGGTACATGCCATGTAGGGGTTTGTCTCTCCAGGTTGTCTGTTCCTCCTCCTCCTCTGCACTCTCATCAGGGTTCTGCTGCCTGAGACATTCACTTAGCAGTTCGTCCTTTGGGGCCATCTTTCTGATGTATTCTCGGATTTTCGATGTTTCATCCTGGACCGTGGTCTTGATGCTCACTAGCCCTCGGCCTCCCTGTTTCCGCTTAGTGTATAGTCTCAGGGTGCTGGACTTGGGGTGGAACCCTCCATGCATGGTGAGGAGCTTTCTAGTCTTGATATCTGTGGCTTCTATCTCCTCCTTTGGCCAGTTTATGATACCAGCGGGGTACCTGATGACTGGTAGTGCATACATGTTGATGGCTCGGACCTTGTTCTTACCATTCAGCTGACTTTTCAGGACCTGCCTTACTCTCTGGAGGTATTTGGCTGTGGTTGACTTCCTTGTGGCCTCTTCATGGTTTCCATTAGCCTGTGGGATGCCAAGGTACTTGTAGCTGTCTTGGATATCACCTATGTTGCCCTCTGGTAGGTCAATCCCCTCAGTCCGGATCATCTTGCCTCTCTTTGAGACCATCCGGCCACACTTGTCCAATCCGAATGACATCCCTATGTCATCGCTGTAGATCCGGGTGGTGTGGATCAGCGAGTCTATTTCTCGCTCGTTCCTGGCATACAGCTTGATGTCATCCATGTAGAGCAGGTGGCTGATTGTTGCCCCACTACGGAATCGGTATCCGTAGCCGCTCTTCGTGAAGATCTGACTGAGGGGGTTCAGGCCTATGCAGAACAGCAGTGGTGATAGCGCATCTCCTTGGTATATGCCGCACTTGATGTTGACTTGGGCAATGGGTTTTGAGTTGGCCTCTAGGGTTGTCTTCCACATTTCCATTGAGTTCTGGATGAAGGTCCTTAGGTTCCTGTTGATCTTATACAGTTCCAGACATTCCAGTATCCATGTGTGTGGCATTGAGTCATAGGCTTTCTTGTAGTCAATCCAGGCAGTGCACAGGTTGGTCTGTCTCTTCTTACAGTCTCGGGCAACTGTTCTATTGACCAGTAGCTGGTGCTTGGCACCTCTGGTGTTACTGCCAATTCCTTTCTGTGCCTCGCTCATGTATTGAGCCACATGCTTACTCATTTTTGCCGCAATGATGCCTGACAGGGCCTTCCATGTTGTGCAGAGACAGGTAATTGGCCGGTAGTTGGATAGGATGGGTCCCTTCTGGGGGTCCTTCATGATTAGGACTGTCCTGCCTTGGGTTAGCCATTCTGGGTGGGTTCCATCCCTCAGCAGCTGGTTCATCTGTGCTGCTAGGCATTCATGGAGTGCAGTTAGCTTCTTCAGCCAGTACGTATGGATCATATCGGGGCCTGGTGCTGTCCAGCTCTTCATCTTTGACACTCTTTCTTGGACATCTGCCATTGAGATGGTTACTGGTTCTTGTTCTGGGAGGTTGCTGTGGTCAGCTCTTAGGTCCACTAACCATTGGGCATCGGTGTTGTGTGATGCCTTTCTTTCCCATATGTCTTTCCAGTATTTTTCCACCTCAGCTCTTGGTGGGTCTGACCGGTTGTTGTTCCCCTGCCACTGACAGTACACCTTGGCTGGTTCAGTGGAGAACAGCTTGTTTATTCTCCTGGTCTCTCCCTCCTTGGTGTCTCTCTTCAACCGGGTGGCCAGAGCTGTTAGTTGCTGTTTGGCAGTTTCGAGTGCCTCTGGTATGGAGAGTGAGTTGTACTTCCTGGGTGCCCCTTTACACCCTTTCACCATGTTCCCTTTCTGTAGTTCAGCTAGCTGGCTAACTTCTCTCCGTGCTGCCTTTATCTTGGCCTCTAATCATCTCTTCCATGGTGGATACTGTTTATGTCCCGAGCCCACCTTGTGTCCAAGCATCTCCATGATTACTGTTGCTATATATATATATATATATATAAAATTTAACAGTTATTCCACAAAATGGAGTTGCATAAGTGCTGATAGCCGACAAGGCGCATTGCAATATTCGATGAAATTGAGTGGAATAACTGTTAAATTTATATATATATATATATATATATATATATATATATATATATATATATATATATATATATATAACAAACTGGTGAAATGCAATAATAAAAATTATTGGAAAATAAAAAAGATATGTTCTTTCCATCAAATACTTGCTTTTTTGTATTTTTGGGGGTTTTCTTTTTGAGTAGAGTTTTTATTTCGTCCTTGGTTGGTTCAGTAACACACTTTGCCATTTTCTTTTCTTCTTTTTTTGGTGTTTTTTTTGGCCACTGACTGGGCTGGAGTGTGGAACAGGAGATATTGGTGGAGGAAAAAAAACTATATTCTTTTATTTAGCTATTTCTGTTTCTTTTAAATACTTGATAAAGTGATATATCTGACTTGATGCACTCTGCCATTTTGTTTTTCTCTACTCATGGTATATAAGCTGATATCCTAGTTGTAGAGTCAATCAGAGCACGTGATTGCTCATATCCAGTGAATGTGGATAGATAGTGGCATGGTGGTGTAGTGGTTAGCACTGTCACCTGACAGCAAGAAGGTTCTGGGTTCAAGCGCAGTGGCTGATGGGGGGCCTTTCTGTGTGGAGTTTGCATGTTCTCCCTGTGTCTGTGTGGGTTTCCTCCGGGTGCTCTGTTTTCCCCCACAGTCCAAAGACATGCAGGTTAGGTTAATTGGTGGCTCTAAATTGACCATGAGTGTGAATTCTTGTGTGTCTCTATGTGTCAGCCCTGTGATGATCTGATGACTTGTCCAGGGTGTACCCCGCCTCTCACCCATAGTCAGCTGGGATAGGCTCCAGCTTGCCCGCGACCCTGCACAGGATAAGCGGTTACAGATAATGATATATATATTCTGTGTGTTCACAAGAGTATTCACAATGGAACACTGGAAAGAACACTGCCATAGAAGAATGCTTTTATACATTGGAACATCTTACTGGAATTAGTAAGCAGGTGACTTGGAGCAGGTCCAAACTGGAGCACCTGAGAGTGTTGCAAATGATAAACAGCTGACAGTGCCGTCCGATGTGCAGGATGGCCCCTGGGACAAGAAGAAGGATGGTCAGGATTGAGGCAGTGAAGTTTCTAAATGAGACCCAGATCCAGGATGTCAGCATCCAGCACTTTTCCGAATACCATAACAGTGGCAAATTGTTCAGAAATAAATAAATAAATCTGTTACAAAGTCTATGACAGTGCAACTATGGTTCATGAATTATGAGAATTCAAACTATTGTACCTGCCAGAAGTATACAAGAGGATTTTGTTATGGCTCGAGTACTCCATGATTAAATATACTGTGTAACTTCCATTGTCAGCAATAGTGTTCCCCTGTCATTTGTAGGTGTGTGCCTATATCATCAGCCAGTCATGTAGAATAAGACTTCCCTGTGGTGACTTACTGAATGCAGGATCCCCTTCTTGTCCCCAGCAGACCTTCTGGTTGAACTTAAGTAAATTGGAAGCCACATGCAGCATTCAAGCAGGATAGTATCAGTCTCTTGTTATATGACATGATATTGTGAAATTAAATCTGGAAGATTCCCATCTGCGCTGAAATTGAGTCTCTTAGTGGCCCAGATTTTTTTAATCACAAAATTATGGTGATCTGTCAGAACAACAAATGAATTCCAAGCCCCTCCATCCATTATCTCTACCTCAATCTTATTCCCCACAGTGTAATTTCTCTCTTTTGGAAATATTTTTTTGTGAGATGTAAACATACGGAAACAGCTTAGGTTATCTTGACAGGTGGGTTATCTTGGTGTTATGAGAGTATGGTTCCAACCCTCACTTCTAATGTGTTGACTTAAGCAACAACTGAGAATCCAGGATTTTGTTACTTTACACAAATACACAAACACAAACTTGACACAAACACAAAATTTCCTCAATAGACAAACTGAGGCGGCACTGTCCAGGCCTAAAGGCATCACCAAGTATTCACAGGACCTTTGTAGCTGCAAAAACGCAATTTCTACTTCAACACCCTCTCTTTTTTAAATTTTTTACACCCTCACTTATTTGGCTCAAGTTAGTCACTTTTTACATCTAGCTCCCTGAAAATCTCAGATCTACTCTAAGGCTGAAGGAACTACCTATATTTTTCTCTAGTCACATTCAAACCCCTATAGTCAAAGCAAAAGCCTGGCCTTCCTCTTTCTTTGGACCTATGGGATACAAGGATATAAAAAAATCCCAAACATTTGTGACAGTTGTCAATAACTTTTGTTCATTATTATTCAGAAACAGAGATAATTCTCTCTTTCTATTTCTATTTAATACAGATAATGGGACAGTATGGTGGTGTGGTTAACATTGTCCCCTCACAGCAAGCAGGTTACAGGTTCAAACCTCATGGCCAATGGGGTCCTTTCTGTGTGGAGTTTGCATGTTCTCCCTTTGTCTGCGTGGGATTCCTCTGGATGTTCCAGTTTCCTCCCATCATTCAAAGACATGCAGATTGTGTAAAATACACAGCCACTGGGGTTGTACAAGACAGTACATATTAGCATTAGTGCCAATCCCAAGCCTGGATAGATTGGGGAGTGTTGCATCAGGAAAGGTCAATATGCTGAACAGATTTGCTGTCATAACCCTGAATGGGAGCAGCTGGAAATAGAGATAGAGAAGATTCAGAAATAGAGATAATGGTAGACATGATGACCCAGAAATTAGAACAGAATAGTTTTGCATTCAGAGACAAATGAAATTCAGAATCATTTTGTCAGTCCCATGGGAAAAAAAAAGCTGCATAAGATTATACTGACAAGTTTGCTTCAGTGCACACACACTCATTCACATCTAGTGGGGAAGCCATAAACCACATGGTTAGAGAAGCATCTTTGGGACGAAAAGGCTGCCGGTTCGATTCCCTGGACGAGCAGGAATGGCTGAAGTGCCCTTGAGCAAGGCACATAACCCCCCAACTACTCCCCAGATTGCTCTGGGTATGTTGCTTTGGATAAGAGCGCCTGCTAAATGCCTGTCAAGTCAAGTTTATTCTTATAGTGCTTTTAACAATAGACATTGTCACAAAGCAGCTTTACAGAATTTGAATGACTTTAAACATGAGCTAATTTTATCCCTAATCTATCTCCAATGCACAAGCCTGTGGCGATGGTGGCAAGGAAAAACTCCCTCGGACTACATGAGGAAGAAACCTCAAGAGGAACCAGACTCAAAAGGGAACCCATCCTCATTTGGGTGATAACAGACAACATGATTAAAACATTTTTAACATGATTAGATTAGATAAAACTTTATTGATCCCTTTGGGCGGGTTCCCTCAGGGAAATTAAGATTCCAGCAGCATCATTACAGGTAAACAGAGAAAATAAATAAAGAAAACTTCTAGATAAATTAAAATAAATTTACATTTACAAATATAAAAAGAATAAGATATGGGGAAAGGAGGGGGGAAAAGGAGAAAAGGGGGGGCAGCGGCAGGAGAGATATTGCACTTTATATTGCACATTGTCCGGTATTGCTTATTGTTAGGCTAGGCTACTGTTCCTTCCCATCGTCTGTCCTCCTGTTACCCCTCCTCCCCCCCAGAGAGGAGTTGTACAGTCTGATGGCGTGAGAGACAAAGGAGTTTTTGAGTCTGTTCATCCTGCACTTGGGAAGGAGCATTCTGTCACTGAACAGGCTCCTCTGGTTGCTGATGACGGTGTGCAGAGGGTGATTGGCATCGTCCATGATGTTCAATAGTTTGTCCATAGACCTCTTTTCTGCCACCGTCACCAGAGAGTCCAGCTTCATGCCAACCACAGAGCTGGCCCGCCTGATCAGTTTGTCCAGCCTGGATGTGTCCTTCTTGGATGTGCTGCCCCCTCAGCACACCACGGTGTAAAACAGGACACTGGCAACCACAGACTGATAGAACATCCACAGGAGTTTCCTGCAGCTGTTAAAGGGCCGCTGTCAGGGTTTTGGTTGAGATGGGGATTGAACATCTTAAACCTCAAGGCCACCCTCGGAATGAGAGAGATTCAGGACAGAGATGCAGAGAATTAGCGTTTTCAAAAAGGAAGTCTTTACTGAGAGCACCAGATCAAAAATCAAAATAAATCTTTAGCATGTATACTCCAGATCCAAAAAGGTCAGTCATTAAAATGCACAAAAAAATGAGAAAACCCAAAAATGGCAAAACAGTACTTGGCACAAAAGTTCAAAGTTCAAGAATAATATCCACTCGAGAAAGTCAAAAGCAAAACAATCCTCTTCTTAGAAAACAGAGGGAGTGGTCAAAAGGCAGTTCAGAACAGTGGAGCAAACAGCTATAGTGAAAAACCCAGGACAAGTACTCACACGGTGGCTCACAGGAGAACTCAGCAAAGTGGAAAGAAAACAAACTCATATATATAGGCCAACCAATCAACTACTTGCCATCAATGATTCGCTTAGCCAATAGCATGAAGACAAGTGTAACCCAAGAAAAACAAAAGAAAATATAATGCTGAATAGTGGCGTCTAGTGGCCAAGTAGATGAACAGCAGGCTGAAAAGTCCACAGAACCTGACAACCGCAGCCTCCTCAGGAAGTATAGCCTGCTCTGTCCCTTCCTGTACAGGTGGTTGGTGTTGCAAGTCCAGTCCAGCTTGCTGTCCAGCCACAGCCCGAGGTACTTGTAGGAATCCACAGCCTCCACCTTGACTCCCTCGATCAGAACTGGTCGTGACCTTGGTCTGGACTTCCCAAAGTCAATGACCAGCTCTTTGGTCTTCGAGGTGTTGAGCTGCAGGTGGTTCCTGTTGCACCACACAGCAAAGTCCCTCACCAGGCTCCTATACTCCTCCTCTCTGTCTTCACTGATACACCCAACGATGGCTGTGTCATCAGCAAACTAATGAATGTGACACAGCTCCGAGTTGTAGCAGAAGTCCACGGTGTACAGGGTGAAGAGAAGAGGGGCCAGCACCATGCCCTGGGGTGCTCCGGTGCTGCTAATCACAGTGTCAGATGTGATGTCCTTCAGCCTGACGTACTGCGGCCTGTCAGTGAGGTAGCTGGAGATCCAGGTGACCAGGCAGGGGTCCACTCACATCCTGTTCAGTTTGTCCTGAAGCAATAGGGGCTGGATGGTGTTGAAGGCACTCGGGAAGTCCAAGAAGAGGATCCTCACTGTGCCATTTCCCTTATCCAGATGCGAGTGGGCTCGGTGTAGCAGGTAGAGGATGGCGTCTTCCACACCGACACCTGCCCGGTACGCAAACTGCAGACAGTCCTGGGCATGTTGTACCTGGGGTCTGAGGAGGCTGAGGAAGAGCCGCTCCAACGTTTTCATCAGATGTGAAGTGAGTGCCACCGGTCGGAAGTCGTTCAGCTCGCTGGGCTGATTCTTTTTGGGAACTGGAACGATACATGATGTCTTCCAGAGGGTTGGCACTCTCCCCAGCTGCAGGCTGAGGTTGAAGATGCATTGGAGTAGTTCACGCAGTTCAGCAGCACAGGTCTTCAGTAGTCGGGGACACACCTTGTCCGGACCTGCTGCTTTCCTGGGGTGAAGCTTCCTTAGTTGACCTCTGACCTGGTCTGCAGTAATGCATGGAGGAGTCTGTGTTGAGGTGGGGGAGGAGGGGGCTGCTGTGATGACTGGGGGGAGGTGTGTCGAGGGAAGAAGGAGAGATGGCTGCAGTGAGGGAGAGGGTGGGGGGGGGACATGGGCTGGTTGAACCAATTGAAAAAGCCATTCAACTCATTCGCCCTCTCCACTGTCCCCTCAATGACTCTGGCCTTTGTATTGTGGCCTGTGATGGTTTTCACACCTTCCCAGACCTCCCTCATGTTGTTCTCCTTCAGCTTCTGCTCCACCTTTCTCATGTAGCTGTCCTTAGCTTCCCTCATGCAGTGTTTTACCTCCTGCTGTGCTGCTTTCATTGCCTCCCTATCCCTGCTCCTGAAGGCGGCCTTCTTCCTGTTGAGGACAGCTTTGACTTCTTGTGTTACCCATGGCTTGTTATTAGGGTAACACCATACAGTATTAGCAGGGGAGATCACATCTGCACAGAAGTTGAGGTAATCCGTCAGACAGTGTGTCAGCCCCTCTATGTCCTCACAGTGTGGGCTAAGCAGCACATCCCAGTCCGTGATGTCATAACAGTCCCTGAGGGCATCTTCCATTTCAGGGGACCACCTCCTGATGGAGCTAGTTGTTGCAGGCTGCCTTTGAACCAGGGGGGTGTACTTCGGCTGTAGAAGAACCAGGTTGTGGTCAGACTTCCCTAGTGGGGGGAGGGGTGTGACTCTGTATGCATCCCTCACATTAGCATACAGCAAGTCAATTGTCCTGTTGTTCCTTGTTGGACAATCCACAGCCTGGTAAAAAGCAGCCAAAGTAGAGTCCAAAGTAGCATGATTAAAGTCCCCAGAAATGATCATAAATGCCTCAGGGTGTTGTGTCTGCAGCCTTGCTGTGACAGAGTGAATCCTCTCACATGCAGCAGCTGCATCTGCCCTCGGAGGGATGTAAACACAGATGGTGATCACGTGACTGAACTCCCTCGGCAGATAATATGGCCGCAGGCTAACGGCTAGCAGCTCCAAGTCCGGGCAACATAAAATTGTCTTTACGGAGATATGTCCTGGGTTACACCAGCGGTTAACATAAATGATGAGTCCCCCACCTTTGCTTTTCCCACATGTGTTAGTGTCTCTGTCGGCTCTCACAGCAGTGAATCCCCGCAGGTCCATGTTAACATCTGATACAAGGTGTATTAACCATGTCTCCGTAAAGATAAATAAGCTACTCTCCCAGTAAATCTGCTGGTTCTTCAGAGCGGAAAGCTCGTCGACTTTATTCGGCAGCGAGTTCACATTCCCCATGATAACAGAGGGAATGGATGGTTTGTAGTGCTGCTGGTTGTCTGCTAGCCTAGCCTTTAGCTTAGCTCCAGCCTTGCAGCCCCTGGGTTTCCTCCTCAGCTCGGCCGGGATGGGGTGTTGTATCCCGGCTCGTTCCATTGTTTTCAGGGCCAGCTGCTCCTCTCTTGAATAAGTGAGAAAACTGGCTCCTGCTTGCATGTTAAAGTTAAATATATCCATGTTATATAGTAAAACACACTATGTCTTCATAAGAAGAGCAGAAAAGTAAAATAAGGTGGAAAAAAGAGGTTTAAATAGCTAAAATCTACAGAGCTACTGGAGAGGCAACACCAATCACTTATACAGGAAGGGACAGAGCAGGCTATACTTCCTTAGGAGGCTGCAGTCCTTTAATGTTTGCAGGAAACTCCTGTGGATGTTCTATCAGTCTGTGGTCGCCAGTGTCCTGTTTTACACCGTGGTGTGCTGGGGGGCAGCACATCCAAGAAGGACACATCCAGGCTGGACAAACTGATCAGGCAGGCCAGCTCTGTGGTCGGCATGAAGCTGGACTCTCTGGTGACGGTGGCAGAGAAGAGGTCTATGGACAAACTATTGAACATCATGGACGATGCCAGTCACCCTCTGCACACCATCATCAGCAACCAGAGGAGCCCGTTCAGTGACAGAATGCTCCTTCCCAAGTGCAGGACGAACAGACTCAAAAACTCCTTTGTCCCTCACGCCATCAGACTGTACAACTCCTCTCTGGGGGGGAGGAGGGGTAACAGGAGGACAGAGGACGGGAAGGAGCAGTAGCCTAGCCTAGCTTAACAATAAGCAATACCGGACAATGTGCAATATAAAGTGCAATATCTTTCCTGCTCCCCTGCCCCCCCCACACACTTACCCTAACCCCACTTCTTCCCCTTTCCCCCTCCTCCTTCCTCTCTTCCCCATATCTTATTCTTTTATATTTGTATATGTAAATACTTAATTTATTTTAATTTATCTAGAAGTTTTTCTCTATTTCTTTTCTCTGTTTATCCGTAATGATGCTGCTGGAATCTTAATTTCCCTGAGGGAACCCTCCCAAAGGGATCAATAAAGTTAAATCTAATCTAATCTAATCTAATCTAATCTAATCTAATCTAATCTAATCTAATCTAATCTAATCTAATCTAATCTATATGCCTATATTTACCAGAGAGAGAGAGAGAGAGAGACTTACATGAGGTTGTTGATAACTGATACTAGAAAAGAGATTGTTCATCTACAAGCTCAACTTCTCATTTCTGGTTAATTTTTATAAAATTCAATATCATACAATGCTGAGACCTTTCTGTCTGACACATAGCCATTTCACTTTTTGCACTTCAGTTTATTCTGGTTCCTTCTGATTCCTCTCAATTCTGGTTTGTCACAAGGTGTTGATAGGTTTTCTCTAACAGCAGCTCTGATCATAGTGCTGGTACAAATTGCAGGTTTATATTGATGCGCTTGTTGTAATACGGTATCATTTCTATCATAACAGCGCATACACATAGGCTTGTCTGATGGATGCTTTAGATGTTCTCAGCTTAATAATAGAGAACACAGAAATCAATGTGTGAAGGTTTGTACTTTCTGGTTTCTCTAACATGACACGCTGTTTTTTTCGTCTTACTGGCTTGAAGAGAGAGAAAAAAGAGAGGCTGGTGAGGGAATGACTGTTTATCGCTGCTATAACATAAGTGGAATTAATGCCGCTTTTCCACTACCAACGTGGCTGAGTTGGGCTGAGCCGTGCCGTGCTGAGTTGGGCTGAGTTGAGCTGAGTGGGGCTGTTGGAGTTGCATTTCGACTACAACCGTGCTGAACCGTGCTGGCTGGAAGTGGGTGGACACATTGGGTGGAGTTAGCGAAAGTGGGTGGACGTCACATGATGTCGTTAGACGGCGCAAACAGTGACATCAGTGACCTTTAAAGCAGTAGTCTCACGACCCGGATAGTAAACAATAAACATGGAGGACATGGAGTCGTTAGTGTTGCTGGTCTTGGTGCTGTGGCTTGTTGTCACCGACAACGCCAACAGATACTGGCAAGAGCGTATAGATGAGGCGAGGCGCATAAGGCTTCAGAAATTCTCGTAATTCGTAATTCTTCTTCTTCCGGGTTTACGGTGTTTACAGATCCCAGCGTGCTCGCGGGGCGTGTGTGGGCATGTGAGGACACTCCTCCTCACCAATCAGTGCACAGGGGAGTGTCTCCTCACGCCCCTAGCCCCACTCAGCTCGGTTTGGCTCGCTTCAGCCCTACTCCAAAACCGTGCGAGTTTTGGGTGCTGAGTAGGGCTGAAGCGAGCTGAGTCGTGCTGCTCTGAGGTAGTCAAAACGCGAGCCGTGTCGGGCTGAAGTGAGCTGAAGTGGGCTGAAGTGAGCTGAAAAAGGGTAGTGGAAAAGGGCCATAACTTGTTTCAGAAGTGTGCAACATTAAATGTAGCTGCAAACGGATATTGGGGAGTAACATTGAGAAACAGGGTGGTACAGATGCAGATGTCAAAGCAAGAATAAGGAAGGCGAGGATTGCATTTTTAAAGCTCAAAAACATCTGGAGCTCTAGTGTATTACAACAACAAACACAAATAAGGCTATTTAATTCAAATGTAAAATCAGTATTGTTTTATGGTTCAGAGACTTGGAGAATGACAAAGAACATAATCAGTAAAGTACAGACTTTCATCTACAACTGCCTAAGAACGATCCTGAAGATACATTGGCCGGAAAGGATCAGTAACAACAATCTTTGGTTGAAAGCACAGCAAATACCAGTGGAAGAAGAAATTGGAAGAAGAAGATGGCGATGGATCGGGCACGTTACGAAAACCCAGCGACAAACATCACCAGACAAGCCTTGACTTGGAACCCTCAAGAGAAGAGGAAAAGAGGTCAGCCAAAGAATACCCAGCAAAGAGATCTCCAGACAGACATCAGGAGGCTGGAATACACCTGGATTCAGATAGAAGGAAAAGCACAGGACTGGGTCCTCTGGAGACCCCTTGTGTGGCAGTGGGGGCATGGCCAAGCGTCGGTCTGTGAATGGAGGGTGGAGTCAGGGAAGGTAAGTGGTGGAATCACTGCACCTGATAGGAATTAACCTGTGTTTGTGTGTCTTCCCCAGTGACCACGCCCTATAAAGAGGAGAGGGAGAGCAGAGGAAGCGGTCTCTCTCCCGACCAGAAATGTGTGTGAGAGAGAGTGAGTGTGCACTGGTGGTGCAGTTGGCTGAAAAGCTATATATATATCTTTACAAATAAAAGTTTTGATACAAATAGTCAGTTTTGTTGATGTTATCACTCTTCATTGATGGAAACTTGAGTGCAAAACTGTTCATGACAACTGCAGTCATAAAGTTAGCAAGTCAACTGTAGTCCTCAGCCATAAAAGCATTACTGTAAGTGTCTACAGCACGGGCGATTGCTCTAAGACAACGAGGGAGGCTCAGCCTCCTCTAAAAATGACGAACGTCGTGTAGAATGAATTGCGCTAGGCTTATGTTATAGCCGACCTTATAACATTGCTATTTCAGATCCAGAATCATAGAAATATATGCTCTCAACCCACTACAGTGCGAAATCATTCCGTTATAACTTTAATGTGTGTGTGAGTTTTTCCCCCTCATGACAGCGCGATACAACCCAGCCTCAGTGCACTTCAATGGCATTTGGGAGCTCTGCGCTTTTCAATCTCAAAATGAAAGACGATTATTGGACAAATACTGCGAAAACACCTGCCCACGGAGTCTCACGGACTCCCAGCCTCAGTGGACTTCAACGGCATTTGGGAGCTATGCGCTTTTCAATCTCAAAATGCAAGACGGTTATTGGACAAATACTGCGAAAATGCCCGCCCACCGGACTCCCAGCCTCACATGGGAGGGACATGGCAGTTTCTGCGAGGAGACTGGTGATTGGTGAAAGCGGCCGGATATTTTCTTTGATTGACAGCTCGTTTCAACTATAGACAGGCAGCGGTGACTCTCAGTTCAGTCCCATGCGGATTCGCAAGTGCTGTGGTGTATTGTAAGAGAGCAGCTTACATTTCGATTTCATTCATTACATACGGTTTCTACCAGCTTTTTTAGTTTGTATATATTTTCATTGTAAATAAAGTGTAAATATAGTGTTGTCAAGTTTGTTATCTTAGTTCCAGAAATGTCATTTATTTGAGTGACTGAACTTGAGGGGGCTAGTCAGCTAGCAAGAAAGCTGCGCACGGATGCCAAGCATTGCTGATTTAATTTTGGCGAAGCCATTTGCCAGTCTTCCTTTCGAGGAAAAAATTAAAATTAAAGAGCAGGGTAGACCAACGCCTCAAATTGACTTGGTGAAAAAGGTAGGGAATAATACTCGTTCCTTTCAGCTCTCCTGGTATGAGAAAGTGAATTGGCTAACAGCAAGTGACCCACATCAACAGTAAATAGGCTACTTTAGTAATATGTCATGGATGGACCAAAAATATAGAATCTATTTATAATGTTTATGCTGAGTATATTATATTGGAATATATATTTTTCTGGATATGAATTAAACACAGCTACAATTTGGAAAACATTTTTAAACAAAAACACAGCCGAGAACATTTCACACTACAGACCTGGATTAAAAGTGAAGGGTTATCAAAATTGTCAGTAAAACATTTCTCAGTCAAAATAAGGAAAATATAGGGAAAGTGTCATTGAATGAAATGTGTGGCACCCAGCTCTACTGTTGAGGTTCCTGACAAAGAGCTGCTTTCAATAATGATCAATTTTTAAACAACATGCCACAATTTTAAAATATAAAATGTTAAAATATACCCCCCCAACACCACCATCATGTACAGTATATTGGACAGTAGGCTAATGGGCCAAAAGAACCTGTTATTTCACAGTTTGTGACGCTGCCAACAATCAGCCAGATCAGAAGCAAGAGTATGGGCAAAATTGATGTTTTTTCTTTTAAAATCTGGAAATATCGTAACCGACCAGCCTCCCCTGTTTGAAAGACTACCAGCCGCCACTGGTCTACAGCATCTTCCAAGTGTGACTTTCAATTGTCCATATGGGGCCGTCCTCCACAGGAGCGATGTGATGAGACTCCAACCAGACGTAGGGCATCAGAATGGATCAGGCAGGTCCGAGGAGCAGAAGAGGTGAACATCTCAATCTCAGGATTGACATGTAACTCAGAAGGACAGATGGGGAGGAGGAGGGGGGAGAGAAGGAGAGAGAAAACACAGGTTGTTAGGTATGCCCAATGTCACCTGATAAGTAGGAACAGAATAAATTTTGCGCTGAGTGCAAGCAGGGACTCTGGCAAAACTAACTATGGCAGCATAACTAAAAAGGGGAGAGCCAGAAGGTAACACAGGCATGAGGGAGCCCCGGGACATAAAGCAGCAGCCACTACACTGTCAACAAACTCAAGTGAGTAAGCGAGTGGGGGACTGACAGCATCCATACATCCCAGTTTACCAAAACACTCTATGTCTGAGGACCCTCCAGATCTACTCCTTTCCTCCATAAACACTATTAACAAAAGGCTTGACTAAACAGATATGTTTTCAGCCAAGACTTAAATGCTGAGACTGTCTGATTCCCAAACACTACTTGGAAGGCTGTTCCATAACTGTGGGGCTTTGTAAGAAAAGGCTCTGCCTCCTGATGTAGCCTTCACTATATGAGATACCAGCAGATAGCCTGCACTTTTTGATCTAAGTAGGCGTGGCGGGTCATAAAGGACCACAAGTTTGCTCAGGTACTGTGGCGCGAGACCATTCAGTGCTTTAAAGGTCAATAGTAGTATTTTATAAACAATACAAAATTTGATTGGGAGCCAATGCAGTGTGGATAAGACAGGGGTGATGTGGTCATATTTTCTAGTTCTAGTAAGGACTTTTTCTGCTGCATTTTGAACTAACTGGAGCTTGTTTATGCACTTATTGGAACATCCAGACAGCAAGGCATTACAATAATCAAACCTGGAGGTAACAAAAGCATGAACTAGTTTTTCTGTGTCATGTAGTGACATTAAATTTCTTATCTTAGCTAACAGCTGACTGGTGAAAGCTGGCTGTCCCAGCAACTTGCTACTGGGCTACATGGGTCCAAAGAAGATCCCCACTGCTGAGGAAGTCGATGACATAAAAAAAGTCACTCAACTTCATAACTTAAGAAGTTTCTGCTCTCAGGCTGCAGCAGAAGAGCATAGTGGACTTGATGGAGGAAGTGAAAATGCTGTGGATCCAGAATGCAGAGAAAGACAAGCAGATTGCCTACCTGGAAAGCTAAGTGGCCGACCTGGAACAATACTCCAGAATGAACGACATTGTCATCACCAGGCTCCAGGTAAAACCTCAGTCATATGCTCAGGCGGTGACTGCTATCAACGGGGGGAAGCTGGATGTGAGCTCCATGGAGCAGCAGGTAGCTGCTTTCCTGCAGTCCAAGGGAATTTGCCTGGACTGCAATAACATTGAGGCTTGCCACCTGCTACCAAGGAGGAACACCAGCGACAAGCAGACCATCATCATGAGGTTTGTCAACAGGAAACATAAGACCGCACTATTAACACAAGGGTACAAGTTAAAGGGATCCAGCGTCTACATACTGTAAACGAGCATCTGACCAAACAAAATGCGGATATAGCCAGGAGTGCACGCGTCTTAAAGAAACAGAGGAAAATTCAGAACTCTTGGACTACAAACTGTAAGGTGTTTATTGAGCTAAATGGTACACCTGAGGAGGCCAACGTATTGGTTGTTAAAAACATCGAGGACCTGGAAAAGTACCAGTGACCATCATGAGCGGGACCATAAGCCACATATCTCAGAGGATTATGGAACAGGATTTACTGGAACTAAAATCATTTGAGTACACTGATTACAAATCACAGGATTTGGAATATGATATAGACCTGGACAATAATTTCTTCTCTGCCATTAACAACAACTGCTATTATTACACTGATGAACAGTTCAATCGGAGCATTGAAGCAGATGGCAAACTCTCAGTTATCCACTTCAACAGCAAATGCAAATTTTAATCTCATCAAGGAATATCTACATCAGTTTTCGCATCCGTTCAGCATTGTAGCAATATCTGAAACTTGGATACATAACGTCAAAGGCACGAACTTTGAGCTGGAGGGCTATGAATTCAACTACATAAATACACAAAACAAGAGTGGAGGGGGCGTGGCCATATTTGTGGATAGGGCCTTGAAATTCAATGTGATGGAAAGTATATCAACAGTAATTGACAACACACTGGAATGCATAACAGTTGAAATTTGCAGAGAGAAACATAAAAATGTAATTGTTAGTTGTATATATAGAGCTCCAGACTCTACTATTGAGGTCTTCAGCAACTGGATAGAGGAAATGTTTTCAAAAGTGAGTCACAAAACAGTCTTCATATGCAGAGACTTCAATATTGACCTGCTCAACCCAAATAAACACAAAATGACAGACAATTTTATCAACGCAGTGTACAGTATGGCTTTATTCCCAAAAATTACTAGATCCAGCAGAATCACCTCACACGGAGCCACCCTCATAGACAATATATTCACTAACAGTGAATTTAGTAAGTGGACTATTGATAAATGATATCAGTGATCATTTACCAGTTTTCACAGTTTATGAAACAAAATTTGGGAATAATAAACCAGAAAACACAAAACTTTTCAGACGACTTAGATCAGAGGAATCAATGAACACTTTTAGAAATGACTTGCTGGCACAAAACTGGGATGAAATATACCAACTAAAAGACATAAATAAAGCATATGAGGAATTCTTGAGGAAATTTACATCATTATATAATAAAAATTGCCCAATTGTTCAATACAGTAAAAAAAAATCAAACATACAGTATATCCATGGATTACAAAGGGTTTGCAAAATGCTTGTAAAAAGAAAAATACATTGTATAGAGAGTTCATAAAGCAGAAAACTAAAGATGCAGAGGATAGATATAAAAATATAAAAATAAATTAACTAATATTATAAGGGCTGCTAAGAAAGAATGTTGAGAAGAAGAAATTATTAGACGAAAACAGAAATAATATCAAAGGAATTTGGAGCACTTTGAACAGTATTATAAAAAATGGGTTAAGACATATAAATTATCCAAGGTACTTTCTTAATAATGACAAAGAGAATATAATATGGATGTGGTAGTCAATAGCTTCAACCATTACTTTGTAAATGTATGACTGGTCTTAGCAGAACAAATCCCGGATCCAAGAATATCTGTTGAAAATCTGGGCAATTTGATAGATGATAATCTTTTTTCAATGTTCCTCACAGCAGTGGAAGAAAAATAAATTGTTGATATTGTTGGGAAATGTATGAACAAAAAAATCTACCGACTGTGATGACACTGACATGAAGATATTGAAAAATGTTATTGATGGAATATGCAAACCATTCACATGTAATTTGTCATTTCTGACCGGTACATTTCCATACAGAATGAAAACAGCAAAAGTCATTCCTCTGTACAAAACTGGGAGCAAACACCACTTCACAAACTACAGACCTGTCTTACTACTTTCGCAATTCTCCAAAATTCTCGAAAAACTTTTCAATAACCGATTGGATAAATTCATTGACAAACAAACTACTTAGTGACAGTCAATATGGATTTAGAGCAAATAGATTAACATCACTGGCTTTAATAGAATTAGTTGAAGAAATCACCAATTCCATAGAGCAGAAAAAACATGCAGCTGGAATATTCATTGATGTAAAGAAAGCATTTGATACAGTAAATCATGACATATTAATAAAAAAAAACTGGAACGATATGGCATCAGGAGTATAGTTTTAAACTGGGTTAAAAGCTATTTAAGTAACAGGAGACAGTATGTGAAGCTGGGAGATTGTTCTTCCTCATGTCTGGACATAACTTGTGGTGTTCCCCAGGGGTCAGTGTAAGGACCAAAGTTTTTGATACTATATATCAATGACATATGTACAGTAGTGTATCTAAAGTAGTGAAGCTTGTCTTGTTTGCTGACGATACAAATATCCTCTTTTCTGGGGATAATTTAATGGAACTATTGCAGGAGATCACAACAGAAATAAGTAAATTAATAACATGGTTCAACAGTAACAAATTATCATTAAACTTGAACAAATCCAAAGTAATATTATTTGGTAACAACAAAACAAACACACAAATAAATATTCAAATAGATGGGGTTATAATAGAAAGAGTTAAGGAAATCAAATTTCTTGGAAGACCTGTCGATGAAAAACTCAGCTGGAAACCACATATAAAAAACATACAATCCAAAGTATCAAGAAGTGTTGCAATATTAAACAAAGTCAAACCGTTTCTAGATCACAGTTCACTCCGGATTCTTTACTGTTCCCTGGTTTCACCTTATGTAAGTTACTGTGCAGAGGTATGGGGCAATAATTACAAAAATACAATACATTCATTATTCATTCTCCAAAAAAGAGCAATAAGGATTATACACAAGGCTGGTTATCGGGATCATACAAATACATTATTCTTACAGTCAGAAATATTGAAATTTGTAGATCTGGTAGACTTTCAAACGGCACAGATATTATTCAAAGCAAACAATAATCAACTACCACATAATATTCAAAAACTGTTCACTGAAAGAGAAGGGAGTTATAATTTAAGGGGTTTATTTAAATTTAAAATTATAGGGTGCGCGCAACCAAGAAAAGTTTTTTTTTATTTCTGTTTGTGGGGTGAAGAGGTGGAACAGTTTGAATGAGGAGCTCAAGGGATGTCTAGACATGAAGCATTTTAAAAAGATGTACAAAAATTTGATTTTCACAACATATAAGGATGAAGGGGAATAATCATAACTGGCTGTTTACTGTATATTTTTTTATTTTGTTCTTTTTTGAGTCATTGTCTATTTGTTTTGTTTTTATTTTGTTCTTTTCCATTGTGAGCGTGGTATTAGTAGTAAACTTATGTGTAGACATATGGATATACATGTATAATTAATTATATGATATAGTCATAGGGAATTGATATCTGAATAGTTGAAGTAATAATTAATATACAATGTATGTGTGTGTGTGTGTCTGTGTGTGTATATATATAATATATATATAAAAGGAAGCTAGATAATCAATTTATATTGACTTAAGAAGAGGGGTGAGATTAAATAAGTTTTTACTTCAGCCCACTCCTTTTCAGACATGTAAACTCAAAACTGCTTAGTGTCTTACAAACTGTTTTCTTTTGTTTTGAGTTTGATATTATTTTATTATTACCTATGTCATTTATGGTTTATTTTCTAATTTAGTGGCTTTTTATGTGTTCTTGTTGCAATTGCTGTTTTGCTTTTCTTGTTTTCTGTTTATTTATTCATTGTTTGTTTACATGTTCGCAATAAACTATCATCATCATCATCATCTTAGCAATATTTCTGAGATGAAAGAAAGCTATCTGGGTAATGTTATTGATGTGAGTTTCGAATGAAAGACTGGGGTTGATGATCACCCTGAGGTCGTTTACTGCTGCATGTGAAGAAACAGAAAGGCCATCCAGAGTTACTGTGCAATCAGAAAACTTACTTCTAGCTGCATGTGATCCTAGTACGAGTACTTCAGTTTTGTCAGAGTTAAACAGAAGGAAGTTAAGCATCCAGTTTCTAATGTCCTTCACACATTCTTCAATTCTATTAAGCTGGTGTCTCTCATCTGGGTTTGCAGAAACATACAACTCTGTGCCATCAGCATAACAGTGGAAACTAATACCATGCTTATGAATAATATCACCCAGAGGGAACATGTTTAAAGAAAAAAGCAGTGGGCCAAAGACAGAACCATGTGGAACACCAAACTTTACCTCAGTATGTCGAGAAAAATCACCATTTACATCAACATACTGATAGCGATCAGCTAAATAAGAGCTGATCCAGGAGAGGGCCATTCCCTTAACTCCCACAACATTTCCTAGTCTATCCAGAAGAATGGAATTGTCAGTGGTATCAAATGCTGCACTAAGGTCAAGCAACACAAACAACGAGACACAGCCCTGATCAGACCCCAACAGTAGGTCATTTACTACTTTAACCAGAGCTGTCTCTGTGCTATGATGAGGTCTAAATCCTGACTGATACATTTCATGGATGTTATTCCTATGTAAATATGAGCATAACTGCTGTGCCACAGCTTTTTCTAGGATCTTGGATATAAAGGTGAGGTTTGATATTGGCCGATAATTGAACAGCTGACAGGGATCAAGGTCAGGTTTTTTATCAGGGGTTTGATAACTGCTAGTTTAAAGGATTTGGGTGCATAGCCAATCCTAGGAGAAGAATTTATTATTTTTAGGAGCGGTTCAATTACTTCAGATATTATCTGTTTGAATAGTCATGTAGGTAAGGGATCTAGTACACAAGTTGAGGATTTTCATGCGGTGATTAATGAAAGTAATTTGATTTCTCTAAGGGAGTAAAACATTCTAATTGCTGATCTGATAGTTATATTGTAAACTACAGGGTCACTTAAATTGTCTGACCTTAAATTAGTAGTTTGAATTTTTTGTCGGATATCTTCAATTTTGTCATTAAAAAAATTCATGACGTCATTGCTACTACATACTGCAGGTGTGCATGTGTCTATAGTGGTCTTTTTTCTGGTTAATTTTGCTACAGTATTAAATTGGAATCTAGGATTATTTTTGTTATCTTCTATTAGGGAGGAGAGACATGTTGATCTAGCAGCACTAAGAGCTTTTCTATACTTCAGGAAGCTCTCCTTCCATGCTAATTTGAAAGCTAACAATTTTCTTTGACACCATTTACATTCCAATTTTTGAGTGGTCTATTTTAAAGTGAGCATGTCATTGTTATACCAGGGTGCTATTTTTTCTTTTCGATCATTTTCCTTTTAAGAGGAACTACATTATCTAAAGTAGAGCAGAACATTGACTCTAAGCATTCAGTTGCCTGATCAAGTTCTGCAGGGGCTGACAGTGACCCAATCAAAGTTGATAACTCTGGGAGATCATTTATAAAGCTCTGTGCAGTAGTTGATGTGAATATACATTTAATACAGTAGCATGTAAGGTGCATATATTATTACTCAGACATATTTTGAATGAGATGAGATAATGATCTGAAATAACTTCAGACTGTGGAAGTGTGACTATATTTTCTATGTTTAACCCAAATGTTACGTAGTATTAGATTGAGAGTGTGACCACCATTATGGGTCGGTCCTATGACACTCTGATTAACCCCTACTGAATCTAAAATGGACACAAATGCTGTTTTCAAAGGGTCTTCTGGGTTATTGAAGTGGATATGAAAATCTCCGACAACTAAAGCTTTGTCTGAGGAAATAACCAGGTCTGAGATAAAATCTGCAAATTCAGAAAGAAACTCAGAATATGATCCCAGGGGCCTGTAAATAATAAGTCATGGAATTAACCGGGTAGACTTATTTTTCAAGGCTACATACATTATATTAGTATGAAGAACTTCAAATGTATTAAATTTATAACCAGGTTTGTGTGTTACACCTAGAAAATCATTATAAATAACCACGACGCCTCCTCTTCTGCCAGTTAGATGAGGCTACCGTATGATAGAGTCCCCTATAACCAGAGCTCTTTCAGGTTTCTCAGTGGGTGCATCACTAAGGAGAGCAAACTTGTTCGACACATGAAGCGGAGAGGAGTGGTGCTCCTGTGGGCGAGCCTCAGTGGTAGCTCTGGCTCTACGCTTATGCTGCCGAGTCATTACCCATTTGCCCCACTGTAAAGGCTCTAATGCCAGAGTTGGGCGATTACTAACTCCACCTAGGGCATCCAGACTTTCCCCTGCAGAAACTACACTGTTCTCATTCTCACTAGCCTACTCTAAAGTCTGGATACGCACTTCTAAAGCTGTAGTCTTCTCCATCAGAGAACTAACTAATCTGCACTTATCACAAATAAAGCTATCACTAGTGATGGAGGAAGAATGACTAAACATCCTGCACTTAGCACACTGAACAAGCTGAAGGTGTGCCATGATGTAAGGATTCACGTACTTTAATCAAGGATCTGTTGATATTAAAGCGGATCTGATGTGGATAGCCTCCGCTTGTGGCCTTTACGCAGGAAGAGAAAAAAAGAAAGCTTCCGATCTTGGCGTTCTTCTGAAAAAAAATGCAGAAAAAGGAACGCGAAAGTGGAAGTACAATAAAAAAAAGAAAAGGATAGTGGAAAATTATTTGTAGAGAAAATGAAAAAAAAAGATTAGTGATTAATGCCAACATTTGTGGAAAAAAAGACTCGTCGCAAACAACTCGTAAACCAGGAAGTATGTTGCACTGTATAATGTAATATAAAGGCCTCCATTTAAACCAGCCTTCACTGAATTGGACCACCTATTGAAATATTGTTGATAAATAAATAAATAAATAAATGTGGTGGAAATTTACAGTATAGGCCATTACTGTGCAACTATTATATCATTATTATTATAACTATTATATATATGTACAAAGCATTTTAAATCAAATGTTTTCCAATGTACCAACTCTTTGTCCAATACAAAAACCCACACACAACATAAGATATGATTAGAACTGAATTCCTTTTTGGCAAGTAATACAGGAATGCTGATGATCTGGATTGGATTCAAGCCTCCTCAACATTTAGTGATGGATTTCATTCATAAATTGCTGTTCAATAAAGAAACTTAGTGATATAGTTTCCATTTATGCTTCATTCTGTGGTAGCTGTGGTGAAGCACAGCTTGGTAATATTATTAATAAGAACACACACATAGTATTAATTAAATCAGCATAGTTGGAATATAAAGACTTGGAGAATTGATACAATTACTTTATGTATCCTGTCATGAAATCACTGATTAAATCCATTAAATTTAACTCGCCTGTGGTGACTTAGCAAAGTTTTATGAATCTTGGTTTGATCACACTTCTTATTTTATGTTATTGTATGTGGTAAAAAAAAAAGGTTCGAGAACATGATGGATGGAAAAAGTACAATATCTAATGTAATGCACAAATAGTTTTTATGCTTTATTGTTGTCTCTTTAACCTTGACTGTCTTGGATTAATCTTTAGGAACGTAAACACAAATTCCATACCCAGAGAACAGTTATGTTTCAGAAGGCACATTTCTATTTCATGCCAAAGTATGTAGGGTACGTGAGTGTTCAATGTTACACAAGAGTCTGTTTCACATGCATCTGTATGAGCATTTCTTATATATGTGTGAGCCTGTTTCACACAAGTCTATATGTGCGTTTCATATGTATGAATGTGACCGCTTCATGCGTATTTATATGAACATACATTATGTATGTGTGTATGAAGGCGTCTTTCATTTGTCTATATAAGCATTTCATGTGTGTGAGTTTTCAGAGTATGTGTGTGAAAGTTTCACATGTGAATATTATAATGTTTGATATGTGTTTGTGTAACAAAAATCTGAAATATTTCCTAAATGGCCCCTCATACATCACACAGGTGAAGAACAGAAGAATTTCCTTGTTCTATTCTGTTTCATATAACAGGTCTCTTATGCTATATAAGCCCACTGATTCTCTGCCTGCTTTCTTATAGTAGCCATGGGCAAAAGAATCAAAAGATGGTACTTACTGGGGATTGGATTTGATGAAAACAGTGTGGTCTCTGCTTCAGGTTATAGACCTCTTGTTTCCACAGTCGAACAATGAAATGTTGTGCTGTCCATATTAATAAGATCAATATAATGGTACAACAAACACAGGAGCAACTTTCACTTGATCAAAGGATGTCCGAGACATTTCTTCGATGCTTGTTAAAGGCTTGAGTTCGGAACATGCTCAAAGCTGTAAATAAAAAAAAAAAACCTTTAATAAAACAAAAGTAACCAAAACTAAACCACATGTTTTCAGTGAAACTTGAACATTACTGCAATAAAAAAGCACCTCCAATAAACATTTTAGTGTGAAAGGTGCCCAGGATAGCGGCACGGTGGTGTAGTGGTTAGCGCTGTCGCCTCACAGCAAGAAGGTCTGGGTTTGAGCCCTGTGGCCGACGAGGGCCTTTCTGTGCAGAGTTTGCATGTTCTCCCCGTGTCCGCGTGGGTTTCCTCCGGGTGCTCCGGTTTCCCCCACAGTCCAAAGACATGCAGGTTAGGTTAACTGGTGACTCTAAATTGACCGTAGGTGTGAATGTGAGTGTGAATGGTTGTCTGTGTCTATGTGTCAGCCCTGTGATGACCTGGCGACTTGTCCAGGGTGTACCCCGCCTTTTGCCCGTAGTCAGCTGGGATAGGCTCCAGCTTGCCTGCGACCCTGTAGAACAGGATAAAGCGGCTAGAGATAATGAGAGGAGATGAGGTGCCCAGGAAGAAATCTGAAATGGGACGGGAAATATATATTAGCAAATAAAGTACAACCCCTATTCCAAAAAAAGATGGAATGGTGTGTAAAACATAAATAAAAACAGAATGTGATGATTTGCAAATCAATGAATTCCTATACTTCATTGAAAATAGTACAAAGGCAACAAATCAAATGATGAAACTGAGAAATTATATATATATATATATATATATATATATATATATATATATATATATATATATATATATATATATATATATATACTGATCAACCATAATATTAAACCCACTGACAGGCGAAGTGAATAATATTGATTATCTCATTACAATGGCACCTGTCAAGGGGTGGGATACATTAGGCAGCAAGAGAACAGTTCTCGAAGTTGATGTACTGGAAGCAGGAAAAATGGGCAAGTGTAAGGATCTGAGCGACTTTGACAAGGGCCAAATTGTGATAGCTAGATGATTGGGTCAGAGCATCTCCAAAATGGTACATCTTGTGGGGTGTTTCCAGTATGCAGTGGTTAGGACCTAACAAAAACAGTCCAAGGAAGGTCAACCATGAACCTGCAACAGGGTTATGGGTGTCAAAGGCTCATTGATTTGCATGGGGCACAAAGGCTAGCCCATATGGTCCAATCCCACAGAAGAGCTACTGTAGCAGAAACTGCTGAAAAAGTTATAGACTGGTACCAAAATCCAGAATTGTGACACCCAAAGGCATTTTTGAGACAAAGTCGGCAAACAGTCTTATTTTGTCAATTTGGGTGTGCCAAATTCAAATCTGCAATATGCCGAGCTCTATCTGACCTCTGTTGACCTCTAGAGGTCATTGAACTTTGGGCCTGTAAACGTCTCAGCTGAACCCAGTTTCTCAGCTTTCTAAGGAATGAAATGTACTAAAATGATTAATGAAGTTAGCAAATGGCCTTGTTTGTTAAATGTTTGGGTGCTGAATTCATTTTTCATTTGTAAACCGACATATGACCTCTGATAACCTCAAGGTCCCCCAAAAAGAATATGAACAAACAAAAAACAAATAGAAAGGAACAAATACAACATTAAATGCCAGTCCATGTACATGTGACTTACTTTTCACAATGAGAATGCCTAGGTGATCACCTTACATAACATTGCATTACATTTAGCGGTTATTGTTTATGCAAAGCTACTGAAAAAAGGACAGATTCAGCAGTATACAAAATGTGGGGGCATACAGGGTATACAGGTTAATCAGGGTTAGTATATATGAGAGTTTTTTTCTTTGTTTTTTGTTTTGTTTTAAACGGGGTAAAGCCTTTACAAAAAACAAACAACAAAGAAAAAAACTCTCATATATACTAACCCTGATTAGTTAATGACCTTGAGGTTATCAGAGGTCGTTTTACAAATGAAAAATGAATTCAGCACCCAAACATTTAATAAACAAGGCCATTTGCTAACTTCATTAATCATTTTAGTACATTTCATTCCTTAGAAAGCTGAGAAACTGGGTTCAGCTGAGACGTTTACAGGCCCAAAGTTCAATGACCTCTAGAGGTCAACAGAGGTCAGATAGAGCTCGGCATATTGCAGATTTGAATTCGGCACACCCAAATTGACAAAATAAGACTGTTTGCCGACTTTGTCTCAAAAATGCCTTTAACTCCTTAAATAAGCACTTTTTTGAATTTTGGTACCAGTCTATTAATGCTAACACCTTTTTGTTTTAGCCAGCAAGTCAGTTTAGCACCCCGACTCTTTTACTACAGAGCCATACAGTTGTAATACGTGTAGAATGCAATTTGGTATTGTCTTGTTGAAATCCTGAAAAATAAGTCATTTAGATTGCAACATTTTGCTCCAAAACCTGTATACATCATTCATCATGAATGGTGCCTTTGCAGATGTGCAAGCAACCCATGCCATGTCCAATAATGCACCCCCATATCATCACAGATGCTGGCTTTTGAACTGTGTGCTGATAACAAGCAGAATGGTTCCTTTCCTCTTTTGCCTGGAGGATGCAGTGTCTATGATTTCCAAAAAGAATTTCAAATTATTTAATTTATTACCTCGGCCAAGATGGAGTCCAACAGGGGGTGAGGTATTGTTTTCAGTCAGGTTTGTTTGTTTGTTTCTTTTTTTACGATATTACGGGAAAACGGCTGGATCAATCTTCAGGCAACTTTCAGGATAGGTGGGCATTGATCTCAAATAGAACCTCCAACATTTTGAGGGTCATCCGGTCAAGGTCAACATAAAGGTCAAAATCGTTTTTGTTGTGGCTACTGCCTCATATCGAGGCACGAGCCACTACGTCATCGTGCTGTAAGAATGTAAGAGTGTAACGATCGTGCACTGCACATGCACATACACATGTTCCAATTAAAATGGCCAGTGAATGTATACGATTTGGTTCACCATTCGAAATAAATGGACTAGACTAAAGAAATCGCTTTCAGACATGTTTATGCTTATTACAGAGAGAAGGTGCGTTCCACTGAGCTCTAGCGCCGGGCCATTTCTGGGAAATAAGAGTTTGGGTCATGGTGACAGCGTGTGTGTGTCAGCCTCGGTTCGGAGGTTTCAGTTTCCAAAACTGTAAGAGGTAAGAGTAGAATAATATAAAGTACAGACACTCGGTATATTTTACTTCTGTGATTTTTAAATTGTTCATTTTTGGATTGAGCTTCATTTTTGTGGCTACTGCCTCATAGAGTAAATATATATGCTATATTTACTGTATGGACATGGGATCAGAAAACTATTTTATTTATAAGCAGTAGCAACATGGGCCCTATTTTTTTTCCCCGATATCTTCCTTCATATTCATCATAAGTGCTACCGGGTGAAGTTTGTTTTGCTTGGCAACACTTGTTTGTTTGTTTTATTTATTTGTTTATTTACATTCCACAACTTTTCCAGTCTTTTGTTACCCTATCCCAACTATTTGGAACCACTGTTGGCACTAAATGCAAAATTATCATATATTCTAAAAATAATAAAACTTCTCAGTTTCAACATGTGATATGGTGTCTTTGTACTATTTTTAATGAAATAGGGTTTCTATGAAACCCTACTTCATTGAAATAATCACTTTCTGGTTTTATTTACATTTTACACAACTTTTTTTTTTTTTCAAAACTGAAAAAAAAAATTACAATTCTGAGTCATAAATTTTGTTCATGATATATTTAGCAGCATATTTCCACTAATTTTCCCCAAGAGGCATGGTTGGAAATTTGTGAGGAGAGGACCTGGATCAGTACAAGTGAATCAGGTCAAGAGAGACAAAATCAAGCTCAGAAAATATATCTACTGATGAGGTGTGTAAAGGTGACTGGGCTTTTCACCAGTAATTCAGCGTCAGTATTTCAGTCTTAACGTAAAATAAATAAATAAATAAATAAATAAATGTGAATTAAATGTTTAGCAGCAATGTCGCCTCACAGCAAGAAGGTTCTGGGTTCGAGCCCAGCAGCCGACGAGGGCCTTTCTGTGTGGAGTTTGCATGCTCTCCCCGTGTCTGCGTGGGTTTCCTCCGGGTGCTCCGGTTTCCTCCACAGTCCAAAGGCATGCAGGTTCGGCTAATTGGTGGCTCTAAATTGACCGTAGGTGTGAGTGTGAGTGTGAATGGTTGTCTGTGTCTATGTGTCAGCCCTGCGATGATCTGGCGACTTGTCCAGGGTGTACCCCGCCTCTCATCCATAGTCAGCTGGGATAGGCTCCAGCTTGCCTGCAACCCTGCAGAACAGGATAAGTGGCTACAGATGATAGATGTTTAGCAGGCCTTCCAAAATTGAGAAGTTATAATGAGGAGGATCCCATCTCATCTCATTTCATCTCATTATCTCTAGCCGCTTTATCCTTCTACAGGGTCGCAGGCAAGCTGGAGCCTATCCCAGCTGACTATGGGCGAAAGGCGGGGTACACCCTGGACAAGTCGCCAGGTCATCACAGGGCTGACATAGACACATACAACCATTCACACTCACACCTACGGTCAATTTTAGAGTCACCAGTTAACCTAACCTGCATGTCTTTGGACTGTGGGGGAAACCGGAGCACCCGGAGGAAACCCACGCGGACACGGGGAGAACATGCAAACTCCACACAGAAAGGCCCTTGCCGGCCCCGGGGCTCGAACCCAGGACCTTCTTGCTGTGAGGCGACAGCACTAACCACTACACCACCGTGCCGCCCTGAAGAGGATCCAAAAAGTGCAAAACATCTTGAACATCCAAATAGGATGTAAGTACTTCTTTAAAATGTGATAAAAATTCCAAGAATTCTTGGATTGTGCAATCTGTCCTGGTGACAATGTTATTTAAAGTTTTATTGATGAGATATTATCTCTTTCTGTGAACTTTATGGTGGAGAGTAAATATTTAATATTCATTTGAATTATTCACATGAGAAAGAAGTGGATCTTGATTCAGCTTATTATGTAACAGCTCCTAATATGAGAAGCTGAATCACAAGGTCAGACATTCATGCTTTATTTCGATAATTCGGATGACTAAAGACATTACAGTCATTTGGCCAAGGCCTTTCTTGCTCTTCTGTCAGTGTTAGAATTCTTGTAATGCATTCTCCAACATTAGCATTCTCCTAATATTGCTAATCTAATCCAGAACACATCACTCTGTCATGGCTGTTAATGGGCCAGGGAAAAACTCTCAGCACTGAATGAAAGAAGAGGATTGTGACAGTCCCATCAGTTGACCATCTTCACATGCTAATGCACAAATAAGCCAGTATGAACAATGGCGCTGCATTGCATTAGACATTTAAGCTTATTTAAAAACCAGGAGAATGAAAATGAGACATGATCAATCTCTTAGCGAGACGATCTGAGAATTAAACATGAGGCCTGAGCTGGAGAGACCTTTGTTCCCACATCCACTCTGCCAAGATCAGTTGTTTGCTGCAGATGGTTATGCCAGAGATGCAAATGGCCAAGGCAGATTATTAAATAAAGACAAGCATATGATTACCTAAATTATTATATAATTTGCCCTAAATTGGTGACATTTGATAAGAGACTTGCAGCACCCAAATGTACATATTGAACTAATAAAGGACTGGCTCAACATTTTGTTCCAGCCAGTCTTTAATTATCAAGCAAAATTTTGTTCCAGCCAGTCTATTATCAAAAATTATAACCAAAGGTTATGTGCAGACTGTTAGTCCAAGTCCAGTTGATGTGTGTATCTGATTGGAATCCAGTCATACAGTGGTGCTTGAAAGTTTGTGAACCCTTTAGAATTTTCTATATTTCTGAATAAATATGACTTAAAACCTCATCAGATTTTCACACAAGTTCTAAAAGTAGATAAAGAGAACCCAGTTAAACAAATGAGACAAAAATATTATACTTGGTCATTTATCACCTGAGGAAAATAATCCAATATTACATATCTGTGAGTGGCAAAAGTATGTGAACCTCTCGGATTAGCAGTTAATTTGAAGGTAAAATTAGAGTCAGGTGTTTTCAATCAATTGGGATGGCAATCAGGTGTGAGTGGGCACCCTGTTTTATTTAAAGAACAGGGATCTATCAAAGTCTGATCTTCACAACACATGTTTGTGGAAGTGTATCATGGCACGAACAAAGGAGATTTCTGAGGACCTCAGAAAAAGCGTTGTTGATGCTCATCAGGCTGGAAAAGGTTACAAAACCATCTCTAAAGAGTTTGGACTCCACCAATCTACAGTCAGAGAGATTGTGTACAAATGGAGGAAATTCAAGACCATTGTTACCCTCCCCAGGAGTGGTCAACCAACAACGATCACTCCAAGAGTAAGGCGTGTAATAGTCTGCGAGGTCACAAAGGACCCCAGGGTAACTTCTAAGCAACTGAAGGCCTCTCTCACATTGGCTAATGTTAATGTTCATGAGTCCACCATCAAGAGAACACTGAACAACAGTGGTCTGCATGGCAGAGTTGCAAGGAGAAAGCCACTGCTCTCCAAAAAGAACATTGCTGCTTGCCTGCAGTTTGCTAAAGATCATGTGGACAAGCCAGAAGGCTATTGGAAAAATGTTCTGTGGATGGATGAGACAAAAATAGAATTTTGGTTTAAATAAGAAGCATTATGTTTGCAGAAAGGAAACCACTGCATTACAGCATAAGAACCTTATCCCATCTGTGAAACATGGTGGTGGTAGTATCATGGTTTGGGCCTGTTTTGCTGCATCTGGGCCAGGACGGCTTGCCATCATTGATGGAACAATGAATTCTGAATTATACCAGTGAATTCTAAAGGAAAATGTCAGGAAATCTGTCCATGAACTGAATCTCAAGAGAAGGTGGGTCATGCAGCAAGACAACGACCCTAAGCACACAAGTCGTTCTACCAAAGAATGGTTAAAGAAGAATAAAGTTGTTTTGGAATGGCCAAGTCAAAGTCCTGACCTTAATCCAATGGAAATGTTGTGGAAGGACCTGAAGTGAGCAGTTCATGTGAGGAAACCCACCAACATCCCAGAGTTGAAGCTGTTTTGTTCAGAGGAATGGGCTAAAATTCCTCCAGGCTGGTGTGCAGGACTGATCAGCAGTTACCGAAAATGTTTAGTTGCAGTTATTGCTGCACAAGGGGGTCACACCAGATACTGAAAGCAAAGGTTCACATACTTTTGCCACACACAGATATGTAATATTGGATCATTTTCCTCAATAAATAAATGACCAAGTATAATATTTTTGTCTCATTTGTTTAACTGGGTTCTCTTTATCTACTTTTCAGACTTGTGTGAAAATCTGATGATGTTTTAGGTCATATTTATGCAGAAATAGAGAAAATTCTAAAGGGTTCACAAACTTTCAAGCACCACTGTATATGGCAAGTCTGATCTGAGCAGGGGTGGCACGGTGGTGTAGTGGTTAGCGCTGTCGCCTCACAGCAAGAAGGTCTGGGTTCGAGCCCCGGGGCCGGCGAGGGCCTTTCTGTGTGGAGTTTGCATGTTCTCCCCGTGTCCGCGTGGGTTTCCTCCGGGTGCTCCGGTTTCCCCCACAGTCCAAAGACATGCAGGTTAGGTTAACTGGTGACTCTAAATTGACCGTAGGTGTGAATGGTTGTCTGTGTCTATGTGTCAGCCCTGTGATGACCTGGCGACTTGTCCAGGGTGTACCCCGCCTTTTGCCCGTAGTCAGCTGGGATAGGCTCCAGCTTGCCTGCGACCCTGTAGAAGGATAAAGCGGCTAGAGATAATGAATGAATGAATGAATGATCTGAGCAGCTGAAAATCATGATATCTGATTTTTACAAATCCAGTCCAAAGCACATTCCTGTGTGGTTTTGAAATATGATTCAAATCACATTTTTGCAAATCCATTTAGGTTTGACTGCTGTAATCAGATTTCAGGTTGTTTTTATATGTGTGTCTTTTGACGTCATGTAAAGTTCACATTTACAGAACACGTACATGAAACATGCTGGTTTGGTGGTGCACGAAATAAAGCAAGGCAGGCGTACCTCCTTCATCTCTCCGTTGGGCTCATTATTATTATTATTTTAAACCTTCACCGTGGCTCCACCATGTGGTAAATAAGCAAGCCCATTTCATTTCATTTCATTTCATTTAATTACTATCCATTTTAGTTTGTTTATGTCAACTACTTGTACCTTTGGGCAAAATGTCATTACTACTTCTGGGAGCATTTTCATTAATATGACAACCAATGCAGAGAAGACTGAAAATTAGGATTACCACAAGGAAACACATATCGGATCTAGTCACTATAAGGTGGACAGTCAGTCAGGAGGATCGGATTCAGATCAGATACGCAAAAAAAAAAGAAAAAAAAGAATTGCTTTAGGATGACAGTCTGAACATAGCCTACTTACCAACTTTGATAAAAATAGTTTGTGCTTGCTTGTGCTTGAATTAACCTCCATAGTAGGTAAATGCACATTGACATCCCTTTGTTTAGCTGCAATTACCGTATATGTGTATTTTCACTTGCCTCAGAATTAAACCTTTACTCCATATTCATTGTGTCCATAGTGGATGGACTTCATAATCGATCAAATAAAATGAAAATGGAACAAGAGTGTAAAGTAATACTGTACAGTAGCACTGTCTGCATATTGCTAATATTGTAAGGAAACAAAATGGGTTTAAATATAAATATGTGGTGATGGGGAACAGATGCTGAATAAATAGTTATGCCTTTCTTTCTAGTTATTTCTTTAATAGCCTTGTTCTGTACACAGACTTACCACTGTGCATTTAGAAGGCCACCATGGTTATTTCTCCAGTTACCACTCTATAATAACCATGCTTTAGTACAACCCTAATTCCAAAAAAGTTGAGACAAAGTACAAATTGTAAATAAAAACGGAATGAGATAATTTACAAATCTCAAAAACTGATATTGTATTCACAATAGAACATAGACAACATATCAAATGTTGAAAGTGAGACATTTTTAAATGTCATGCCAAATATTGGCTCATTTGAAATTTCATGACAGCAACACATCTCAAAAAAGTTGGGACAGGGGCAATAAGAGGCTGGAAAAGTTAAAGGTACAAAAAAGGAACAGCTGGAGGACCAAATTGCAACTCATTAGGTCAATTGGCAATAGGTCATTAACATGACTGGGTATAAAAAGAGCATCTTGGAGTGGCAGCGGCTCTCAGAAGTAAAGATGGGAAGAGGATCACCAATCCCCCTAATTCTGCGCCGACAAATAGTGGAGCAATATCAGAAAGGAGTTCGACAGTGTAAAATTGCAAAGAGTTTGAACATATCATCATCTACAGTGCATAATATCATCAAAAGATTCAGAGAATCTGGAAGAATCTCTGTGCGTAAGGGTCAAGGCCGGAAAACCATATTGGGTGCCCGTGATCTTCGGGCCCTTAGACGGCACTGCATCACATACAAGCATGCTTCTGTATTGGAAATCACAAAATGGGCTCAGGAATATTTCCAGAGAACATTATCTGTGAACACAATTCACCGTGCCATCCGCCGTTGCCAGCTAAAACTCTATAGTTCAAAGAAGAAGCCGTATCTAAACATGATCCAGAAGTGCAGATGTCTTCTCTGGGCCAAGACTCATTTAAAATGGACTGTGGCAAAGTGGAAAACTGTTCTGTGGTCAGACGAATCAAAATTTGAAGTTCTTTATGGAAATCAGGGACGCCATGTCATTCGGACTAAAGAGGAGAAGGATGACCCAAGTTGTCATCAGAGCTCAGTTCAGAAGCCTGCATCTCTGATGGTATGGGGTTGCATTAGTGCGTGTGGCATGGGCAGCTTACACATCTGGAAAGACACCACCAATGCTGAAAGGTATATCCAGGTTCTAGAGCAACATATGCTCCCATCCAGACGACGTCTCTTTCAGGGAAGACCTTGCATTTTCCAACATGACAATGCCAAACCACATACTGCATCAATTACAGCATCATGGCTGCGTAGAAGAAGGGTCCGGGTACTGAACTGGCCAGCCTGCAGTCCAGATCTTTCACCCATAGAAAACATTTGGCGCGTCATAAAACGGAAGATACGACAAAAAAGACCTAAGACAGTTGAACAACTAGAATCCTACATTAGACAAGAATGGGTTAACATTCCTATCCCTAAACTTGAGCAACTTGTCTCCTCAGTCCCCAGACGTTTACAGACTGTTGTAAAGAGAAAAGGGGATGTCTCATAGTGGTAAACATGGCCTTGTCCCAACTTTTTTGAGATGTGTTGTTGTCATGAAATTTAAAATCACCTAATTTTTCTCTTTAAATGATACATTTTCTCAGTTTAAACATTTGATATGTCATCTATGTTCTATTCTGAATAAAATATGGAATTTTGAAACTTGCACATCATTGCATTACGTTTTTATTTACAAGTTGTACTTTGTCCCAACTTTTTTGGAATCAGGGTTGTAGTTTGTTGTTCTTAACCTACTGTACAGTACAGATAAAAATCACAAAGACTTGCTTCATGCTTCCTGAAAGCCCTGGCTGAACATTACAATGGAAAAAAATCCATAAGTATTTTACCAGCATCACACAATATGGAATTGTAATTGGGAATTCCATTTGACATCAGTTCAAAATTCTAACCTGCTGTGTCTCCTGAGTGCATTGGGATTTTCTGCTGGTAAAACAAGTGCAAATCGCAAAAACCAGGATTTGAAGGTTCTTGTAGACTCTTGATTAGTGTCCATGGTGAAATATTTCCATGGCCATTGCCTGAGGGTTTGGATGACTTTAACAAATATGTCAAAGTATTTTCTACATTTTACCTGAGAAGAGAATCTGTACACCACAGCTGCTCAGCATCATTTTGAATTCTTTACCTGACATGATGTTAATAAATAGGGTTTATACATTGAATTTGATTTGTATACTCAATGCCAGTGACAACTTGCACAATGTTTTACATTTACTCAACACACAATAAAGATTCATGCTCAGGTGGTGTTTAGATTAAAGGAGATACGCAGAACCATGGCCTCACTTTTTGTTTATAAATACCTTGAGACCTCAAGAATGGCATAGAAATAGTTTCAAGCATTAACAATAAATCTAATATAGTAATTTTTATGATTAAAATGATTCATATTGGTAGCGGTCCAAGTGAATGACCTTGACATCTGTGATGTCACCGCAGGAAGTCTATCGGTCTCATCGCCATTTCCGCTATACTAAAACACAGAGCTGACTGCAACTTCGATCTTCCATCTTGAGCTAATTTATCGTCATGCCACGTAGATGTGTTGCTGGCGGGTGTAGCATCACGACAGAAGATGGATTTACGTTGCATTCATGGCCCAAGAATGTTCAAACTGCAAAGATTTGGACGTGTTTTGCGAGAAGTTCACAGACACATTGGGTGCCAACGAAGTGGTCTCTCCTCTGCTCTGCACATTTTACTGAAGACTCGTACAAGACCTCTGATCTGTTGTAGAGCATTGGCTATAAGCCCGTATTGAAAGAGGATGCAGTACCAACAATTGAATGAAAAGAAAACTACAAGAAAAGGAAAGTAAGTTCAGTTGTACCAGTTCCACTGGAGTGTGAGCCGAGGGTTGTTGCTAAAACCCAGGATGGAACGGGACGGGATGTGACATATTATCGCTCGGGCAGTGAACTCCCCACAGTTGTTGCTAAAACCGGTGATGTCCCGTCCTGGGTTTTAGTAATTGCCTGAGCAGAGCAGTAATGGCGGAGTACTCAGTATAGAGAAAATGGAGAATGAGTGGGCTAGCCATCTGATTTCTCTGTTGAATATGCTTGCTTCAGCAGCAATATCTCGCCCTTACGTGGAAGAAGCGAATGAACGGAGAACTGAAAGTCAGATTGTTTCAAAGCAATCAGCCATAAGGTTGGCCTTCAAGAAGCGAAAACATAGGTAAGCTGCGACTCTCATTTGGATACAAAACAACAAAAACAACAACACTCATTTATCTGCATTTAGATTAATACATGTAACTTGTATTGTGTTTAAGTTACCGGTGTAAGATTATTTAATTTGCTTCAGAATGTGATTGTCTCAGTTCATCTGATTATTTAATTAGCCTTTTATGTTTTATCAGTGAAAATGCATGCATGTACATGTATGTTGCATAAGTTACCGTATAACACCTATCCTGTTTTAATGAGAGTAAACCCACAATCAATGAAGTCAAATCAGTCTTAGTTGAGCAAGTCAGTAACGGTATTTCTTACTTTCACTGTAAATTTTTATTTACACGATTTTGGTCTATGGCTATCAAAGGCCTCGGCCTTAAAACCAGTTCCCGCTGTGACGTCACGCAGTCAGGGCTGGCTGGCTCAGCAGGGCAGCTCGAATGCCAACTTTGCGGTCGATTTTAACTCTCAAAAATATATATATTTTATTCCTATTTATGCAGCATACAAGAGCCAAGGATGGAGACACTATCCACTTAGAAATGTATTTAAAAATAAAGGTTATGCATATCTGCTTTAAGGAACTAGACTGTTTAATATAGTATGAATATTGTATTTTGTACGGTTTCATGAGTTTTAGTTTTTTTTTTTTTGCAATGTCCCTGTAATTTAACATTTATGCTTGATTTATGCTTTATGTCTGGACTATTACTGCTGAAGTGTAGGGTTACAGTAATAAACAACTGTTTCATTAGTTGGATGCGTGCAACATGCAGTACACAGATAAGGATCTTCAAAAGCAGCACTTAATGCTAACATTCAGATTGAATTAGATCACTCCATTATCATATATTCTCAGAATAGGTAGCATGTGGGTGGGAATGGAAAAGTTTAACACAGATGCAACATTTTTACATTTATTTTTTATATTAATGCATAGAAATAAACAGTCAACAGATGGTTTAAAGCACATATCAATCATCTCACTCCTTCCAGCTTGCTCCACTTTTGTGTCTGGTGTCGCTGCCAGGTGGACCCTCTTGATCCACATGTCATATTCATTAGAGCATAGTTTTATGCCCTCTGGGCTTGGGAAACAACCATTCACTCTCACACACACACACACAATTTAGAACCACCAATTAACCTAACCTGCATGTCTTTGGACTGTGGGGGAAACCAGAGCACCTGGAGGAAACCCACGTAGACACGGGGAGAACATGAAAACTCCACACAGAAAGGCCCCCGTCGGCCGCTGGGCTCGAACCCAGAACCTTTTTACTATGAGGTGACAGTGCTAACCACTCCATCACTGTGCCACCTCTAGGCACATATCAATCATATCATCATAAAAGTCTTGTCTCCAAACTGCTCTGACAGAAATAACAATAGCTCAATCACACGTGGAAAAAAAATAAGATGAAAATTAGATACAAGATATCATTTTTAAAAGCCAAAATGAATGTCGGCTCTATTCTACAAGAGCAATCCAAAACCCTTTTATCAATTCAGAGTGACATTTCCTTCAGCCCAAAACGGTGTATTTAAGGAAAAGGAAAAGCTGATTGATTGCTGTAGATCCTATATCTCTGTTGCATGACTGAATAATGCTATCACAAAGCTCAGCCTTTGACAAAGAAAATTTACTCACCAAATTTATGAGAATTAATCTACTAGTATTACTATAAGTATCACAGCATTCATACCCTTATGAGTGTCTGTATGCCATTTTAAAACTTTCTCTGAAGTAAGAAATTTAGTCTAACCATTGAGCATGCTGAGCACAGTCTGTATCAGTAGCAAGCTTGAGCGCTATACAATATATCACAGGTTCTCGACCCTGGTCCTGGGTCCTTATCCTGAATATTTTAGTATTTTCCTTGCTCTAACACTCTGAAGGGATGTTAATTAGGTCATTAGTTGAATCAGGTGTGTTGGGAGGGAGCATGGGTGGAAAGTAACTATAACTACAATTTAGTATAAATACGGAGGCGATGATAGAAAATCGTGCATGTTGATTGGTCGAGAAATTTGGACTATTTATTGATAATCACCTCGAGCGACTCGGTAAAATAGCTGCCAATCGCTTTGTCACCGTAAGTGAGGAAGCATCTCATCTCATCTCATTATCTCTAGCCGCTTTATCCTGTCCTACAGGGTCGCAGGCAAGCTGGAGCCTATCCCAGCTGACTACGGGCGAAAGGCGGGGTACACCCTGGACAAGTCGCCAGGTCATCACAGGGCTGACACATAGACACAGACAACCATTCACACTCACATTCACACCTACGGTCAATTTAGAGTCACCAGTTAACCTAACCTGCATGTCTTTGGACTGTGGGGGAAACCGGAGCACCCGGAGGAAACCCACGCGGACATGGGGAGAACATGCAAACTCCGCACAGAAAGGCCCTCGCCGGCCACGGGGCTCGAACCCGGACCTTCTTGCTGTGAGGCGACAGCGCTAACCACTACACCACCGTGCCGCCCTGAGGAAGCATTACAAATTATAAAAGAAAATGCTGTTCCTAAAAGCACTAAAGATGCTACCAAGTTTGGTCTTAAACTATTCAAAGGTAAGGTGGAATTGTGATTTATTTTATTTATTTCAAAACAAAGTATTTTATGTGAGTCGGCATAGATAAGTGACACAAGTCTGTGCACATTACATTTGCATGCTGCATTTGAAATATGAAATAAATGATTTTTTAATACTTTTTTTCAATAATCACCTGTGTATCTATACTAAAACAATTAGGCTCAGTGAATATCAGTATATCAGTGAATAATAACCTCAACTTCGTCTTGGTTATTATTCACTGATATTCACTTCACCTCCGGTGAATAATTGTTAATTACATGGACTCTGATTGTAGTACTTGAGTACATGTTTACCTTTTATGAGCATAATTGAATATTATTGAATGAATGTTACTTTCACAAAGGATTATCAAAAATCAAATATTCAACTTTGCTAAATTTGTTTCTGATCACCACTCCATAATGAATTTAACACAGGAATATTGTAAGCTAATTTTAAAACAATACATTTCAAAACTCATTCAAAATAACAGTTATTAACAAGTGTTGCCAGGCAAAACAAACCTCGTCCGGTAGCACTTATGATTAATATGAAGGAAGATATCGGGAAAAAAATAGGTACCCTATGGGTCCATGTGGCTACTGCTTATAAATAAAATAGTTTTCTGATCCCATGTCCATACAGTAAATATAGCATATACGGTATATTTACTCTATGAGGCAGTAGCTACAAAAATGAAGCGTAATCCAAAAATGAACAATTTAAAAATCATAGAAGTAAAGTATACCAAGTGTCTGTACTTTATATTATTCTACTCTTACCTCTTACAGTTTTGGAAACTGAAACCTCCGAACTGAGGCTGACATACACACGCTGTCACCATGACCCAAACTCTTATTTCCTGGAAATGGCCCGGCGCTAGAGCTCAGTGGAACGCACTTTCCCTCTGTAATAAGCATAAACATGTCTGAAAGTTATTTCTTTAGTCTAGTCCATTTATTTCGAATGGTGAACCGAATTGTTTACACTCACCAGCCATTTTAATCGGAACATGTGTATGCATATGCGCAGTGTGCGATCGTTACACTCTTACATTCTTACAGCATGATGACGTAGTGGCTAGCGCCTCTATATGAGGCATTAGCCACAACAAAAACGATTTTGACCTTTTTGGTGACCTTGACCGGATGACCCTCAAATGTTGGAGGTTCTGTTTGCGACCAATGACCATCTATCCTGAAAATTTCATGAAGATTGATCCTGTAATATTGTTAACAACAACAACAAAAAAAGAAACAAAGAAACCCGACCAAAAACAATAACTCGCCCCCTGGGGGACTCTGTCCCAGGCGAGGTAATAACACAGTTATACTGCTGAAAGTCTCATCTCATCTCATTATCTCTAGCTGCTTTATCCTGTTCTACAGGGTCGCAGGCAAGCTGGAGCCTATCCCAGCTGACTACGGGCGAAAGGCGGGGTACACTCTGGACAAGTCGCCAGGTCATCACAGGGCTGACACATAGACACAGACAACCATTCACACTCACATTCACACCTACGGTCAATTTAGAGTCACCAGTTAACCTAACCTGCATGTCTTTGGACTGTGGGGGAAACCGGAGCACCTGGAGGAAACCCACGCGGACACGGGGAGAACATGCAAACTCCACACAGAAAGGCCCTCGCCGGCCACGGGGCTCGAACCCGGACCTTCTTGCTGTGAGGCGACAGCGCTAACCACTACACCACCGTGCCGCCCCTGCTGAAAGTCTAAATAAGCCAAATATTTAATCATCAGCAGCAATGTATGAGACAGTGGAGACAGATGAGCATCTCTTTTCCAATTGATATTGAGCTGCAAATTATGTGAGCCAATACCCCTGAAGGTGAGCTATGCATTTCACAGCTCAAAATCCAACATGTACAACATGTACAGGTAAGACATTATCCAATTATCGACGAGCGAACCAGATCTTTTAAGGTTTTACAGTATTAAACTTAATATTGTACTTTGATGTTCAGTAGCAATTGCCGGTTGTATTAAATACATCTGATGTAAATAAATATAAGTGCTCCTAGAGACTATTGGTAACATTCATGATAATATGTAAGAGGCATCTTTACTCGATACTAACTATGTAGCTAGAAACATGGAATGATTATCATGATAAAATTTTAAACTCGCTATTGTTTGTTCAGTGCACATTATTGTGCGATATTGTGGTTTTGATCTATCGCTTAAACACACACACAAGTCCTGGAAATGAGAAGCATCTCCCTGAACTCCTGAAGAAAAGCAACATAATAGCACGTCTCAGTGCCACAGTCCTCCAATGCCATTTGCTCGGAGCCACCACATGCACCAGCCATAATGACTTTACTCATTCACTAAAATTTCATTTGTTTCTCCAAAATTGCCATTATGTCCAATGACCCATAATATGGTGCCAATTAATGTGTTTCGTTGTGATTATGTAAATGGGCTGAAAGCCATAGCATGCATATTAAAACTGGAGATAAGTGAGCGCATATAATATTTATATATTAATACCTATGTAAATCAGAGTTAGGTAAAATATTGACATAAAATTATTGTTTCTGCAGCTGGAAAATCATCATTTCCTTATCACAAGAATGCAATGGTATAATTTCAGCATTTTCAGTAGACCTCTGTTTACTCCTGTCCCAGCTGCATCTGCACAAAATAATGCATTAAGCTTTCCTACCTCATTTTGTCTGTCAAGGGTATTGTTAAATGTTGTGTTGTAGTTTCATGAGTAATTTCACCAAATTTAACATGCTTTGAAACGTTGAAGCAATTACAGAATACAAAACTGGGGCAGACAGAATTGTTCTTGGGAAAATGTGAATTTAGCTGTAATGAGTCATAAAATGGCGAAAAGATGCAACATGCATGAAATGAAACATTTGAAGATTCATAAAATGGAGCATGTCTGATGTCTTTAGTCAGATATTTTGAAGGAAGAATCTGTAAATGTTTTACAGTGTTTACCCATTCAAACATGTTGATATACAAACTAGAGTTAAGGTATAACACAAGTTACTGAAGGGTGGTATGGTAGCGTATTGGTTAGCACTGTCGCCTCACAGCAATAAGGTTCTGGGTTTGAGCCCAGTGGCCGACAAGAGCCTTTCTGTGTGAAGTTTGCATGTTCTCTCCATATCTGCGTACAGTGGTGCTTGAAAGTTTGTGAACCCTTTAAAATGTTCTATATTTCTGCATAAATATGACCTAAAACATCATCGGATTTTCACACAAGTCCTAAAAGTAGATAAAGAGAACCCAGTTAAACAAATGAGATCAAAATATTATACTTGGTCATTTATTTATTGAGGAAAATGATCCAATATTACATATCTGTGAGTGGCAAAAGTATGTGAACCTTTGCGTTCAGTATCTGGTGTGACCCCCTTGTGCTGCAATAACTGCAACTAAACATTTGTGGTAACTGTTGATCAGTCCTGCACACCGGCTTGGAGGAATTTTAGCCCGTTCCTCCATACAGAACAGCTTCAACTCTGGGATGTTAGTGGGTTTCCTCACATGAACTGCTCACTTCAGGTCTTTCCACAACATTTCGATTGGATTAAGGTCAGGACTTTGACTTGGCCATTCCAAAACATTAACTTTATTCTTCTTTAACCATTCTTTGGTAGAATGACTTGTATGCTTAGGGTTGCTGTCTTGCTGCATGATCCACCTTCTCTTGAGATTTAGTTCATGGACAGATGTCCTGACATTTTCCTTTAGAATTTGCTGGTATAATTCAGAATTCCTTGTTCCAACAATGATGGCAAACCATCCTGGCCCAGATGCAGCAAAACAGGCCCAAACCATGATACTACCACCACCATGTTTCACAGAAGGGATAAGGTTCTTATGCTGGAATGCAGTGCTTTCCTTTCTCCAAACATAACGCTTCTCATTTAAACCAAAAAGTTCTATTTTGGTATCATCCGTCCACAAAACATTTTCCAATAGCCTTCTGGCTTGTCCACATGATCTTTAGCAAACTGCAGATGAGCAGCAATGTTCTTTTTGGAGAGCAGTGGCTTTCTCCTTGCAACCCTGCCATGCACACCATTGTTGTTCAGTGTTCTCCTGATGGTGGACTCATGAACATTGGCTAATGTTAATGTGAGAGAGGTCTTCAGTTGCTTAGAAGTTACCTTGGGGTCCTTTGTGACCTCGCCGACTATTACACACCTTGCTCATGGAGTGATCTTTGTTGGTCGACCACTCCTGGGGAGGGTAACAATGGTCTTGAATTTCCTCCATTTGTACACAATCTGTCTGACTGTGGATTGGTGGAGTCCAAACTCTTTAGAGATGGTTTTGTAACCTTTTCCAGCCTGATGAGCATCAACAATGCTTTTTCTGAGGTCCTCAGAAATCTCCTTTGTTCGTGTCATGATACACTTCCACAAACATGTGTTGTGAAGATCAGACTTTGATAGATCCCTGTTCTTTAAATAAAACAGGGTGCCCACTCACACCTGATTGTCATCCCATTGATTGAAAACACCTGACTCTAATTTCACCTTCAAATTAACTGCTAATCCTAGAGGTTCACATACTTTTGCCACTCACAGATATGTAATATTGGATCATTTTCCTCAATAAATAAGTGACCAAGTATAATATTTTTGTCTCATTTGTTTAACTGGGTTCTCTTTATCTACTTTTAGGACTTGTGTGAAAATATGATGATGTTTTAGGTCATATTTATGCAGAAATATAGGAAATTCTAAAGGGTTCACAAACTTTCAAGCACCACTGTAGGTTTCCTTCAGGTGCTCCGGTTTCCTCCACAGTCCAAGGACATGCAGGTTAGGTTAATTGGTGGTTCTAAATTGACCGTAGGTGTGAACGTGAGTGTGAATGGTTGTTTGTTTCTGTGTATCAGCTCTGCGATGACCTGGTGACTTGTCCAGGGTGTCCCCCGCCTCTCGCCCATAGTCAGCTGGGATAGGCTCCAGCTTGCCTGCAACCCTGTACAGGATAAGTGGTTACAGATAATGGATGGAAGTTACTGAAGTTGCAATATTTAAATAATTTCAATTGTTTTTCATGGCCTTTTGCTATTTGATTCAAATTCAGATTCAGAATCAATGACTTCACATGCAGTACCAGTTAAAGGTTTGGACACAAGTTCTACTTCAGTTGATTTTCTTCATTTTTTTTTAAATTAATTACAAGACACTTCATGTCTTAAAGTAATGATGGACTGTCATTTCTTTTTACTTAGTTGAGCAGTTCTTGACATAATGTGGGCTACTACAGCTGTGGAATAGGGACTATTTGCTGTTTTTTATTATTTACTATTTACTGTTTGATGGACTCGAGTGCATTAAGAAGGCAAGGAATTCCACTAATTAACTTTTGACTTTTAATTGAAAAGCATTCCAGGTAACTAAAGTTAAGTCAATATATTTGGATCACACTTTTAACAATAGACATTGTTGCAAAGCAGCTTTACAGAAAAATATAGATTTTAAACATATGAATTAATAAATTTTCCCAAACAAGCAAGCCTGAGGCAACGGTGGCAAGGAAAAACTTCCTGAGATGACATGAGGGAAAAACAAAACAAAACTTGAGAGGAACCAGACTCAAAAGGGAACCCACCCTCATCTGGATGACAACAGATAGCGTGATTTATAAATAACTTGCTTCTACAAGTGTGTCCTATATAGTCAAAAAGTGCAACTGAGTAACCAGGAAATTCTTTATAGTTTTAACATGAAGTCTATTTTGTTGAAGTTGGAGACTTGAGTGCAAAACTGTTCATGATGACTGCATACCTAAAGTTATCATGGTACTGTAATTGTAGTCCTACGTCATCATAACGATACTGTTTGTCTTAATTGTCCAAAGCCGTCTTCTGCATGCTGTCCATATGGGGCCATCCTCGCAGGAACGAAGCACTTACTTAGAAGTAAGACATCAGGATGGATCAGACAGGTCCGGAGAGCAGTAGAGATCATCACTGATATCTCAGGAGTGACATGTGTAACTTGAGAGAGCGAAAGAAACAGATTGTAAGGTATTCACATTGTCATCTAATGGTTAAGAACCGTGTACATTGTGTGCTGAGTACAAGCAGGGACTCCGGCAAGACTATGGCAGCATAACTAAAAGGGAGAGTCAGAGGATAATGCAGACATGAGAGACATAAAGCAGCCAGCCACTCCACCATCAACAAACCTGAGTGAACATGTGAGAGGGGCGAGGGGCAGTCTAGATCTGGAGCCTCCAGATCTGCTCCTTTTCCAAATAAAAAGCTCATAACAAAAGGCTTGACTAAACAAATATGTTTTCAGCCTAGACATAAACACTGAGACTGTATCTGAGTCCTACACACTACTTGGAAGGCTGTTCCATAATTGTGGGGTTTTGTAAGAGAAGGCTCTGCCTCCTCCTGTAGCCTTCACTATTTGAGGTACCAACAAATAGCCTGCACCTTTTGATCCAAGTAGGCATGACCGGTCAAGAAAGACCAGACATTCACTCAGGTACTGTGGTGTGAGACATTTCAGTTCTTTATAGATCAATAGTAGTATTTTATAATCAATGTGGAATTTCATTGGGAGACAATGCACTGTTGATAAGATCGAGGTGATGTGGCCATATCTTCTGGTTCTGGTAAGGACTCTTGCTGCTGCATTCTGGACTATCTGGACTAACTGGAACATCCAGACAGTAAGACATTATCCAACCAACTCGTTTTTCTGTATCATGTAGTGACATAATATTTCTTATCTTAGCAATATTTCTGTGATGAAAGAAGGCTACCCATTAATACTATCAACACAAGTTTCAAATGAAAGACTGGAGTCAATAATCACACCAAGGACTTTTACTTCTGCACACAACAAAACAGAAATCTGACTACCTCATGAAGCTTGTTAAGATAATGCCAATGTCTTAGTGGCAGCACAGTAAAAGTATCCTTCCCAGAGATGTAGTTAGAGTCTAATACATGTCTTCTCACAATTATTTATTTATGGTATGGTGACTGAGGACATGGTGCTCTTTTTCTGTTCAAAAATATGTCCTGGGAATGGTGTCACACTGTACATATAGATGTCGAGTTGCGCATACAGTGTCTTGCAAAAGTATTCATCCACCTTGGTGTTTGTCCTGTTTTGTTGCATTACAAGCTGGAATTAAAAGGGATTTTTGGGGAGGTTAGCACCATTTGATTTACGCAACATGTCTACCACTTATTTCGGGGTTTCAAATGAAAGGGGGTGACTACCTGGTGGTGTAGTGGTTAGCACTGTCGCCTCACAGCAAGAAGGTTCCGAGTTTGAGCCCAGTGGCCGACGGGGTCCTTTCTGTGTGGAGTTTGCATGTTATCCCCATATCTGGGTGCTCTGGTTTCCCCCATAGTCCAAAGACATGTGGTTAGGTTAACATGGCCTGAAGGTTGGACTGAAGTGCCCCTGATCAAGGCACCGAAACCCCCAACTGCTCCCCAGACACTGTAGCTCACTTGTGTGTGTGCATGTGTGTTCACTGCTTCAGATGGGTAAAATGCAGAGGAAACATTTCACTGTGTTTAAGTCTGTGCTTGAGTGTACATGTGATAAATAATGAAGGCTTCTAAATAATAAATAAAAAAGTGTGCAAAGCTGTCATCAAGGTAAACAGTGTCTCTTTGAAGAATCGAAAACATTAAACACATTTTTTACACTTTTTTGTTTACCACATGTTTTATATGTTATTTTTATAGTTTTGATGTCTTCATTATTGTTCTACAATGTAGAAAATAGTCAAAATACAGCAAAACCTATGAATAAGAGGGCGTATCCAAGCATTTGACTGTCACTATATGTCAGTTATGAATTTTATCAACCGCATTTGTATTCAACATATTGTGAGAAGTAATTGCTAATTCCCTCGCCCAGGATGGAGTACACCAGGGGGCGAGGTATTATTTTCGGTGGGGTTTCTTTGTTTTTTTTTTGTTAGCAACATTATGGGAAAACAGCTGGATCAATCTTCATGAAACTTTCATGATAGATGGGCATTGGTCTCAAATAGAACCTTCAACCTCAAATAAAAAAAAAAAAAAAAAAAAAAAAAAAAAAAAAATATATATATATATATATATATATATATATATATATATATATATATATATAATTTATATATACCGTATATATGTGTGTATATATACAGAGTCTACCTGTAATGCGCAATTCTTCCGAGCCTTTCAATAAGGCAATTTTTCTATACTTTTTCATGGTAGATAATACAAATAGCCCTCTGTATTTAATCCTTCATTTGTCTAATTTTTATTTCAGTTTTATTTGTTATCTGTTTTGACATTTTCTTGCTACTGTAACACATGAATTTCCCCAATGTGGGATGAATAAAGTGAATCTAATCTAATCTAATCTAATCTAATCTAATCTAATCTAATCTAATCTAATCTAATCTAATCTAATCTAAACATTTTGATGGTCATCCGGTCAAGGTCACCAAAATGGTCAAAATCAGTTTTTGTTTTGCAATATCTTCCTTCATGTTCATTATATTTACTTCAAACCAATTCCAAAATGTTCACCTTTAAAGTCTGCTTCCATTGATATGCTACATGATGGGATATCTCTCATAGTTTTCTTTCAAACTTTCATTTGTTTGTGTGTTTGTCTGTTAACAATCTAGCATCTAGACGGTTGGACCGATTGACTTAAAATTTTCAGGGTACATGGGCAACGGTCTGTAGATTACCTAATTAAATTTTGGGGGTAATTGGCTCAAGGTTAAGGTCACTGGAAAGCAGTGGCGGCTCCTGAATTTTTTTCAGGGGGGGCAATTTTCCCCCGTTATGTCTACACGGACCATAAATGTCCACAAGACTGCAGTAAATTGACCTAGGTAGCAAGTCAACTGTTCTACAGAATGTTCTGTAAATAGATTTTGTACTTCAAACTCCATGACCAGCAAGAATTTTACAGACTGTGCAACTTAAGGACAAACAGGAAAGTGCACTTACTGTAACAAAACATTGTAAATAGTTGGCTAACATAACAATAGCAGTTGAATAAATAGATGAGTGGATCTTTAGATCTTGCAATTACTGGTATTTACCAAGGATATTACCAAAGTGCTAACTCTCAGAGCAAAGTGTGGCAAATATAAAAATGCACATTGAAAACATCAAAAGTGAACGGATTCTGTGACTGTGTGTGTGTGTGTGTGTGTGTGTGTGTGTGTGTGAGTCACGAAGTCAACCAAACCCAGAAAAACACCACGGTGACTGGAGCCCTCAGTTTCGTCTTTGCCTCGTAGAGCTAACTCAAACACGGCACAAAATTTCACGCATTGGATGAGCTGGTTTAATATGTGCCTGTTCTTGCTCACCTCATCGTTGTGGCGGTGAACTGCTAGCCTGTAGCCCTCATCCGGTTGTGTAGCGATGTTCACTCTCCCAAAAGCCGAAAATTTCAGGCAGCTGCCCATGTGAATCTTTGATGACTCATGTTTTTTTATTTTCTCCGACAAATGATGCGTGTCCGAAACTCCAGTGACCGTCCAAGCAGTGTTGTCCGTGGAGCCACCTCCAGGGTGGAAAAGTAAACAGGGGGAGCAGAAAACCACTGAGGCGTCCTCGCAGCCAGCTCGCCAGGATTTGTGCTGGGACCATGTTGAAGTAAAACCTCGAGTATATGATTTCCCCCCCTTGTTGAAATTTGTTTTATGTTTAGATTTGGTCGAGGGGCGTCCAGCTTGTTTTGTTACCAATTTAGCTCGATTTGATTGCTGACTAAATGGAACTTCTTTTAAGGAGCGCACTGAATTGCTTTCCGCATCCATCTCACCTCAGAAACTGAGCAGATCGAACACAACTTTGCCGCGCTTTGCAGTGATGTAAGCACGTTAGGGCAAGCCCCCCCGGAACCCATAGAGATTGCATTGAAGTGTCAGTCAGGAGAAAAAAAATATATTAACATGGGACTCTATCAGTGAACTTTTGGGCGATTTTCAGCGTGACTGAAATTGCCCCAAAAGGGGCGGTACTCTAGAAGCAAGACCACCCTGATTGGACAATGATACCCAGAGACAGATTAAAACGGCCTCGAGCAGCGCTGGTGAAAGTTTGTTTTAAAAAAAGAAAAAAAAAATTTTTCGTTTTGGCAGTGCGTCGCCCAATCGCCCTTATGCACCAGCCGCCCTTGCTGGAAAGGTCAACCCTTTGGTCAAAATAACATATTTTGCATTATAACTCAAAAACGGTTGCCAATAAACAGATGTTTACTATTATGAGCATATAGGAATTCCCATATGGCCTTTCATTTGGCACCATGATCTTTGACCTTGAGTGACCCTGAAAGGTCAAACTCAAGGTCACAGATTTTCAGAGGGCTGTAACTTGAAAATGGTTGATGGTAGACAGATATTTACCACTATCAACTTATAGGAAGTGCCATATGGGCTTTCATTTGGCACCATAACTGTTGACCTTGAATAACTTTGAAATAAGTGCTGCCAGGCGAGGTTTGTTTTGCCTGGAAACACTTGCTATATAATATAATTGTGACTCAGTTTTACTAATCAAATACAGCACTTCAAATCTGGTTATACAAGATCAAGGTCAGTAGCTGAAAGAATACCTCATCATGGGTTTTTCATCCCTGAGTCACTCTGTGCCTTGAATGCAATAAGCCAGTCAGTCAAACCACTCCAGACCACATATCTCTGGCACAGAACATGCATGTGCTCATCTACAAACTGTTGCAATAAATAGATGATTTGACATTTTCGTGAACCAAATGTTGTTCATTTGAACTTTACATATTTTCTAATGAACATCAAGGTTAACTGTCCTATCAAGAAGGAACTATATATAAGAAGGAGTTTGCATGTTCTCTCCATGCCTGTGTGGGTTTCCTCCGGGTGCTCTGATTTATTCCCACAGTCCAAAGACATACAGCTGAGATCAAGTAGCTACTCCAAATTGCCCAGATGTGTGAATATGAGTGTGAACAGTTGTTCATCTCTGTGTTAGCCCTGCAATAGATTGGCGATCTGCCCAGGGTATATCCCACATCTTGTCTGAATTCAGGTGGGATTGTCTCCAGCTCCCCCATGACCCTGAAGCATAAGCGGTATAGGTAATGGATGGATTTATTCTTTCATTTTCCCCCTTTTTAATTTTCTTGCTATTTTTCATGTTAGGAATGGTGATATGGTGTTACTGGATGACATATCTAACCCATATAATGTATTGTATTATGCAGTACATAACGTATATTTTACAAATTGTTCTGAGGCTCATGCTGCACTGTCTTACATTTCTGCGCAAAATGTATGCAAACAAAATTGAATCATGAAGGATTTCTTCTTTGTGTTAAAGGTTCTCATGCTGCTCACAGAAACTGGCATGAAATCACAAAACAAACAAAACATGACATGAACACATTGCAGGGTCATCTATCATACTTTTAAAACCACCCTGGGCTGATACAGTGGGTAAAGAGACCATGCCCTTCTCTGCCCTGTCATGTTTTTGAGCTTGTTTTGTATAGTTCTAGCCATGGCAAACCAAACTCACATTCATATCCTTACCGTCTGTCAAAATAACATAATGTGTATTTCACTTTACATATCATGCTTAAACACTGTCAGGAATAGGGGTACCATAGGAGTCCATTTCTGACCCCCAAGGTACAATCTCACCCCCCTAATGCTCATTATTAAAAAAAAAAAAAAAAAAGTGCACATATGTTCCCAAGCAGTATATAAAGGGTACAAATAAGGACCTTTGAGGGCACTGCCCCAGTGACAAGCCACTGTATCCCTAAAGATACAATAGTGTACTTTTATTTTCTGAGAGTGAACAGTGAACATGAGCCAGACAGATAGATTTATTAAAGAAGTCTTACGTTTGGTGGTACTGAACCCAGAAGAGTATCTACCACATGAATAATAACATAAATAATGCATGATTCCTGACCTGAAAACTCCAAAAAGATGATGTGGAGAATACACAAAATGATGCTTTTGTGCCAGTGTCCGGTTTGTATGTTGTGAGGTGTGCACCTCAATGCCTTTCTTTCATAAGTCTATTTGGAAGCACACTTGAAAATGAGCTATTATATCCTGTATGGATCATCCTATTAAAAATTCAATAAATACATGATCACAGTTCATGTAGAGGTTTGTGCTGAGAGCATTGTTCTGAGAAGCATAATTCTAAGGCATCAGTATGCCTCTGATGTTCAGATCGAATGCTTTCTGATAATAAACCATCTTTCTGCATTAATGTTATGCTTTGATCACGTCTGCAGCACTTGAACATAAAACTGTGAAGGGCAAACAGTTATATGAATTTTGTAGCTGTACAGACCCCTGTCTATAAAGCTGCATTCATGTCTTGAGAATAGCAGGGCGGTGAGGTTCTAGTGAGTGTTGGGGTTAATGAAACTGCAGGTTTTTAATGACATAATAATAATAATAATAATAGGTGGCACGATGGTGTAGTGGTTAGCGCTGTCATCTCACAGCAAGAAGGTCCGGGTTCGAGCCCCATGGCCGGCGAGGGCCTTTCTGTGTGAAGTTTGCATGTTCTCCCCGTGTCCGCGTGGGTTTCCTCCGGGTGCTCCGGTTTCCCCCACAGTCCAAAGACATGCAGGTTAGGTTAACTGGTGACTCTAAATTGACCGTAGGTGTGAATGTGAGTGTGAATGGTTGTCTGTGTCTATATGTCAGCCCTGTGATGACCTGGCGACTTGTCCAGGGTGTGCCCCGCCTTTCGCCCGTAGTCAGCTGGGATAGGCTCCAGCTTGCCTGCGACCCTGTAGAACAGGATAAAGCGGCTAGAGATAATGAGATGAGATGAGATCTTTTTTAATGTGTTTTGATGGATCTTAATTCTTAATATAAAATTAATATACTTTTTTATAATTTCAGAACCAATTGTTGATAATTTTGTGTTCTTAAATGAAATGTAAATGCTCAGATAAAACAGATGAGTTACTGTAAATTGCCATGTGAATGTGGGATACAGTTAAAGTCATTGCTATTTTATAGGTGGGCAGCCATTCCCAGCCATATCTGGGCTGGATACCATTTGATGGCAAATATGTCACATGTATTGATGGTACATCTGGCAAATATGGGAGATCGATCAAATCTATCTATCTATCTATCTATCTATCTATCTATCTATCTATCTATCTATCTATCTATCTATCTATCTATCTATATTTTTAACTTAAGTTGCCAAATCTAAACACAGCCCTCAGTCATTGTAGAAAACACTCTTAGAAAACAAAGGTGAAATCTAGTTTAGTCCTCTGGGAAAACAGTTAAGCCCAGAAGCTTACAATAGAGTATTTCCTTGTCAAGCCAACTCAAGTCAAGTTGATTTTTATAGCACTTTTAACAACAAACATTGTCTCAAAGCAGCTTACAGAATTTTAGCGACTTTAAACATGAGCTAATCTGATCCCTAGTCTATCCCCAATGAGCAAGCCTGTGGTGACGGTGGCAAGGAAAAACTCCCTCAGATGACATTAGGAAGAAACTTCGAGAGGAACCAGATGCAAAAGGGAACCCATCCTCATCTGGGTGATAACAGACAACATGATTATTACATTTTAACAGTTTAGTTTTTGAACCCTTTAGAATTTTCTATATTTCTGCATAAATATAACCTAAAACATCATCAGATTTTCACACAAGTCCTAAAAGTAGATAAAGAGAACCCAGTTAAACAAATGAGACAAAAATATTATACTTGGTCATTTATTTATTTATTTAGGAAAAGGATCCAATATTACATATCTGTGAGTGGCAAACATATGTGAACCTTTGCTTTCAGTATCTGGTGTGACCCCCTTGTGCAGCAATAACTGCAACTAAACATTTGTGGTAACTGTTGATCAGTCCTGCACACCGGTTTGGAGGAATTTTAGCCCGTTCCTCCATACAGAACAACTCTGAGATGTTGGTGGGTTTCCTCAGATGAACTGCTTGCTTCAGGTCCTTCCACAACATTTCCATTGGATTACGGTCAGGACTTTGACTTGGCCATTCCAAAACATTAACTTTATTCTTCTTTAACCATTCTTTGGTAGAATGACTTGTGTGCTTAGGGTCACTGTCTTGCTGCATGACCCACCTTCTCTTGAGATTCAGTTCATGGACAGATGTCCTGACATTTTCCTTTAGAATTCATTGGTATAATTCAGAATTCATTGTTCCATCAATGATGGCAAGCCATCCTGGCCCAGATGCAGCAAAACAGGCCCAAACCATGATACTACCACCACCATGTTTCACAGATGGGATAAGGTTCTTATGCTGGAATGCAGGATTTTCCTTTCTCCAAACATAATGCTTCTCATTTAAACCAAAAAGTTCTATTTTGGTCTCATCTGTCCACAAAACATTTTTCAAATAGCATTCTGTCTTGTCCACGTGATCTTTAGCAAACTTCAGACGAGCAGCAATGTTCTTTTTGGAGAGCAGTGGCTTTCTCCTTGCAACCCTGCCATGCACACCACTGTTGTTCAGTGTTCTCCTGATGGTGGAGTCATGAACATTAACATTAGCCAATGTGAAAGAGGCCTTCAGTTGCTTAGAAGTTACCCTGGGGTCCTTTGTGACCTTGCCGACTATTACACTCCTTGCTCTTGGAGTGATCTTTGTTGGTCGACCACTCCTGGGGAGGGTAACAATGGTCTTGAATTATTTGTACACAGTCTGTCTGACTGTGGATTGGTGGAGTCCAAACTCTTTACAGATGGTTTTGTAACCTTTTCCAGCCTGATGAGCATCAACAATGCTTTTTCTGAGGTCCTCAGAAATCTCCTTTGTTTGTGCCATGATACACTTCCACAAACATGTTGTGAAGATCAGACTTTGATAGATCCCTGTTCTTTAAATAAAACAGGGTGCCCACTCACACCTGATTGTCATCCCATTGATTGAAAACACCTGACTCTAATTTCATCTTCAAATGAACTGCTAATCCTAGAGGTTCACATACTTTTGCCACTCACAGACATGTAATATTGGATCATTTTCCTCAATAAATAAATGACCAAGTATAATATTTTTGTCTCATTTGTTTAACTGGGTTCTCTTTATTTACTTTTAGGAATTGTGTGAAAATCTGATGATGTTTTAGATCATATTTATGCAGAAATATAGAAAATTCTAAAGGGTTCACAAACTTTCAAGCACCACTGTGTGTGTGTGTATATATATATATATATATATATATACACACATCATCTCATCTCATTATCTCTAGCCGCTTTATCCTGTTCTACAGGGTCGCAGGCAAGCTGGAGCCTATCCCAGCTGACTACGGGCGAAAGGCAGGGTACACCCTGGACAAGTCGCTAGGTCATCACAGGGCTGACACATAGACACAGACAACCATTCACACTCACATTCACACCTACGGTCAATTTAGAGTCACCAGTTAACCTAACCTGCATGTCTTTGGACTGTGGGGGAAACCGGAGCACCCGGAGGAAACCCACGCGGACACGGGGAGAACATGCAAACTCCGCACAGAAAGGCCCTCGCCGGCCACAGGGCTCAAACCCGGACCTTCTTGCTGTGAGGCGACAGCGCTAACCACTACACCACCGTGCCGCCCTATATATATATATATATATATATATATATATATATATATATATATATAAAATTTTTTTCAAATTAATACTCATCATAACTCTCTCTTTTTTTAGTTTCTATTCATTGTATACTGTATATGTGTAAAAGGGCTCCTTTTAATAGTAGAGGCATATAGCCACTGATTGGACTACCCTGTTGTTTTTATTTAAGTTTAAATAAAGGTTTCTATTCTATCTATCTTTAGCCATGAGACCCACAGGACTCCTAAAACCTCAAGACGACTTTAAACGCTCCAGCCACTGGAATAATTTCGAATGCTTCTGCCAGAGCTCATCTTCAAAGCAGTATGAGAACTTCCAGAGCTAATGCACAAGTAATAAACTTCTATGCGAACAATTTGATAACCTAAGTGCTTTCTATTGCTTCCTCTATTAGTTCCTCGATACAGGTTGTTCACGCTGTTTAAATCTGCCACCACTTTTCTGCTTTGGGTCTCAGGTGTCTAAGTAGTAGTTAAGACAGTGACTCAGCCTTAAGGTAATCTTGAGCTTTAATAACCTTATTTTCACAACAAACTACAAGATATTCTGAGATATTCTGGAGTATTTTATTCCCATGTGCATTGGTTTTCATATAATCTCTTAAGCATTCCCCAATATCTCATCTCATCTCATTATCTCTAGCCGCTTTATCCTTCTACAGGGTCGCAGGCAAGCTGGAGCCTATCCCAGCTGACTACGGGCGAAAGGCGGGGTACACCCTGGACAAGTCGCCAGGTCATCACAGGGCTGACACATAGACACAGACAACCATTCACACTCACACCTACGGTCAATTTAGAGTCACCAGTTAACCTAACCTGCATGTCTTTGGACTGTGGGGGAAACCGGAGCACCCGGAGGAAACCCACGCGGACACGGGGAGAACATGCAAACTCCGCACAGAAAGGCCCTCGCCGGCCCCGGGGCTCGAACCCAGGACCTTCTTGCTGTGAGGCGACAGCGCTAACCACTACACCACCGTGCCGCCCTCCCCAATATCTCTCAAGGGAAAAAGCAAGATAGTCCCAGGAGAATTATGTTGCAAAATATGTCCATGTCTCTCTCAGTATATTTTACCATCTTCATCATTTTGAACAGCACTAGTGAACACATTTCTACACATTTTATATTGACACATTTGTCTAATTTTCAGCAATAACTTTCAGTTATTACTGTATCTGACTTTTGGAACCCAACTTTGATGCTGTATACAGTAGCCTAACCCCTGCTAGTAGCTGAAGGCTGAAGGACACTGTTGGGCACAATTATGGAAAATACACAACATTTGTAAAAACTGAAAGTGAAAAGTTTGTGTAAGATATACTCTGAGGCAGAGTTTACAGTGTAATTTGAAAAAAAAAAACATATCACAGCAGCACAGTGTTCAACACAAGAGACATTTTAATAGCATTACATAGATGGTGTGAACCAAGTCGGAACCTGGTACCATCTCTTCCCCAGGTAAGCAATGCACATGCACCTGGCTGTCCACACGATGTCAAAGAATATCTGATTTACCAGATAAGGCCACCTTTTTCCATTGCTCCATGGTGCATTTCTGCTGCTCGCATGCCCGTTGTAGGTGCTTTCATCAGTGGACAGGGGTCAGAATGGATACTCTGACTGATCTGCAGCTACGCAGTCCCACATACAGCAAGCTGTGATGCCCTGTGTGTTCTGACACCTTTCTCTCATATTCAGCATTAACTTTTTCAGCAGTTTGTGCTCCAGTAGCTTTTCTGTGGGATCAGAACAGATGGGCGAGCCTTTGCTCTCTCCATGCATTGTTGAGCCTTGGGTGCCCATGACCCTATCACCGTTTCACTAGTTATCCTTCCTTGGACCACTTTTTGAAGGAACTAACCAATGCAAACCAGGAACATCCCATAAGTTCTGTTGTTTTGGAGATGCTCTGACCCAGTCATCTAGCCATCACAATTTGGCCCTTATCAAAATCATTCAGATCCTTACGCTTGCCCGTTTTCCCTGCTTCCAACACATCATAAAGTCTACCACATTTTAATACATAACCTACTCTTGGGAAGCTTTTATTACGAACAGAGTAAGCAAACATTATCTGCACTGTCAGATTACTCAAACATTTCTCTGGCCCAATTTAATTTGTACTTTGTAAGACAATATTTTAAGAATCTGTGTATCACCATGAGGATCAGAGACACATGGGCGAGCCATTAGAGAGACATAGGATTGTTATAACCTCAACAGAGTGAGTTTGCTGCAGGCTTTATGATCACTGGCATATACAGACATTGGCATAAATCAGATTAGAGTGAGCAACATTCACATTATGCAGTCTCAAGCATTCTTATTCACCACTACCTCTCAGTAGTAGTGTCTTTGTGCATCAGACACAAAACTGAACCCTAATCTGATGGATTGGAGTTGAGAGCTTCTTCATCTGGCACATCAATTCAACTATAAGTCAACCTTCAGAAGCTTGGTGTGATAATCTTAACAGACATTCCAGTTAAATCACTAATACAAAGCTATCACACAGTCACTTACAGATGCCATGTGATGGTCTTATCAGGAATACAGACTGGCTAATGTGCTGTCCAGTTTGCAAATAAACACGGCTAAATATATGACATAGATGCACTTATTCAGAATGGAATTAGATAGTAATGATAGGATTTATGCATAAATAAGCCCTTTTATATTTTAGGCACTTGAATATTGAGTGCCAGGTGTGAGAGACAGTGACAGTTGTGGGAAATGCATTTTATCAAAATTAAAGCCTTTATTAAATGCAAAACACAAATCCAAAACATTAGGCTAAATTGAGGTCAAAATGCACAAGATCATGTGATGAACCGTAGGTGCTAAAGAAGGCAACTAGACTTGCTTGAAATCCTTGAAGACATTTTACCTCTCATGCGAAAGGCTTCTTCAGTTCTGTCTGACGAGTGGGAAGTTCCAGGTATTTATCCTCTAGTGGACCAAAAGCAAACCTAAGGAGAGTCATTGAGGTCACATGGGTCGTTGACACTCTCAGGCCCTGTCCACACGGCAATGGATTCAGGTGAATCCGATACAATTGTTTATCGTTTCGGCCTGGCGTCCACACGGCACCGGCGTTTTGGGTGCCCCAAAACGCAATCTTTTGAGAACGGGTTCCAGAGTGAAAAGATCTGGCAACGTTGCCGTTGCGAAGTCGTCTGGATGAGTAGAACGGATTTGTTTACGATGACGTCACAACCACATGACTGTGAGTGCTTCACGCCGGGTAGAAGTGTAACGAACTCGATGCGAGTTGTCAACAAATCCTATAACTTGGTTCATGAAACGCGCTTACAAAATATTTTCACTGTGAATATTTATTGTGTAATGGTGCAAAGTGAGAGAGAGAGAGAGAGAGAGAGAGAGAATAGCCCTTAGGGCAGAGTCAATCCCGCCAGCAAAAATAGGGAAAAAAAGGAGCGATCTCACCTCTTCAGATGTTGGTTTAAGTCCTACAATACATTCCTCAAAAAGGGCGTAGAACAACAAATTAATCCATCAACGTGTAGCATTCAATTTATTCCGGACCATTAAAGACGCCGCCTTCCGCGTAGAATCATACGTCATCCTCGCCGCCATATTGGATGGGTCAAAGCGGAGAATAAAGATGCCTCATTCATGTGCTGCGTTTAACTGTACCAACAGGTTTGCCATCCAAACGAGATCACATGGGATTACCTTTCACAGGTGAGACTGGAAAAATACTTTTCATTGTATTTGGTCATTATAATGTAATTTTACGAACAGATTTTTCTGACTTTGTGGCTAATATGAAGTCTCGCGCATAATAGTTTATACGCATGCGTCCTTACTTCTTCTATTGTTCTGGTGTCTCCGAAGGGACCGTCTTACAGCGCCCCTAGAGGTGTGGCATGTGTATTGCATCGTTTTCAGCAAGCGTTGCGTTGCCATATGGACCTGATATTTTACTGATCGTTGCCCATTTGGACGCGATATTTTTTAAAATAAAATCTCGTTGCCGTTGTCATGTGGATGTAGCCTCAGTCATCCTGTAAGTGTTAGGGTCACTGGAGGCCAGGTCTGAATGGTATTAGCAGCCTAGAGGGTTGTTAGGGTGATCTATGGGTCATTGGCTCTCTCTGCCATCATGTGAGTCATTGAAGTCAGCTGAGTCTTGGTGTGGATGTGTATTCAGTTTTCTGGGAAGTGTGCCGGATGGCATGGTGGCATAGTGGTTAGCACTGTTGCCTCACAGCAACAGTTTCCTGGGTTCAAGCCCAGTGGCCAACAAGGGCCTTTCTGTGTGGAGTTTGTATGTTCTCCCCATGTCTGCGTGGGTTTCCTCCGGGTGCTCCGGTTTCCTCCAAAGACATGCAGGTTAGGCTAATTGGTGGCTCTAAATTGATCGTGAGTGTGAATGGTTGTTTGTCTCTATGTGTTTTGTTTTTCAGCTGGAACAGGGGCTTTAGTCAAGGTGGAGGGAATTATGAACAGTTCTAAATACCAGTCAATTTTGGCCGAAAACCTTCAGGTGTCTGCGGAATTTCATCTTTCAGCATAACAATGACCCCAAGCGTACATCGAAATCAACAAAAGAATGGCTTCACCAGAAGAAAATTAAAGTTTTGGAACGGTCCAGCCAGAGCCCAGACCTAAATCCAATTAAAAATCTGTGGGGTGACCTGAAGAGGGCTGTGAGCAAGAGATGCCCTCGCAATCTGACAGATTTGGAGCGCTTTTGCAAGGGAGAGTTGGCAAATATTGCCAAGTCTAGATGTGGCAGGCTGATAGACTCCGACCCAAAAAGACTGAATGCTGAATCAAAAGGTGCTTCAACAAAGTATTAGTTTAAGCGTGTGCACACTTATGCAACCAGCTTATTGTACTTTTTATTTCTTTATTTTTTATGTTTTCCCCCCTAACAGATTTGTTTGTTTTTCAATTGAATTGTACAGGTTATAGGTCACATTAAAGGTGGGAAAATTGATGAAATTATTTATTGTTGTCTCTTTTTTTAACATCAGAAAAAGCTATCATTTTAACGTGGTGTGTATACTTTTTATATCCACTGTACATGCTACATGTTGTTTAATTTTACTGCATAGTTGGTTCCTGGTAATTAAACTGAAGAGCGCAAAGTGAGTCTTCTTCAGACTAATACAAAGAACAATGGAGAAGAAGATAGTCCTGCTGTCTTATTACACTAGCATGTAATTTTCTTTTCTGAGCAAAAGAAAGCCAGTGTGACTACCACTGATTGTCAGGCTGATTATGTGCTCCTACCAGTGCTGAAAAGTAGATTAACTCAAATAATGAAGCTGTTAGCAAGATGGTAGTGTTGCTATTTAAAAACAAAATGTATGTAAGTAGTTATCCTGCATTGATCAAGTGTCTGAATAGCCAACATCAGAAACAAATTAAAGGAAAAACCAACAGAAAGGGGGTAAAAAAAACCCCATCAGAATAGTTTTGGTACTTTATCTGATCTGCACTGGTCCTGAATGTCAGGGAATGGGGCAGTGGGAATGTGGAAACATGCATTGCGATATGTATATCCACTGAGATGTGGAGAATCTGAGGCTAACATGGACACAGACTCACCAGTATTGTACAACTGAAGACTAGAAAAAGAGCAGTCAAATTTTTTTTTCCTAATCTTCAACTTTCCAGTTTGTGTGAGCCTGTGTCCATGTTAGACTCAGATTGTAAAAAGTGATTATTTGACAGTAATCTTGGCAAAACTCACAGTACTGTGGGAAGAAATGATGGAGGCAGCCTTCAAAAGAAAAAAAAAGGAGAAGTACAGCGAGCTTGCTGCAGCTTGTACAGAAGCAGGGTGGAAGGTATGCACATACCCTGTCGAAGTCAGATGCAGAGGCTTCAATGGAAAATCCACTCAGCAGCTACTAAAGAGTCACCGGGTCCAAGCAGAAGAAGGCCCTGAGGGAACTGGCTGAGGAGGCAGAGAAAGGGAGCTTCTGGCTCTGGCTTATGCCGCTTTTCCACTACAAATGCGGCTGAGTCGGGCTGAGACGTGCCGTGCTGAGTCGGGCTGAGCGGGGCTGTTGGAGTTGCATTTCGACTACAACCGCGCTGAACCGTGCTGGCTGGAAGTGGGTGGACACATTGGGTGGAGTTAGCGAAAGTGGGTGGACGTCACGTGATGTCATTAAGCAGCGCAAACAGTGACATCAGTGATCTTTTAAGCGGTAGTCTCATGACCCGAATAGTAAACAATAAACATGGAGGACATGGAGTCGTTAGTGTTGCTGGTCTTGGTGCTGTGGCTTGTTGTCACCGACAACGCTTACAGATACTGGCAAGAGCGTATAGATGAGGCGAGGCGCATAAGGCTTCAGAAATTCTCGTCATTCTTCTTCTTCCGGGTTTGCGGTGTTAACAGATCCCAGCGCGCTCGCGGGGCGTGTGTGAGCATGTGAGGACACTCCTCCTCACCAATCAGTGCACAGGGGAGTGTCTGCTCACGCCCCCAGCCTCACTCGGCACGGTTTGGCTCGCTTCAGCCCCACTCCAAAACGGTGCGAGTTTTAGGGGCTAAGCAGGGCTGAAGCGAGCTGAGTCGTGCTGGTTTTTGGTAGTCGAAACGCGAGCCGTGTCGGGCTGAAGTGAGCTGAAGCGAGCTGAAGTGAGCTGAAAAAGGGTAGTGGAAAAGGGCCATTAGAAGAAGAGACCCAAAGTGGGGGAATCAACGATCTTCGGGCTAGCCACAGGGAGCGGTAGGGAGACGTCCTTATCGCTGCCCCACCACCTAGAGATGTTCTGGGTTTAAAGGGGTGAAACATCTGTGATGAGTGGCTCCCAGCTGACGACCCTGTGGCACCGGCGGAGGTGCGACAGGCAGAAATGCCCAGCAGGTAACAAACACCTGTGCTTCCAACCATGTGTTATTGTATCCTTCCTTGCAGCCCAGTCTGCCCATTTTCCTTTGACCTCACTTATTAATAAGCAATTTCCACCCATAGAACTGTTGCTCACTCAATGTTTTTTTGTTTTTCACACCATTTTTCTGTGCAATTTCAAGAGACTGTTAAGGGTGATCAGCAGTATCTGAAACCCTCAAACCATCTGGTACCGACAACCATGCCACAGTAAAAGTCACAGAGATCACAATTTTTCTCCATTCTGATGTGAACATTAACCGAAACGCTTGACCCGTGTCTGCTTGATTTTATGCATCGTGCTGCTGCCACATGATTGGCTGATTGGATAACTGCATAAATGTGCAGGTGTAGAAGTGGTCCTAATAAAGTGGATGGCGAGTGTATATATGGTTGCTATTGTTTTAGTAAGAAGCTTGCTGAGTAATAAATGTCAGCTATATGCTCAGTGTCTTTTACTTATTGTTAAAAGCATTAACACAAGTGTGCAAATTAGTGAAAAATATATATGTAAAAAGGCTGGCTAATATCCTGGTCTAGTTAAACAGTACCTTGACTACAGTAGCAGCGCTAGCCATACTAGCTGGCTCGACAGCAACTGCTAGAATTTTTTTCTCAATAGAAATGCAGGGTAATTTGCTATACACAGGCCTGCTAGAGAGCTAGATGGCAGGGCATGAGAAAAACTATGAACAGAAGCTGAGGGAAAACCAGATTGGCTAATTGCCAATCTGGCAATTAGTGCATTGGAATGATAATCATAATTTCATGGCTAATTTCGCTGGTACATGTGACTAGTGACAATAAAGGGCATCATCATAATTATTCTATTCACATGCACTGGATATGAGCAATCACATGCTCTGATTGGCTACTCTACTACTAGGATATCAGCTCATATACCATGAGTAGAGAAAAACAAAATGGCAGAGTGCATCAAGTCAGATACCGTATATCACTTTGTTATCAAGTATTTAAAAGAAACAGAAATAGCTAAAAGAATATAGTCTCTCTCCCCCCTTCAATATCACCTGTTCTGCACTCCAGCCCAGTCGGTGGCAGTAATGGACCTTTAAGTTGGTTTGCCAGCCATCAAAAAAACCCTAAAGAAGAAGAAAATGGCAGAGCGTGTTGCTGAACCAACCAAAGATAAAATAAAAACTCTCCTCAAAAACAAAACTCCAAAAAAATACATAAAAAAGCAACAAAATATGGAATGAAAGTATTTGATCGTAAGAATGTATATTTTTTTATTTTTCAATAATTATTATTATTATAGCATTTTTTCACAAATTGCTACTGTCATTTCGCCGGTTTGTTTACATTCTAAGCGGAAATGATTTTGTCGGACGTTTTGTACAAAGTTTTTGTTTATCAAATTTGCAAAAAAATAAAAATGCTCTGTTTCTCAAAATCCAGTGAATGTGGATAGAATAACAGTTATTCCACTCAATCTTGCCGTACATGGCTTATAGCCAACTCTGCGCTACGTGCCTCATTGGCTATCAGCTCATGTACAGTACGACTCGATTTCATGGAATAACTGTTTAATATGTACAGTTTCATTTTTCTCCAGTTACATTTCAAAAGCTTAATTTAAAAGCCACAAACTGTGATGCTGAAGTTCATTTTAAGAATTTTGTCAACAGATTAATTTATATCAGTAATCAGTTGCATTTTGATGCCTGTTTAACCTTTCTGATGGAGCCCTTTGGGCACAAACCGGTCTCGACAGTTCATTGATATCTAGATGCTGCTCTTCAGAAAGCAAACAGCCCTGTCTTTAGTCAAGCGTGAACTTTATGAAGTGCCTTTATGCCATGGACAAACATTTGTCAAACTATACAATCAGATCAACCAAGAGGAGGATGTTGACCGTATTGTTCCTTGACTCCATCCTGCTCTAGAGAACAGTGAGATACTGTACAATTTAAAGAGCTTTGTTACTAAGGTTCTCAGCAAATGTCACATATGTCAAAAATTTTTTTTTTCCTTTCTCTGAGCTAGCTGCCTTGAGTAGGTCACACCATTTCTGTTATGTGTCAGCTTCTCCTGTTTGAGTGGAAAAGGGCAATCAGGGGTAAGTCACCTACCTGCACCAATCTCCTCTGTCTCAGCAAGTAATTACCCATTGTTCTGTAGTTTTTGTCTTTATGTAATCAGATGTCTCTGGCTCAGTGCCATCGAGCAGAGCAGCTGCTGTGCTATGGACGAACAGCATTAATCAACTGTGCACAAGCACGATCAGCCCTCTGGGGATTGTTGCCTTGGTCAGGAAGAAAGTGAAATTGACAAATTACCCCTGCCCATCACTGTCTAAATTCAGATCTGTTGTATTTGCATTTGGGATTTCTGAGCCATACTTGACATATGGATATGAAATCGACATGTGGTATGCATTACGTTATTTTTAAACAGTGACAGGTATGTGAACATGCAAATATTTGTCAAGAATTGACCAACTGTCTAATAACTGGTTGAAGCAGAGGGAAGAACAATTTAATCTTAATTTAACACATTTTCCAGAACGCAAAGTCTATCTTCATAAATCAGGGCTTTGTATATGCTGCACTCTGATGTCTCTCACAGATATAATATGCCAATGATAAATTTCCTCCTGCTTTATTAAGATCACAGTTATTAAGATCATATTTATTACTTGCTAAAAATGCTAAAATCTTTAAAATACATGGGTCATTCTGGAATTCAAGGCACATTTTGAGTCTCCGAGATAAACCTTTGGTTATTTTCCACAAAATAAACCTTGATTGAATCAGTTTTCAACAGTGATGCAAATTATGACAAGCTTTCACCAATACCAATACTTGATGTACATTTTAGACCGAATTTATCCATAAAGCATGAACTCAATGACTCCCATCCCTAACATTATTGTCTGTCTTCGACTACTGATTCATATATTCAACTTGGGGGTGCTGGGCTTATTCTATTATCTGTTGTAAAATCAATTGCATAGAAAGTCTATTTTCTGTATTATGTGAAATTTCAGTAATAAAAAAAAAAAATATCTGTCCCAAGGTTCTTGTCAACTCTGTTAACTCTGTCATAAAACTGCGAAAAAAAACAACAACAACAAACACTTGTAGAAAATACGTATCACACCTGCATCAAGAGATGTCACTTCCTCTGGCGAAAAACTTCAGAAAGGCAGTGAGGTATGTTATGTTTCTTCTCTCATTAATTTGAACAAAATGTTGTGGATTTTACACCAACATTAGATTAACTATTCATCAAATCTGTTATTGTGATATTGGAGTGAATCTCTCACTCATTTTAAAAAAATGATTAAAATCCATAAAATTCTGTTTTTTTTAATACATGCCATGTGGTCGCTAGTTTGAGGTTAGCATGTGGAGTTAGACACAGAATGGTGGGAAACGTCAACTCTGTTTTAATCAGTTCTGTTCATGGATTGCCCAGTTTAACGATAACAGAGTTGACGACTAACAGAGTCCATCCATCCATCCATTATGTATAGCTGCTTATTCTGTTTGCAGGCAAGCTGGAGCCTATCCCAGCTGACTATGGGTGAGAGGCGGGGTACACTCTGGACAAGTCGCCAGGTCATTGCAGGGCTGACACAGAGACAAGCAACCATTCACACTCACAGTCAATTTAGAGTCACCAGTTAACCTAACCTGCATGTCTTTGGACTGTGGGGGAAACCGGAGCACCCAGAGGAAACCCACATAGACACGGGGAGAACATGCAAACTCCACACAGAAAGGCCCTTGTCGGCCGCTGGGCTCGAACCCAGGAGCTTCTTGCTGTGAGGCGACAGCACTAACCACTACACCACCGTGCCGCACTAACAGAGTCAACACTTGAAATGTACCCGCAATTATAGAATGGGTCACATACTGATACATACATGCATATTAAGGTCTATTATGACAAACGTAACAGGTATTTTGAACGAAGAGGGATCTGAATTTACCTTTTAGCTGGGGAAGAATATATGTTACAGCTACATAGGAACTGACAAGAAGTTTGTTTGAACCAGGCAATATGTATATTGAGGTAATACAAAATGTAGTTGTGCAGTGTGACAAGAATGATTGTGCCTGAGTTTGTGGCCTAAAGTAGAATGTATTTTCCATTCCAAGGGAAGTTTTCACACTTTGCTAACTTGCTGCATATTTTCCTCCTCTGAAATTACTCAATTATTCTTCATACCAACATTCAGCTGAAAGTCTGGGTGGCACTAAGGAATTATATTTACTTTAAATTAGCTTTGTTTACCAATTAATCACTGTTCCTCCCTGATCCTTATAAAGCTTATGAATTTACAATAAAAATGTGCAAAAAGGTATTTAGTCTTCATATAGGCTAAGTACATGAGTAGTACATGTCCCAGATGAGTTCATTAGTATAATCAGCAGTAATGTGGCTCACGTTCCTGCTTGGTTTCTCACAACAGTGTAATTTTTCTAAATGAACTTAGAAAAAGGACCAGATAATATTTGAGAAGTTGACCATTTTCAGCACAGTGGTGACAGAAGTGGTAGACTAGTCAATGGGTGTCGCACTGGTACCGGTAGGAGTACATTTGGTGGAACAGCACTGGTTGGATTTGAAATACCTTCCCAGGTGGTAACCTGATGTTGCCCCAATGTCTACAGTGCTGTGTTTACAAACAAGCTCTTTTAACAACAACGGTGTTGGCAAGGTGGATTTAAAGAAGCCCGATTTTGACCCAATAGAATGGCTGGCATTGGGCCAACATGGACTCAATGTCAATTTGCTACCTGGTTCATTGTCCACTGTTGGGTTGAGACCAGTCCAACCAACAGCATCCTGCAGTTAAAAACTGACACTGGTGAAGGGTTAGAAGATGATTAATATACAGGTGGGAAAAAAAGAAATTCACTGCCCACCCACCAGCTGGGATAACAAGGTGTATGTGTTGACTCATGTGGCCAGTAAGTGTTGATGTGTTCAAAAACCCCTACAAATTTAATATTTGTGATCCACTCTTACCAGCACTACACAGCATACTGGGTCACTTTCAGTGTCACGACTGTGTAAAGAGTTGTATCTCACTCAAATAATAGTACACTGTAAGTGGACTTGATAAAATTACCTGCATTGTGTATGTGGGAGAGAGAGAGAGAGAAGCCCCTTTTACACAGCCTGTTCAAAGCAGAAATCTTATGCCTTTATATGGCCTCGCATTCTGTATAAAACATCCAAATGTGGAATGGGGGTCTGTGTTTTTCCGCCTCTGAGCCGTAACCACTGATTGTAACAGAGCGAGAATCAACATCCATGTAAAAGGGATAGCTGGCACAGTGGAACAGGGATATGATGTTTTTGACATTGATGTTCTTCTTTCTGAGACCAGAGCAAATTCAAATGTCTCCGTCTATGGAGTCTAAGTTCTGCATGTTTCTACCTCTAATTTCTTCCTTCTTCTCTTCACTTTCTTCTCAACATATTTATGACACAAACACATTTCTCTTCACTCTTCTCTTCTTCATTACCTTTCTCTCATGCTCTCTCTCCTATCCGTTTGGGTGCATTTTTCTGTGATGGACTTTTTTTCCCCCAAAAAGCCAGTTTGGCTAAAGGACACAATCATGTTTATACACACACACACACACACACATATGTATAAAACAGTTAATCCACAAAATCGAGTCGTACATGAGCTGATAGCCGATGAGGCACATAGCACTGAGTTGGGTATAAGCCATGTATACTGTAACTTGATTTCATGGAATAACTGTTTTATTCTATCCACATTCACTGGATTTTGAGAAATATAGCATTTTTATTGTTATTTTTTGCAAATTCGATAAATAAAAACTTTGTACAAAATCTCATCTCATCTCATTATCTCTAGCCGCTTTATCCTTCTACAGGGTCGCAGGCAAGCTGGAGCCTATCCCAGCTGACTACGGGCGAAAGGCAGGGTACACCCTGGACAAGTCGCCAGGTCATCACAGGGCTGACACATAGACACAGACAACCATTCACACTCACATTCACACCTACGGTCAATTTAGAGTCACCAGTTAACCTAACCTGCATGTCTTTGGACTGTGGGGGAAACCGGAGCACCCGGAGGAAACCCACGCGGACACGGGGAGAACATGCAAACTCCGCACAGAAAGGCCCTTGCCGGGCACGGGGCTCGAACCCGGACCTTCTTGCTGTGAGGCGACAGCGCTAACCACTACACCACCGTGCCGCCCGCTCAAATAATAATTCTTGAAAAATAAAAAAAAGATATGTTCTTACCAGGCTGCATGGTGGTGTAGTGGTTAGCGCTGTTGCCTCACAGCAAGAAGGTCCGGGTTCGAGCCCCGTGGCCGACGAGGGCCTTTCTGTGCGGAGTTTGCATGTTGTCCGCGTGGGTTTCCTCCGGGTGCTCCGGTTTCCCCCACAGTCCAAAGACATGCAGGTTAGGTTAACTGGTGACTCTAAATTGACCGTAGGTGTGAATGGTTGTCTGTGTCTATGTGTCAGCCCTGTGATGACCTGGCGACTTGTCCAGGGTGTACCCCACCTTTCGCCCGTAGTCAGCTGGGATAGGCTCCAGCTTGCCTGCGACCCTGTAGAACAGGATAAAGCGGCTAGAGATGATGAGATGAGCTGTTCTTACCATCAAATACTTTTATTCCATATTTTGTTGCTTTTTTGTATTTTCTTTTTTGGGGGGGTTCTTCTTTGTCTTTTGAGTTTTTTGGCGGTTGGCAAACCAACTTAAAGGTGCATTACTGCCATCAAATAGGCTGGAGTGTGGAACAGGCGATATTGGAGGGGACCAAACAAACAAACAAACAAATAAAAAATTATATTCTTTTAGCTATTTCTGTTTCTTTTAAATACTTGATAATTTTGGGGGTTTTGTTTTTGAGCAGAGTTTTTATTTCGTCCTCGGTTGGTTCAGCACCACGGTCTGCCATTTTGTTTTTCTCTACTCGCAGTATCTGAGCTTATATCCTAGTAGTAGAGTAGCCAGTCAGAATTCACTGGATATGAGCAATCACGCAATGTGTGAATTTGGATAAAAATAAATAAATAAATAAATAAATAAATGCTATTACTTCCCTTAAATGTGAACTATTTAATGGAAGTGATTATATGTTGCATATGATGCTCAGTAACTTTGCTCGTGTTTGAAGAGTGGTATAAATGTGCATGACTAACAACAGGACCTCAACACTCAGTTCATTCGCTGTTGTTTTTAAAGTAGCGCCAATAGGTTTGGGGTTTCATATTTCCGATGCATAGATACGTCACAGTAGATACTGATGCTCTGTTGTGATATGTCTTGCCTCTGGTCTCAGAATGCTGGCTCATAGTGTAAAAACTCTCACTGATGCAGCTTCATGCCAACTTTATTTGGTTACACCAAGATTAGAGAATATCTAGGTAAAAAGGGCTAGAGAGAGAGAGAGAGAGAGAGAGAGAATCTCATTGTAGAATGAAATCTGTCAAGTATCAAATCCATTTGATCTTGTACATTTCTTATCACCAGGATAACACTGATACGATAGAAAGCAACAAGGGAGAAATCCAACAGTACAGACATACTGTAGCAAAGATAATCTTCGTGTGAGTCTTTCACATGATCACTGTGCAATTATAATTCTGCATTAGCAAGTAACAACAGCTACGTGACTCTTAATTTCCATACACCATTAAGTATCTGTATTGTAGTACAAATATACAGCTCTATTTTTGACTCTATACAGCATTTTGGCAGTTGACTGTGTTATAGAGCTGCTTTTAAATCAAGCTTTTCATATCAGTAACAGAGTGGCACATATGGATACCGCTTCACTGCTACCTGATTTAAATTCTCAGCCTTCTTCAATATGACTCCCTTTTTGGAGCAATTTCCATGTTTCCCCTGCAGGGTCTTGTATTAAAATCTGCCAAGCATTTTTGGGAACAGCTTTGCTGAAAGAACTTGATATTTTTTTTTTTTTACGTTTCAGTCCAGATTTTGCATTAGACAGCCAGTGTTTCCATTTCATATTTTTCTCTTGTATCCTGTCCAATATGTGTGTGTGTGTGTGTGTGTGTTACACATTAGGCAGCCACCTTCCATGCTTTCATCATTGCAAATTTCTCCCTCCCCCATAGTTATACCCTTGTCCCATGTTCTTTCTTTCTTTCTTTCTTTCTTTCTTTCTTTCTTTCTTTCTTTCTTTCTTTCTTTCTTTCTTTCATTTTATATTAGGTAACTAGCTTGCACGTTTACTGTCATGCTTGTTTTTCAGCTCCGAACTTTAGTCCCAAGGTTGTAGACTACAACACCCATGATCCTCAGCCAGCAACCTTATCACATGACCTACAGTCACCTGATTACAAATGACACTCACCTGATTGTGATCAGATAACTCCCTTTAAATACCATGACTGATAAACACTTTGGGAGGTCTTGTTGGAGTATGGGGTTTGTAATGTGGCTGTCTGTACCATATGTAATTTCAGAAGAACAATCCACCCCCCCCCCCCCCCCCCCCCAAAAAAAAGCAGATATGCAGAACCTTTATTTTTAAATAAATTCCTGAGTGGATAGTATCTCCATCCTTGACTCTTGTATGCTGCATAAATGGGAATAAAAATATATACGGTATATATATTTTTGAGAGTTAAAATCAACTGCAAAGTTGGCATTTGAGCTGCTAGCCAGCCCTGAGTGCGTGATGTCACTTCGGTAGCCAGTTTTAAGGCCGAGGCCTTTACAGCTATAGACCAAAGTCACATAAATAAAAATTTATGGTGAAAGTAAGAAATACCCGTTACTGACTTGCTCAACTAAGACTGATTTGACTTCATTGATTGTGGGTTGACTCTCATTAAAACAAGATGGGTGTTATAACTTATGCAACATACATGCACATGCATGCATTTTCACTGATAAAACGTAAAAGGCTAATTAAATAATCAGATGAACTGAGACAATCACATTCTGAAGCAAATTAAATAATCTTATACAAGATACACATATTAATCTAAATGCAGGTAAACAACGTGTTTTTGTTGTTTTGTATCCAAAGGAGAGTTGGCGCTTACCCATCTGTGTTCTCGCTTCTTGAAGGCTGATCTTGTGTTTTGAAACAATCTGACTTCCAGTTGTTCGTTCAGTTCTCCGTTCATTCACTTTTTCCATGTAAGGGTGAGATGGCAGCAATATCCAGTGTAGAAATAAGATGGCTGCTCCACTCATTCTCTTTTTTTTGTCCATACTGAATACTCCGCCATTACTGCTCAGCTCAGGCAATTACTAAAACCCAGGATGGAATGGAACGTGACCGGTTTTAGCAACAAGCCGCAGGGAGATCACTGCCCAAGCGATATGTCACGGCCCATTCCAGCTTAGGTTTTAGCAACAACCTTCGGCTCACTCCAAGAGGACTGGTGCAACTGAACTTTCCTTTTTTTAAAAAAAATAAATTAAATACTTTCGTTTTCTTTTCCTTTAATTATTGGTACTGCCCCCTCTTTCAATACAGGCTTATAGCCAACGCTCCTCAACAGATCAGAGGTCTCGTACGAGTCTTCAGTAAAATGTGCAGAGCAGAGGAGAGACCACTTCATAAGTGCCCAATGTGCCCGTGAACTTCTCGCAAAACGCTTCCAAATCTTTGCAGTTTGAATATTATTGGGCCATGAATGCAAGGTAAATCCACCTTCTGTCGTGTTGCTCCACCCGCCAGCAACACATCTACGTGGCATGGCGATAAATTAGCTCAAAATGGAGGATCAGAGTTGCCATCAGCTCTGTGTTTTAGTATAGCGGAAATGGAGATGAGACCAATAGACTTGCAATGATGTTACGGACGTCAAGGTCATTCACTCAGACCGCTACCTATATAAATCACTTTAATCATAAAAATTATTATATTAGATTTATTGTCAATGCTTAAAACTATTCCTGTGCCATTCTCGAGGTCTCAAGGCATTTATAAATGAAAGTGAGGACATGGTTCTGCGTATGCTTTAAGTTCTAACATTTTTGTTTATGATATCTAAAAAAAAGCATTTTTGTCTAAAATGCTATGAAAAAAGTTGACCACAGAATGAAAAGGTCCATTTTTAAACAATGCAAATAATAAGGATGGTTAGGATCAGGTGATTGTAGGATATTTTCCATAAGTACTTCAGAAAAGTCACACATAAAGCAGCCATGAATTAAAATGGATAAATTATAGTTATGTGACATGGTCAGCATGAAAGGAAGATTGAAAATAAATAACTTGCCAAGGAACCTAATGAATATATATGCTGATACATCAAAAAAAATTCAGTTAATTCCATATTTTATGATTATATTCCTCATCAAAACATTCCTGTGCAGGGATTGGCCAAGGATGGCTCACATGACATAAAATAATTACATCACTGATTAAAGGTATACTGCCTTTCAGATTTCTCAAATTTAGGCCATAAAAAGAATTTCCCCTGGCACCCAATTATTTTTTTTTAGTGGACCAAAAGCTACTGAATTAGAATCATAGACTTTCGATTTTATTACTTTTTTTTCCCTAAAAGAACAATTAATTAATTTCGAGCTCAGTGGCCCTAAATTCTCTGACATTTTATCCTTGCCTCACGTCAAGATACTACGTCATACATGCCGTGGTGGGGTTTCCCTGTTTTGCGCAACACATTGTGGGATAGGGCGGCACGGTGGTGTAATGCTTAGTGCTGTCGCCTCACAGCAAGAAGGTCCGGGTTCGAGCCCCGTGGCTGACGAGGGCCTTTCTGTGTGGAGTTTGCATGTTCTCCCCATGTCCGCGTGGGTTTCCTCCGGGTGCTCCGGTTTCCCCCACAGTCCAAAGACATGCAGGTTAGGTTAACTGGTGACTCTAAATTGACCGTAGGTGTGAATGTGAGTGTGAATGGTTGTCTGTGTCTATGTGTCAGCCCTGTGATGACCTGGCGACTTGTCCAGGGTGTACCCCGCCTTTCGCCCGTAGTCAGCTGGGATAGGCTCCAGCTTGCCTGCGACCCTGTAGAACAGGATAAAGCAGCTAGAGATAATGAGATGAGATGAGAACAAGGTCAGACGTGAGTGTGCACATAAAATGTGGAAGAACGACTACAGTAACGGAAAGCGAGAAGAAAAGATGATGTATTGCAAAGGAAAGGAAACACGGGACCAAACTAATAAATATCGGCGGTCAGCGAGCACCTCGGTGTGATCAGCTGTTCGTTTAGCGACAGAATAATGGAACTGTCAGTGCACAGTCAAGGTAAACCTGTAGATGGTAGTAATGCAACACTGGATGCCAACTGCCATAAAACCCGAAAGGTGAAGACGACGACAACGGCTCAGGTAAGCGTATGCATATGTACATGGACTTCCTCTGTCTGCTTGATTTGTGCAAAGCGAATGATTTCATGCATGTTATTTGCTCTGGAATCCCCTCAAATTAAATAACTTCCCAGCCACAGAATGGCCTACTTTTTTTAAGATATTACAGAAATAAACATATATCACAATGACCAAATTTCAGAGGGAACTAAACTTCACCGATTTTATGAAATCAAAAGGTCATCTCACTTTAAGCAATGTATCTTATGACGTAAAAAAAAAAAGGATATGGTGTGAGTCAGTCATGGTATATCCTGGATATACCATGAACTGATGTCACAATTTCAAGCTATACAGCTGACTCGAGTCACAGTTGTGGCTCTGCGAGCATTTCTTTGTGTGTTGTTCTCATCTCATCTCATTATCTCTAGCCGCTTTATCCTGTTCTACAGGGTCACAGGCAAGCTGGAGCCTATCCCAGCTGACTACGGGGGAAAGGCGGGGTACACCCTGGACAAGTCGCCAGGTCATCACAGGGCTGACACATAGACACAGACAACCATTCACACTCACATTCACACCTACGGTCAATTTAGAGTCACTAGTTAACCTAACCTGCATGTCTTTAGACTGTGGGGGAAACCGGAGCACCTGGAGGAAACCCACGCGGACACGGGGAGAACATGCAAACTCCGCACAGAAAGGCCCTCGCCGGCCACGGGGCTCAAACCTGGACCTTCTTGCTGTGAGGCAACAGCGCTAACCACTACACCACCGTGCCACCCCTGTGTGTTGTTCTACGTATCATAATCATGCCTTGCAAGGCAGGCGATACTGCACATGCACAGGTCAAAGGTCACTCTGATGTAAACAACAAACATGGCTGCCTCCAGTGAGTTTATGCCGAGATTCAATCTTAGCACTTTTAGTTTGGAATTTTTTGATTAGGGATATAAATCAAATATACCATGCACTGAGAGGCTCCGGTTGAAATTATGGATAGTACTATTTTCTTCGGGGCTGCACCCTTCACGAAATAGTAGGCTACTATGCCAGTCACCTCAGAGAATCCATAATTTCAACCGGAGCCTCTTAGTTCATGGTATATTTAATTAATGTCATTTGGAAATGTCCCCTTACCGAGTAAACCAGTTATTGTGCTGCTAATGATTAAAACAAATGACGATTGGAACATGTCTAAAATGGTTATCTTTTAAATCTTTGAATTAAACCAATTGGTAGCTAGTAGGCATTGGTCTGACTGGGATTTATACAGAATGTATGATCAGTGCTTTACCCTCCTAAACTCTGATGTGCATATTATATATAAACTGGAGCTTGGCCACTGACCTCTAACATGCATGTTGTTCATTTTATCCTATTACAGTGCAAATTATGGTCCAGTTTGACAGGCAGCATCTGTGATTGTGACGCTAATACAGCTGTTCTCTTCCTAAGAGTCAACTACAAGCCATGGGCTGAATTCCAAATAGGTCACTATGTGGCTTTGTGTAGAATCCATCATTACAGGGTAGTAGGCAATAGAATAAAATGACCATTCCTACCATAAAATAGTAAACTTTGTGTCAATTAACCTGAAAACACTATTTATACAATGCCACAGCAGCAAGGTACAACTAAACAGACTACAGGGGTTTGATAACTTCCTACTTAGAAGGAACTTTGTCAATGTTATATGCTGAGAGAGGGAGCGAAAGTAAATATCACCTTGTTTGGTGTATAAATAGTTAACTTTAGCCTCTAGTAACCACCCTGCAAAAAATTGAAAAGTGAATTTGAGGAGAAAATTACTTAATACTAGTGAAATTATCTTGCTGCATGGACAGATATTTTTACTTGATAAGACATCTTAGAATAAGTTGGTTGCTATCTAGAACTAGGTTTAATAATCTCAGAATTGGTGTCTTGTTTTCTTCTAATAGGAAATGTTAGCTCATTTAAACCATTTTCAAGATATTTTCACTTGCTAAGATATTTTTTTTGCAGTGCAAGTTAAGATAAGCTACAGAAGGGTAACACCTATTTTGACTTTTTTATTATTTAAATTAAAAAAAAAACAAGAAAACAAATGAAACAAGTGTTGCCAGGCAAAACAAACCTCGCCCGGTAGCACTTATGATTAATATGAAGGAAGATATCAGGGAAAAAATAGGTACCCTATAGGTACATGTGGCTACTGCTTATAAATAAAATAGTTTTCTGATCCCATGTCCATACAGAAAATATAGCATATATATTTACTCTATGAGTCAGTAGCCACAAAAATGAAGCACAATCCAAAAATGAACAATTTAAAAATCACATAAGTAAATTATACCAAGTGTCTGTACTTTATATTATTCTACTCTTACCTCTTACAGTTTTCAAAACTGAAACCTCCGAACCGAGGCTGACATACACACGCTGTCGCCATGACCCAAACTCTTATTTCCCAGAAATGTCCCGGCGCTAGAGCTCAGTGGAGCGCACTTTCCCTCTGTAATAAGCATAAACATGTCTGAAAGCGATTTCTTTAGTCGAGTCCATTTATTTCAAATGGTGAATAAATTGTATACACTCACTGGCCATTTTAATTGGAACGCGTGTACGCACATGCGCAGTGCACGATTGTTACACTCTTACATTCTTACAGCATTGTGGCTAGCGCATCTATATGAGGCAGTAGCCACAACAAAAACAATTTTGACCTTTTTGGTGACCTTGACTGGATGACCCTCAAGATGTTGGAGGTTCTATTTGATACCAATGCCCATCTATCCTGACATTTTCATGAACATTGATCCAGCCGTTTTCCTGTAATATCATTTACAAAACAAAGAAACGAATGAAAACAATACCTCGCCCGGCTTACTCCATAGCGGGCAAGGTAATAAAATAAAAAGATAAGTCACAGAAGGTTAGCAGTTAAATGCTAAGCTAGAAATGAGCTGCAGATAGTTAGCAGGTAGGAGCTATTTACAGAAGCCAGTGCGAAGACAATAAAACTAACCCGTTATCTCATCTCATCTCATCTCATTATCTCTAGCCGCTTTATCCTTCTACAGGGTCGCAGGCAAGCTGGAGCCTATCCCAGCTGACTATGGGCAAAAGGCAGGGTACACCCTGGACAAGTCGCCAGGTCATCACAGGGCTGACACATAGACACAGACAACCATTCACACCTACAGTCAATTTAGAGTCACCAGTTAACCTAACCTGCATGTCTTTAGACTGTGGGGGAAACCGGAGCACCCGAAGGAAACCCACGCGGACAACATGCAAACTCCACACAGAAAGGCCCTCGCCAGCCCCGGGGCTCGAACCCAGGACCTTCTTGCTGTGAGGCGACAGCGCTAACCACTACACCACTGTGCCGCCCACTAACCCGTTATGTACCAGAAAAGGAAAAAGTAATACACCTGTGTCAGGCACAAAAACAAACACAAAGCATAAAATAGAATACACAAATGGCATTGCTTTTTATTACTGATTTGAGTAAAAAAGGGCGGCGTAGTGGTTAGCGCTGTTGCCTCACAGCAAGACGGTCCGGGTTCAAGCCCCGTGGCCGGCGAGGGCCTTTCTGTGTGGAGTTTGCATGTTCTCCCCTTGTCCGTGTGGGTTTCCTCCGGGTGCTCCGGTTTCCCCCACAGTCCAAAGACATGCAGGTTAGGATAACTGGTGACTCTAAATTGACCGTAGGTGTGAATGTGAGTGTGAATGGTTGTCTGTGTCTATGTGTCAGCCCTGTGATGACCTGGCGACTTGTCCAGGGTGTACCCCGCCTTTCGCCCGTAGTCAGCTGGGATAGGCTCCAGCTTGCCTGCGACCCTGTAGAACAGGATAAAGTGGCTAGAGATAATGAGATGAGTAAAAAAAAAATGCTGAAAAGCAAAACCTTCACTGCATTACTCATCAGCTGTTTTCAGGCCACTTCTAAACCTATATGAATGTTTAATTTTTTTTTTTAACTTGTTGTTGTTGTTAATTGACACAATTATACAAATCTGAGTAACTCTCGGGCGGCACGGTGGTGTAGTGGTTAGCGCTGTCACCTCACAGCAAGAAAGTCCAGTTTTGAGCCCCGTGGCTGGCGAGGGCCTTTCTGTATGGAGTTTGCATGTTCTCTCCGTGTCCGCGTGGTTTTCCTCCGGGTGCTCTGGTTTCCCCCACAGTCCAAAGACATGCAGGTTAGGTTAACTGGTGACTCTAAATTGACTGTAGATGTGAGTGTGAATGGTTGTCTGTGTCTATGTGTCAGCCCTGTGATGACCTGGCGACTTGTCCAGGGTGTACCCCGCCTTTCACCCGTAGTCAGCTGGGATAGGCTCCAGCTTGCCTGCGACCCTGTAGAACAGGATAAAGCAGCTAGAGATAATGAGAGGAGATGAGTAATTCCTCCAGAATACTCATTACATATATAATATTTATATGTTACACTTCATTCATCTTGTTAAATAGCTTTCAGTATTAAACAAGATGGTCAAACAAAATAAACATTTTTCCTCCTGTCATATTACCTGTAAGCAATTACTTCTCAGCAGTTTGCTCAGCACACAGGAAATCCACTTTACTGTCATATCAGTCATGAACAAGGCAAGCAATTTTCTAGATATGAAAAACATGCCTCTCCTTGGTGACACTATCAATCATAAAGCACCAGCTCTTACCCAAACAGCTCGATGTAACCATTTTCACCCAATTTCCTTTTCCTAGCTCCAAGCATGAGAGCAGTAAATGAGCAATAGTGTTCTGATTATATACAGACAGTACATGCCAGTAAACACGGCGTAATTAATTTGCTGTATTTTTTTTTTTTTCAAAATCTGATCTTTGAAATGACATCAGGGATTCAACATGCCACTAATGACAAATATTGTGATTTTACATCTATTTACTGTTGGAAGACTGCAAAATTAAAGCGTCTAAAGCCCCCATCACACTTACTCAGATTTAGCAGGAATCAAGCAGAACCAGCCGGAATGAAACATTTTTCAAAATTCGTTCCACATTCGGGCGGGAATTTCAAACTGATCAACATTCTTACAGCTTTGTAAGAATGCCGTTCGAATACTTAGTATGCACTTTGAACCTGTCTCGAATGATTCTTGCACATTCCGGGTGTATTAGCTTTCGAATACAGTTCAAATGTAGTTGGAACACAGTAGGAATACCTAGAATGCTGTTAGAATGCAGTAAGAATATTAAGAATGCACTTCAAATGCTGTATGAGTGCGGTTCAATTGCTGCTCGAATACCACCCGAAGTCTGGTTGGAAGGTGCCTCGAATGCTGTACAAATTCACCTCAAATGCAGTCAGAATGCTCCCAGAATAGCCGCCGAGTATGTTTTGAACATCTAAGAATTCAAAGAGAATGCAGCTTGAATACTTCAAATGTGCTTAGAGTCTAACACGAATGTCCCGAGTGTACCAAGAATGCCACCGGAATGGTCCCCAGTAGGGTATAAAATGCTGCTGAATCTAGCATTGTCATCAGTCTCAGCCCAGACATCAGAGTATGGACCCCCTGGACCATGTTGCTTTGCTCCAGATTGCTGTCCTCCAGCAAGACCTGCTTGAAAGAGATGTGGAGGAGGCTGAGAGAAGAAACATTAGGAGGAGAAAACTCAGAAGATACCTGACCTGACCATGGCTGGCAGAGGAGAAGAGGAGGCTGTATGGACATTACACCTGACTGATGGAGGAGCTAAGAGTAGAAGACCCACAGTCCTTCTTCAACTACCTCAGGATGGAGCCTGCCATGTTTGATGAGTTGGTGCAGAGAGTGGGACCAAGGATAGAGAAGCAGGATACCAAGATGAGGAAGGTGCTACCTCCAGGCTTGAAGCTGGCCATCATTGCGAGGTTCCTGGCTTCAGGTGACAAGTACCCCAGCCTCATGTACAGCTTCCGTGTGGCAAGAAACACTGTCAGCCTCATCATCCCTGAAGTCTGCCAAGCCATTGTGGAGGAGTACAAGGATGAGGTCATCATCTACCCCACCACTTCAGAAGAATGGACACCTATTGGGGAGGTCTTCAGAAACAAGTGGAATGTTACTCATACTGTGGGAGCTCTAGATGGCAAACATGCGGCCATCAGGAAACCTGCCAAGAGCGGCTCCTTGTACCACAACTACAAGGGCTTCTTCTCTGTGATCCTTATGGCCCTTGTGGATGAAGACTACAGGTTCCTGTGGGTGGACATCGGTGGATATGGAAGTATGTCTGATGCTTAGATCTTCAACAAGTCTGAGCTCAAAGACTGCCTTGAAGACAGGAGCATAGGATTTCCTGAGCCATTCCCCAAGATGATGAGCTTATGCCATACTTTATCCTGGGAGATGATGCCTTTGGAATCAGGACCTTCTTGATGAAGCCATATGGCCACAGGAATCTCCAGAGGGATGAGAGGATCTACAACTACAGGATCTCCAGGGGCCGACATGTGGTGGAGAATGCATTTGGAATCCTGACCCAGAGATGGCAAGTCCTCCTCACCACCATGCAGCCAAGACCTTCCATTGTGCAGAACATTGTTGAATGCTGTGTCTGCCTGCACAACTTGATGAGAATCCATTACCCTGCTCTTCACAGTGGTACGGTGGATGAGGAAGATGATCAGCACAATGTTGTGCCAGGAGCCTGGAGACAGCTTGCTCAGCTTGAAGATGTGCAGCATGTTGCAGGAGGAATCAGAGACACCAAGGCTGGAAAGAGGCAGTGGGAGATCCTCAAGCATTATTTCAACAACCCAGTAGGAGCTGTGCCCTGGCAAGACAGGATGAGTGATGGATAAGAGACTGATATTCGCATTTGTCATTCACAATTATATTAACTATTTCACGGAAAATTGACCTATTGGGTTGATATTTCTCTGAGGTTACTTTCATAATAATCTTCCTTCAGACTAACTTTAGTCAGAGTCCCTGTTGTCTGCAGATGTGTTACTGTCCCTTTAAAAGGGATAGAAATGTTCATTTATTCTAAGTATCTGTTTATCAATAAAGTTCCAGGGTCATTAAACTTTTATAATTTATTCTAAATTTTATTTTTATGAACATAAATAGTTTAAAATGTACAGAAAGTCCCCCCCCCCAAAAAAAGAAAATGTTATTTTATCAACATATTTGGCTATGATAACTGTTCAGTGAAAAGCTAATTTAATTTTCATTTTGGTATTTGTAAATGTATTAAATATTGTTTTTGTATTTGTGGTGTAGGGGTTGAAATGTTTCAGACAGGGGCAAGTTAGTTGTCTATTATTTATCACTGGAATTATTTTTTTGAAGTGTATGTTTTGTTTGTTTGTGGGCTAAATTACTGTAACTTAATTCTAAAATAATAGGAAATATTACTGGGCAAGGGCAGCACGGTGGTGTAGTGGTTAGTGGAAGTGTCGCCTTACAGCTAGAAGGTCCGGGTTCGAGCCCCGTGGCCGGCGAGGGCCTTTCTGTGTGGAGTTTGCATGTTCTCCCCATGTCTGCGTGGGTTTCCTCCGGGTGCTCCGGTTTCCCCCACAGTCCAAAGACATGCAGGTTAGGTTAACTGGTGACTCTAAATTGACCGTAGGTGTGAGTGTGAATGGTTGTCTGGGTCTATGTGTCAGCCCTGTGATGACCTGGCGACTTGTCCAGGGTGTACCCTGCCTTTCGCCTGTAGTCAGCTGGGATAGGCTCCAGCTTGCCTGCGACCCTGCAGAACAGGATAAAGCGGCTAGAGATAATGAGATGAGATCTTTATTTGTTAATGCAAGACAGGCAACACATTTACAAGTACAGTTATAATCAAACCACACAAATCCTGTACAAAGTATCTGTCCTGAACAAACACTATCCACATAATGTCACAAAAATATAACTACAGCTGGCCTCCATCACCCTGTTCTGACTGCTCAGACTGCTGGGTAGGTGTGGAAGAGTGCACAACTGGATGAGGGGTGTTGAGTTCTTGGTTGTCACCATCCTGGTTGGTGTTGAGTAGCTGGGTGAAGCTGTTGTAGGAACCACTGCTGAAGCCACTCAGGCCACTGAAGTTTCCTATGCCCTGGCTCTGGATGGATGTTGATGAAGTCTGTAGCAGTGGGGTGCTGGCACTGTAGGTGGGCAGAGCACTCTGTGGTCTGACAGGAGGCTCTTGCTGGAACTGTTGCTGCACTCAGCTTGCCTCCTGGGAGCCCCAGACAGAAGTCAGTCAGTGGTTCTGTGCTGGCCACTGTGATGGATGAGGCTGCCAGCCCATTGAAGGACACTGTTGGCTGCTGGGCCCTGGGATAGGTGCAGGAGCATAGGGTCTAAGGAACTCGTCTTGCTGCTGCTGTTGCTGCTGCTGATGTGTCTGCATGGGAGGAGCCTGGTGAAGCTCAAACTGGGACTTCTGCAATAGGCTGTTGACTTCACTCTGGAACCTCACCCACATCGGGGGAGGGAATGTGTAGGTGACCTTCATGAAGTCAGCAAAGGTGTCTTTCTGGCATTGCAGGGGTGACTTCTCAGCCTTGGAGAGCTTGTTCAGCAGTTGTCTTTGCAGTTCAGCAATGTTGTTCCTGGTAGCCTCAGTGTCATCAGTAGCCCTGGACCCCAAGGAAGTGTCTGCATCAGACTGAGTGGCTGTAGGGGGATGATGATCAGCAGCATCAGACTCAGACTTGGGAGCTCCTGCTGTTGCAGCTGGAGCTGCCCTGGCTTAGACCTTGGCCTTCATCTGGAGAACAATCATAAGTAATGTGAAAATATGTGGACAATTGTTGCAATTTCATCATGAAAATGAAAACATGAAATAATGAAATAAAATACTTACACTGACAGTGACCCTTTTTTTGACCTGGACGATGAGGTTGGGCCTGAGAAATTCGAAGTGGCGCAGGATCCAGCGGTCCCTTGCAGTCAGTTCAATGTTTCCAGAACCTGAGGGAGTCTGCTTCAGCTTGCCAAACCTTGATCTCATGTTGGCATACCACTTCTTCAGCAGGTCACTGGTCTTGCCCATCTCCCTGGCCTTCTGCTCCCACAGTGTGTCCTTCAGGCCCTTCTTGATGTAGTTGGGGTGTTTTTTGTTGAGGATCCAATCTTGCTCAGGGGCCTTGAGCCAGTCAATCATTTCCTGCTCCTGCTCCTCGGTGAAGCCAGCTGTCACTAGCTCCCTCTTGCGCTTCTTCTGGGACTTGGCAGCCTCACTGGGAGGAAGCTCATCATCACTGTCAGAGGAGGACTGTTCTGCTGGCTGATGGACCTCAGCGACTATGTCTATCTGGGAAGCAGGGGGAGGGGCTGTGGACTCAGCTTCAGACTCTGAAGCTGCTGGGGCATCTTCAACAACAGGAGCTGGCTCTTCAGGGGCTTCTTGGGCTGCAGCACCTCTCCCCCGTCCATGGATGTGGCCAGTGGTGGAGTTCTTGACCTTTGCTCCCTTCTTCCTTGGCGGCATGATGTGAGAAACTTGGGAAACTTTTTAAACTTTTTAAAACAATGGACAAAAGATTGATGTTGAACAAGTGACTCCTCAATGCAGACTGAAGTTACAGCAGCAGCTTGCTGCGTTTTTATGCAATTCGGTGGGGTTCTGAATTATGTCCAGACTCATTCGATGGCCAATCGGGACGTTCCGACTGCATTCGAGATATATTCGAGTGGCAATCAAAATATTCAGACGGCATTCGAAGTGCATTCCAGCTGAACTATTTTAATATCGAAATAGATTCCGGCAGCAATCGAGGTGCATTCCGGCTCATTCGATGCACATTCAGGACATTCTGGCAGGATTTGAAGTGGCTTGCCATTTTGATTTTTCCCTTGAATGCAATCAGAATGTTTCGAATGCTGTTGGAATGCCATAAGAATATTTAGAATGCAGTCAGAATGCAGTTACAATACACTTCAAAGACCATTCAATATTTCTCCTCTTCGAATGCTCCTTGAATGTGTTGAGCATGAGCAAAACATTCAGGACGGCCACAAGAATGGGCACGAATGTTTGGAATGCACTCAGAATGCAGTGAGAATTTTTAGAATGCACTTCGAATATCCCGGAATATACAAAGAATTTTCATTCCGACGGCATTCCGGCTCATTCCGCCTCTAGTGTGACTACCCTATAATAAAACAAAAACTCGAATAAAATCTCTAATGATAAATATCTCTCTCTCTCACACACACACACACACACACACACACACACACAAGGAGAGAGAGAGAGAGAATATGTTTGCAAATAGTTTAGGGTAGAGTGAAGGCTGTGTTAATTTCCTATTGTTTAACTGATCTAAAAATCAAAGAAAATTTTCTTGATCACTCTTCTTTCGGGGGCGGCATGGTGGTGTAGTAGTTAGCATTGTTCCCTCACAGCAAGAAGGTACTGGGTTCGAGCCCAGCAGCCAGCAAGGGCCTTTCTGTGTGGAGTTTGCATATTCTCCCCGTGTCCACGTGGGTTTCCTCCGGGTTCTCCGGTTTCCCCCACAATCCAAAGACATGCAGGTTAGGTTAATTGGTGGCTCTAAATTGACCGTAGGTGTGAATGTGTGTGTGTGTGAATGGTTGTTTGTCTCTGTGTCAGCCCTGTGATGACCTGGTGACTTGTCCAGGGTGTACCCCGCCTCTCTCCCATAGTCAGCTGGGATAGGCTCCAGCTTGCCTGTGACTCTGTAGAACAGAATAAATGGCTACAAATAATGGATGGATGCCATTCTTCTTTCCTGTTCTGTTTGATGGAAGAGCTGGCTCTGACATCCATCAGCGTTTCTATGGAACATTACAGTAGTAGTTTCCCATTGCCTTCTACTGGATTATTATAGAGGTTTTCTCCTCGCAACCATTCACACCTATGGACCTACTTAGAGTAGCTAGTTAACCTAACCACGATTTTGAACTGTGGGGGAAACCAGAGCACCCAGAGGAAACCCACACAGACATGGGGAGAACATACAAACTCCACACAGGAAGGCCTCCATCGGCCACTGGGCTCGAAACCAGAACCTTCTTGCTATGAGGCAATAGTGCTAACCACTACACCACCATGCCGCCCATCTGAATCATTAGAAATAGTAAAAATGGTGCATGAACTTGAGCTAGTTTTGGGCTTACTGATGCATATATTCATGTTTCTGCTCAAGTTAAATACCTGTTTGCTTACTGTAATGCACTATACATGCAAAATCATGCCTCCAGGACTGCTTGCGAAACGATTCCCATCACAATATTCAATCAGTTCTAACAAGTTCTCAGATCTCATTAAAGTCTTATACCTGAACTCATAAGCTGCATGCTTGAGAAATTTCAGTTTACAGTGGTGCTTGAAAGTTTGTGAACACTTTAGAATTTTTTATATTTCTGCATAAATATGACCTAAAACATCATCAGATTTTCACACAAGTCCTAAAAGTAGATCAAGAGAACCCAGTTAAACAAATGAGACAAAAATATTATACTTGGTCAATTATTTATCAAGGAAAATGATCCAGTATTACATATCTGTGAGTGGCAAAAGTATGTGAACCTTTGCTTTCAGTATCTGGTGTGACCCCCTTGTGCAGCAATAACTGCAACTAAACGTTTGCGGTAACTGTTGATCAGTCCTGCACACCGGCTTGGAGGAATTTTAGCCTGTTCCTCCGTACAGAACAGCTTCAACTCTGGGATGTTGGTGGGCTTCCTCACATGAACTGCTCACTTCAGGTCCTTCCTCAACATTTTGATTGGATTAAGGTCAGGACTTTGACTTGGCCATTCCAAAACATTAACTTTATTCTTCTTTAACCATTCTTTGGTAGAACGACTTGTGTGCTTAGGGTCGTTGTCTTGCTGCATGACCCACCTTCTCTTGAGATTCAGTTCATGGACAGATGTCCTGATATTTTCCTTTAGAAATTGCTGGTATAATTCAGAATTCATTGTTCCATCAATGATGGCAAGCCATCCTGGCCCAGATGCAGCAAAACAGGCCCAAACCATGATACTACCACCACCATGTTTCACAGATGGGATAAAGTTCTTATGCTGGAATGCAGTGTTTTCCTTTCTCCAAACATAATGCTTCTCATTTAAACCAAAAAGTTCTATTTTGGTCTCATCCGTCCGCAAAACATTTTTCCAATAGCCTTCTGGCTTGTACACGTGATCTTTAGCAAACTGCAGATGAGCAGCAATGTTCTTTTTGGAGAGCAGTGGCTTTCTCCTTGAAACCCTGCCATGCACACCATTGTTATTTAGTGTACTCCTGATGGTGGACTCATGAACATTAACATTAGCCAATGTGAGAGAGGCCTTCAGTTGCTTAGAAGTTACCCTGGGGTCCTTTGTGACCTCGCCGACTATTATACACCTTGCTCTTGGAGTGATCTTTGTTGGTTGACCACTCCTGGCGAGGGTAACAATGGTCTTGAATTTCCTCCATTTGTACACAATCTGTCTGACTGTGGATTGGTGGAGTCCAAACTCTTTACAGATGGTTTTGTACAACCCCAATTCCAAAAAAGTTGGGACAAACTACAAATTGTAAATAAAAACGGAATGCAATGATGTGGAAGTTTCAAAATTACATATTTTATTCAGAATAGAACATAGATGACATATCAAATGTTTAAACTGAGAAAATGTATCATTTAAAGAGAAAAATTTGGTGATTTTAAATTTCATGACAACAACACATCTCAAAAAAGTTGGGACAAGGCCATGTTTCCCACTGTGAGACATCCCCTTTTCTCTTTACAACAGTCTGTAAACGTCTGGGGATTGAGGAGACAAGTTGCTCAAGTTTAGGGATAGGAATGCTAACCCATTCTTGTCTAATGTAGGATTCTAGTTGCTCAACTGTCTTAGGTCTTTTTTTTGTCGTATCTTCCGTTTTATGATGCGCCAAATGTTTTCTATGGGTGAAAGATCTGGACTGCAGACTGGCCAGTTCAGTACCCAGACCCTTCTTCTACGCAGCCATGATGCTGTAATTGATACAGTATGTGGTTTGGCATTGTCATGATGGAAAATGCAAGGTCTTCCCTGAAAGAAACGTCATCTGGATGGGAGCATATGTTGCTCTAGAACCGGGATATACCTTTCAGCATTGATGGTGTCTTTCCAGATGTGTAAGCTGTCCATGCCACACGCACTAATGCAACCCCATACCATCAGAGATGCAGGCTTCTGAACTGAGCGCTGATAACAACTTGGGTCGTCCTTCTCCTCTTTAGTCCGAATGACACAGCGTCCCTGATTTCCATAAAGAACTTCAAATTTTGATTCATCTGACCACAGAACAGTTTTCCACTTTGCCACAGTCCATTTTAAATGAGCCTTGGCCCAGAGAAGACGTCTGCGCTTCTGGATCATGTTTAGATACGGCTTCTTCTTTGACCTATAGAGTTTTAGCTGGCAACGGCGGATGGCACGGTGAATTGTGTTCACAGATAATGTTCTCTGGAAATATTCCTGAGCCCATTTTGTGATTTCCAATACAGAAGCATGCCTGTATGTGATGCAGTGCCGTCTAAGGGCCCGAAGATCACAGGCACCCAGTATGGTTTTCCGGCCTTGACCCTTACACACAGAGATTCTTCCAGATTCTCTGAATCTTTTGATGATATTATGCACTGTAGATGATGATATGTTCAAACTCTTTGCAATTTTACAGTCGAACTCCTTTCTGATATTGCTCCACTATTTGTCGGTGCAGAATTAGGGGGATTGGTGATCCTCTTCCCATCTTTACTTCTGAGAGCCGCTGCCACTCCAAGATGCTCTTTTTATACCCAGTCATGTTAATGACCTATTGCCAATTGACCTAATGAGTTGCAATTTGGTCCTCCAGCTGTTCCTTTTTTGTACCTTTAACTTTTCCAGCCTCTTATTGCCCCTGTCCCAACTTTTTTGAGATGTGTTGCTGTCATGAAATTTCAAATGAGCCAATATTTGGCATGAAATTTCAAAATGTCTCACTTTCGACATTTGATATGTTGTCTATGTTCTATTGTGAATACAATATCAGTTTTTGAGATTTGTAAATTATTGCATTCCATTTTTATTTACAATTTGTACTTTGTCCCAACTTTTTTGGAATCGGGGTTGTAACCTTTTCCAGCCTGATGAGCGTCAACAACGCTTTTTCTGAGGTCCTCAGAAATCTCCTTTCTTCGTGCCATGATACACTTCCACAAACATGTGTTGTGAAGATCAGACTTTGATAGATCACTGTTCTTTAAATAAAACAGGGTGCCCACTCACACCTGATTGTCATCCCATTGATTGAAAACACCTGACTCTAATTTCACCTTCAAATTAACTGCTAATCCTAGAGGTTCACATACTTTTGCCACTCACAGATATGTAGTATTGGATCATTTTCCTCAATAAATAAATGACCAAGCATAATATTTTTGTCTCATTTGATAACCGGGTTCTCGTTATCTACTTTTAGGACTTGTGTGAAAATCTAATGATGTTTTAGGTCATATTTATGCAGAAATATAGAAAATTCTAAAGGGTTCACAAACTTTCAAGCACCACTGTATGTGCCTGTAATTATTAAACCAACTCACTTAATTGATGCTAATTTGCTCCAAGTATCACATTCAGATCTACCATAATTACAGAACTGTAATTAACACATTATTATTTCCATAAGAATTGTAAAATAATCACAATTTTTGCAAGTTGACATGTTTGGAAGACGTACGCATGACACACTGAGATTGCTGTATTGCATTCATCATTTTTGTCTCTTTGTTTGTTGTGTGATATTTTTTCTCACTCTATTCCTGTTAGAATTTGATCAAAGAGAATGACGGGAATGAAAGGAAGAGTGAGGGAGGTTTTGTCAACTGATTCCCAGCTATATTTTGTACAAAGCAGATAATGTCATGACATGGTTTCTTCTGTGGAGGAATGAAAATTTGATGAGCACAACCACTTTAAGTGGAACCACTTTGCTTCATTTTAGGATTCCTTCATGGAGAGGTCTTCAGAGACTTGAGGATAACGGCACTTCCTTTTGAAAGAAATATAAGCTGAACAATAAACTTGGGTGGTACTGTAGAGAAAAGCTGGTGGAGAATAAGGTGGCATCTGTTATTGTAACATCTGTGCAACACAAGTGCATTGTACACTCTGGCTACACAGCAAAATATTCAGTATTGACTAATGATGTATATTGGTTTACTGATTAATTTAAAACAAATACTTTAGGTATTCATACACAATATTAATTCAGCAATAGTATCATTAATTCCGCACTGGATTTTTTTATTATTATCGTTTTTTTCTGTGCAGTCATACAAGCTTTGTTTTGGTTTCTCATGGATTCCCTTAAGGGCTCGCTGCATGGTCAGCTTTATTCTTGTGCGAGTCACCTGAAAATGATCAATTGGGCAACAGCCTGTGACCAATATCAGCCAGCCACACACACACACACACACACTAGTAGCTGATTACTTCTGTTTCCTGTCTGCAAAACTGCCGGTATTTGATTAATTCACCATTTCACAGTGGCGCATCTCGAGACTGCCTCACCATAGAGGTGCAGCCAGAAAGTGAATCAGTGGCAGACAAATGAGAACAGCTGAGTCTGAACTCTAATTGAGGCACTGGTGAATATTTCAAGAACTGGAAACGCATTTTCCACTCAGCCAGATTGGCCATTTAGGACATTGGCTGAGATCCTAAAGGTTTCCCCACACATACACATTTAAAAGTAAAAGTATCCTTCCCAGTGATGTAGTTAGAGTCTAATACATGTCTTCTCACAATTATTTATTTATGGTATGGTGACTGAGGACATGGTGCTCTTTTTCTGTGCAAAAATATGTTCTGGGAATGGTGTCACACTGTACAGATAGATGTCCAGTTGTGCATACAGTGTCTTGCAAAAGTATTCATCCACCTTGGTGTTTGTCCTTTTTGTCGCATTACAAGCTGGAACTAAAAGGGATTTTTGGGGAGGTTAGCACCATTTGATTTACGCAACATGCCTACCACTTATTTCGGGGTTTCAAACGAAAGGAGGTGACTACCTGGTGGTGTAGTGGTTAGCACTGTCACCTCACAGCAAGAAGGTTCCGGGTTTGAGCCCAGTGGCCGATGGGGGCCTTTCTGTGTGGAGTTTGTGTGTTCTCCCCATGTCTGTGTGGGTGCTCCGGTTTCCCCACAGTCCAGAGACGTGATGTTAGTGTGTGTATGACTGTATGAGGACCCCATTGAAAAGATGTTCATGGTGGCAGTTTATGAGATTGTGAACTGTGCACATAATTTGGCTCATCTCATTTCATTATTTCTAGCCGCTTTATCCTGTTCTACAGGGTCGCAGGCAAGCTGGAGCCTATCCCAGCTGACTACGGGCGAAAGGCGGGGTACACCCTGGACAAGTCGCCAGTTCATCACAGGGCTGACACATAGACACAGACAACCATTCACACTCACATTCACACCTACGGTCAATTTAGAGTCACCAGTTAACCTAACCTGCATGTCTTTGGACTGTGGGGGAAACCGGAGCACCCGGAGGAAACCCACGCGGACACGGGGAGAACATGCAAACTCCGCACAGAAAGGCCCTCATCAGCCACTGGGCTCAAACCTGGACCTTCTTGCTGTGAGGCAACAGTGCTAACCACTACACCACCATCATCTTAATTATTTTTTGTGGCACAAAAAAAAAAAGGCACCTTTAAAGTGGTAGGCACGTTGTGTAAATCAAATGGTGCTAACCCTCCAAAAATCCATTTTACTTCCACCTTGTAATGCGACAAAATGGGACAAACACCAAGGGGGATGAATACTTTTGCAAGCCACTGTAGGGTCTTTGGTACTATTAAACAATAAATGCATTATGAAGCCCTAAGAAATTGAACATTGCATGCCATAGAGTTAATAAAAGGTCTAAATGAACTAAAATGTGCAGTTGTGTTTGAGCTTTTCACATATAATGAATAATTAGTAAAAAAGTGAAAATGTATTAAATATATGACAGAGGTATCTGTTTGGCATGCTTGCAACTGGTTTTGGCCAGTTTGTTTGCTAATTGTTTTGTTTAGTTCAAGTTAAATCCTTGAAACTTATCTTCTCTTATACATCTGCTCTCTTTCCATAAGGCTATCCTGGTCAGTGATGTAATGCTTCATCACCTTTTGATACACTCATTCATACACAGATAACTCGGCTTCTTAAATCACATCTTCCAATCATATAGTACAGTACACCACACTCTTGAATGTGGATATATACTCATGTTTGTCTTTCAGTAGACTGAGAAACATCTCTGAACAGCTGTCTGCATCATGAATGTTGCTCCTGGATCCATGAGACAGAATCTCCTGGGCGGCAGAGGGCTACATTCCGAGATCATACTTTGTCAATTCAACCTCCTTCAGTGTAGACAGATCAAAACCTATCAATACAAAATATGTATAAAATATGAGTTGTATACATGAATAGTGTTGAAAGTGCGAAGACATTTTTACCTTGCCTGTGACGGAGTAAGCGGGGTGAGGTAATTAGTGCGGTTTGTTTGTTTGTTTGTTTGTTTGTGTGTGTGTCTGTTAACAATCTACACTGTAAAAAAATTAGTCAAGCCAACTCAAAAATGTAACGCAACCTGCTGCCAAAGGATTTTGAGTAAACTCAACTCCGGGCCAAATAGTTGTGCTGACCTTAATTTATTAAGCAAGTTCAGTGCATTCAAATCGTGATGTTGAAATAAATTGAAATAATCATTCCAATTAACTTGGAAAAGCAAGTTGGCACAAAAAACATTGTTATCCTAAATTATTCTTTTTTTAAAGGTTTTTTCTGGGCCTTTTCCACCTTTATTGGATAGGACAATGTAGAGATAGGAAATGAGCAGGAGAGAGAGAGAGACAGGGAAATGACCTTAGGTCAGAATCAAACCCAAGTCCCTGGATTTATGGTATGGCACCTTATCCACCTGAGCCACAATGTTCTTTTAAGTTCACATAGAAGAGTATTTTATGTTGAGTTAACTTGACTTGCCTTTAGAAGTTCAGTCCAACAAATTGTTTAGTTGAAATAAATTGAAATAATAATGCCAGTTAACTTAGAAGAGCAAGTTGGCACATCATGGTTCTAAGTTGAGTTTACTCAAAATCCTTTGGCAGCAGGTTGCGTTATATTTTTAAGTTGGCTTGACTATTTTTTTTTTTTTTTAACAATGATTTAGTGTGCGGGCGGCACGGTGGTGTAGTGGTTAGCGCTGTCGCCTCACAGCAAGAAGGTCCTGGGTTCGAGCCCCGGGGCCGGCGAGGGCCTTTCTGTGTGGAGTTTGCATGTTGTCCGCGTGGGTTTCCTCCGGGTGCTCCGGTTTCCCCCACAGTCCAAAGACATGCAGGTTAGGTTAACTGGTGACTCTAAATTGACCGTAGGTGTGAATGGTTGTCTGTGTCTATGTGTCAGCCCTGTGATGACCTGGCGACTTGTCCAGGGTGTACCCCGCCTTTCGCCCGTAGTCAGCTGGGATAGGCTCCAGCTTGCCTGCGACCCTGTAGAAGGATAAAGCGGCTAGAGATAATGAGATGAGATGAGATTTAGTGTGCGACTTGTCCAGGGTGTACCCCGCCTTTTGCCCGTAGTCAGCTGGGATAGGCTCCAGTTTGCCTGCGACCCTGTAGAACAGGATAAAGCGGCTAGAGATGATGAGATGAGATTTAGTGTGCATTACATTTTTAGTTAACACGTTTGGTTTCTCTCAGCACTTAAGTTCTACTTCACTTTGCCTATTATTACACAAACAGAAACAAATACCGACATACAAGGAGGGAATTCCCTGGCCTCTGTTGAGGAAAGCTTAGTCTATACTCCTATACAACGTCTCGTGTCAGTTTCCACGGACTTCTCACTCCACCCGCCCGTTGAAACTTTCGAACTTGTGAAGTGCGCATGTGCAGTGGCATTGGTTAAGGGGTGTCAATCAGCACTTGAATATATAAGTTCACTTAACTTAATTTTCCAATTCCTATGAACTTGTGGCGAAGGAAAGGCGTCTCAACTATTTTTTTTAGTTACTTGAATAGTTAGAAGGGAAATTTGTTCATTCAACTTAGAATCCTTTTTTCACTCAACAATTTTGCAAGTTACATTTTTTACAGTGTAGCGTCTAGATGGTTGCACCGACTGATTTCAAATTTTCAGAGTAGGTGGGCAATGGTCTGTAGATTACCTGATTAAATTTTGGGGGTAACCAGGTCAAGGTGAAGGTCTATGGAATCAATTTTGTGCCAAAATGTTCATACAATACTTTTGAAATATCAAACAAAAACGACAAGTCAAAATACAAAAAAAGAAAAAAAAGTCAATTTTTTTAGACTGGCAAACAAATTATTCGTGTAATCGTGCAAAATATCAGTCTATTACTCTTCAGAAACCTTTTATTTTTGTTCCGCGTCTTTCTCAGTTTTGCTTGACGTAATTTATTTTGGTTGCGATTCCAGCTTTCTCATTTGCGCTCCCTGACTTTTTGCTTGCAGTTTTGGCAAGGATCGAGTGGACTTCAGTGGCGACTATGATATTGAAGTAATAAAGTGTAAATTCAATATCATAGTCGCCACTGAAGTCCACTCGATCCTTGTTTACCGTCAATGGATCGGTCACTCGTCAAACAGTCCGCCAGAATCCGAGTAGGAAATGGCCGCAACAACCTCCGGGGAATGGCTGAGCGTAGCTGTCAGTCAAACACAAGTTACCCAATGGGAATGCATTCCTGGACAGCCCGCCCACACGTGAAGTTTGTGCCAAAACTGCAAGCAAAAAGTCAGGGAGCGCAAACGAGAAAGCTGGAATCGCAACCAAAATAAATTACATCAAGCAAAACTGAGAAAGACGTGGAACAAAAATAAAAGGTTTCTGAAGAGTAATAGACTGATATTTTGCACAATTACACGAATAATTTGTTTGCCAGTCTAAAAAACTTGACTTTTTTTTCTTTTTTTGTATTTTGATTTGTCGTTTTTGTTTGATATTTCAAAAGTATTGTATGAACATTTTGGCACAAAATTGATTCCATAAAGGTCAAGGTCACTGGAAAAGTCAACCTTTCGGTCAAAATAACATATTTTCCATTATAACTCAAAAATGGTTGTTGATAGACAAATGTTTACTATTATGGGCATATAGGAATTCCCATATGGCCTTTCATTTGGCACCATGATCTTTGACCTTGAGTGACCTTGAAAGGTCAAACTCGAGGTCATGGATTTTCAGAGGGCTGTAACTTGAAAACAGTTGATGGTAGACAGAAATTTACCCTTATCAGCTTATAAGAAGTGCCATATTGGCTTTCATTTGGCACCATGACCTTTGACCTTGAATGACTTTGAAATGTCAAACTCAAGGTCAAGGATTTTCATAGGACTATAACCTGACAGTTGATGATTGAGAAGTATTACCATTATCAACATATAGGTATAAAATAAGTGCTGCCAGGCGAGGTTTGTTTTGCCTGGAAACAATGGTTTCTAAATGATTTTCAGTGTGTGGGTATCTAAAAATACCAGAAAATATTTGAGTTTCCTGATATGATGGGAGAAATTGTACCTCTTCATGCAATTTCATTCATTACAGTGCAATATATATTTCAACTGCAAGTGCATTTTGTTTTGTGCAATATACAGGGTGTTTTCAAATTTTTTTAAATATCATTTCACAGTCTGATAACTTTACCAATTCTCGTTCAGTTGACCTCAAATTTTAACAGCATGTGTAGAAACAGGTCAAAATTTTATGTTTTTATCTTTTTAGGTATAGACTTGAAAAGAAAGGGTGTTTTGTGTGTTAGAGTATGCTCGAACACAATCGAACAAGACTGTGCAGGATGCATTTATGAGAGAATTCTCTAAAAATGCACTAACTGCGATACAGATTTGGACATGGCACAAAAAGTTCAAAGAGGAAGGCTGTCTGTGCAGGGCAAAAGGATCTGGACGACCACCAGGATCTGGTGCGCATATTGAAAATTTGTGAAATCGTTCATGGAATCCACATACCTTTTAAATTTCTCATTCAAATTTTGAGGAATAAATCTTATATTGCTCAACATTAAGTGTGTTCAGTTTCATTTCCCTAAATTATGTAGTTTCTGGAATGTTTACATCTCAAATAATATCAAATTTTTTGAAACACCCTGTCTATTCATACATATTCTTTATATACTGTAGTCTGCAGAGTATTCTATCACATTTTATTTTTATTCTTTATTCTGTTTATTACATCGTATTTTACTGATTTTTTTTACCTGCATTTCCTTTTTTAACTATCTTCATTGCTAACAGCACATTGCACTAGGCATTTCACTGCATGTCATACTATGTATGATATGTGTATGTGACAAATAAAATTTGAATTCAAATTCTGATTTCTTTTTTTTTTTCCTATTTGCACTTACGTACTCCCAGCACATTTTGCAACATACAATTGCATTTTAAACCATATTTTGCTGTTGTAGTGAGTGACAAATCAGGATCAGTGAGGTGTGTGCCTCTGAAATTGAAGGCAGGAATATTTGCGAAGAAGGAAAACAAAAAATCTCACATTTAGTTGACTAAAAAAAGCCCCAAGCAATAAACATTTCATTAAAATAGACTGGAGAAACTATGCTAAATTTTCTGAATGAATTTTTTTTTTCTGGTGTTGAGCAGTTTGCCATCACACAGTCACAAAATGTTTACAACTGTTGGTATTTAGTTGTCTCTTGCTTGGTAGGGTTCATTACAAAGCAGAGCTCATGACCACAGATGTTGCCTGCATGTGGCAAATTTACCATCTGGACAGGAATAGTGAACATCACTGGCAGAAGTCCATCTGTATTTTATGCTTCTCATGTTCTTTCTGTACACAGCACAAAATTGAGTGTTGGATGACACACTGAATACTGAATTATATTGTGTGTACACACACACACACACACACACACACACACACACACACAGTGGTGCTTGAAAGTTTGTGAACCCTTTAGAATTTTCTATATTTCTGCATAAATATGACCTAAAACATCATCAGATTTTCCCAAAAGTCCTAAAAGTAGATAAAGAGAACCCAGTTAAACAAATGAGACAAAAATATTATACTTGGTCATTTATTTATTGAGGAAAATGATCCAATATCACATATCTGTGAGTGGCAAAAGTATGTGAACCTCTAGGATTAGCAGTGAATTTGAAGGTGAAATTAGAGTCAGGTGTTTTCAATTAATGGGACGACAATCAGGTGTGAGTGGGCACCCTGTTTTATTTAAAGAACAGGGATCTATCAAAGTCTGATCTTCACAACACATGTTTGTGGAAGTGTATCATGGTACGAACAAAGGAGATTTCTGAGGACCTCAGAAAAAGTGTTGCTGATGCTCATCAGGCTGGAAAAGGTTACAAAACCATCTGTAAAGAGTTTGGACTCCACCAATCCACAGTCAGACAGATTGTGTACAAATGGAGGAAATTCAAGACCATTGTTACCTTAATCAAAATCTGATCACTACTTTTTGAGTTACATTGAGAATGAACAAACAAACTGAGGCAAAAATATAACATTTTTGGTAATCAGTAAGACAAAGATCAGTAAGACAAAGACATCTCATCATCTCATTATCTCTAGCCGCTTTATCCTTCTACAAGGTCGCAGGCAAGCTGGAGCCTATCCCAGCTGACTACGGGCGAAAGGCGGGGTACACCCTGGACAAGTCGCCAGGTCATCACAGGGCTGACACATAGACACAGACAACCATTCACACTCACATTCACACCTACGGTCAATTTAGAGCCACCAGTTAACCTAACCTGCATGTCTTTGGAGTGTGGGGGAAACCGGAGCACCCGGAGGAAACCCACGCGGACACGGGGAGAACATGCAAACTCTGCACAGAAAGGCCCTCGCTGGCCACGGGGCTCAAACCCGGACCTTCTTGCTGTGAGGCGATAGCGCTAACCACTACACCACCGTGCCGCCACAAAGAAACATGGAAAGGGTTATCTATGAGTCATACAGACAGATAGTCAAGATAGATCGAGGTAGTGTTTTCCCAGATTTGCATCAAGTAACATTAACACAAACAGTGAGGCAAATGTTTAATGAAATCACGACTTAATAATAAGCAGATCTTACTTGTTGGCACCTATTGTGTGATTCTGTATACAGTATATACACAGAGGTGTAAAAAAAAATAGAAAGCAAGTGTCTTACAAGTATGAGTAGATATGGAGCAATATATGGGTATAACATGGGTGGCATTGTGGTGTAGTGGTTAGCACTGTCGTCTCACAGCAAGAAGGTTCTGGGTTCGAGCCTAGCGGCCAACTAGGGCCTTTCTGTGTGGAGTTTGCAAGTTCTCTCTGTGTCTGCATGGGTTTCCTCCAGGTGCTCCAGTTTCCCCCACAGTCCAAAGACATGCAGGTTAGGTTAACTGGTGACTCTAAATTGACCAAAGGTGTAAATGTGAGTGTGAATGGTTGTTTCTCTCTATGTGTCAGCCCTCTGATGACCTGGCAACTTATCCAGGGTGTACCCCGCCTCTCGCCCATAGTCAGCTGAGATAGGCTCCAGCTCGTCTGTGACCCTGCACAGGATAAGTGGCTACAGATAATGGATGGATGGATGGGTACACCATCTGTACAATATATTGAATTGATGACATGCAACATTGTCAGTTGACAGCCAGGAGGAAAAATGATTTTTTAAGTGGGTGGTGTGCACCATGATGCTTCAGAACATTTCTTCCAGAAGAGAAAGGAGAAAAAAAAAACTACAGTGTGAGGTGGATATGAAAAGCATTATTGTTGATGGATTGGACCATAATCTGTCATACAGGTGGAAAAGGTTGTGGGTGGTCAGTGACACAGGTCTAAAAATGTTATGTACATGCCTGATAACTTGAACAATCAGGCTGCCAAATCACACCATGATCCAGTAGAGCGGTAGAAGTTGCCTCGAGATGCAGTGTTCACCCTGAAGAACTTTAGTCTAAGAGTTATTCAGTTGCACTCCCAGAATCAGAAGCTGATTACTTTTTCTACATGATAGAGGGAGTATAAGCATGTCTGTTTTTCATTATAATATACTATTATACATATGGGCCACTTTTTCCATGGAATAAAAACATGTATTCTGTTCCATTCTAGCAGGTTTATTGATGGCGTGCAATATTGTTGTCATTGTTATCGCTTATCCTCAATGTATTACACCACTTTCCCCAATGGAGAATGAGTGTGCAATATTGTTCCAACAGATCCAATGACAACTTTTCTGCTGCGCATGCGCACAATCATTCCTTTGTCAGCTGGGAAAGAGAGAAGATTCAGTACTAGGTTGAAGCACTAAATAAATAAACTGAAAACTGATACTAAAGTGAACTCTTTTCAGGTGCTGAACACCCGAAAGGCTATCAAAACTTCATTATATATTCTTCACGCATATTTACAAGAGAAAAACATACCAATGGACATTGAAAAACTGGAAAAGAGACACGTCAGAGATGTAGAACTTCCGTGCTAGCAAGTGACTGTGACCGTTTGTACACAAACATGGCTGCAAGGTTTGCTTCATTAAAAGCGGAAGATTTAGAGAGAATTTTGAAAGAGAGAGAGACGCACTGAACACCCGAAAGGCTACCAAAACGTCACTGGATATTCTTCATGCGTTTAATCTTCCACATTAAATATATAGAAAAGCTGGAAAAGAGACACTTCGGAGACATAAAGCTTCTGTGCTAGCAAGTGACTGTGACAGTTTGTACACAAACATGGCTGTGAGGTTTGCTCAGAGGTGGGTAGAGTAGCCAAAAATTGTACTCAAGTAAGGGTATTGTTACTTTAGAATAATATTACTCAAGTAAAAGTAAAAAGTAGTCGTCCAATTAATTACTTGAGTAAGAGTAAAAAGTACCAAGTGAAAAAACTACTCAAGTACTGAGTAACTGCTGAATAACTTTTGTTTATTGATCAGGATGTCATAACAGGCAGAGATTTCATATATATTTCACACACACAAACTGTGTGTGTAATTCTGTGTATTAACAATAACAACAAGAAGCTCAAGGCAGTCTGCACATAAACCATAACACTGTGTGTGTGCGCGTGCATGTTCACTCCGTGAAGTGACTGTTCAGCTTTAACAGCAGCTGGCTCTCAATTTTGCACTGTGAAGCTGTGACCTTTTAGCCGTGAACAGGTGAAAACAATAATAAAATAAATATTAATTAATTAAATCTTTACAAAGTAACATAAAACAATGGGTAGAGGTTACGAAGAAAAAGGCAGTCTGCACATAAACCATAACACTGTGTGTGTGCGCGTGCATGTTCACTCCATGAAGTGACTGTTCAGCTTTAACAGCAGCTGAACATCACACGTAATATCTCCTCGTACGAAAAAGACTGGAAATAATCCTGTAAGATGCGATCAACGATGTTAATCCTTTCATCTCCCAAAAAGTTGTTTACTGGATCCATTTCGCAGAGGAGTTAGCAAGTGGAAGTAACAAGCAAAAAGGTTGCTAACTAGCTGCCAGTGCCCAGCTTGGCTGGGTGGTGGTGGGGATTGCTAGCAAGCGGTCAAGCTAACAAGCTAATGCCCTTCCTTTTGTGAACAAGAACTTGTAGACAAATAATAAAACAAATCTCACAGAAAAAAACACCTAAAGTCTTCACAAATCCCTCTAATCCACACCAAATACAGTAGCTTGAAAAATAGAGATTTCACAAATGATATGTTACGCGTTTTGTTATTTAGTAAGTTTTCACCAGTCTTCCATTCCCAGTTTTTGACCAGAGCCGTGTACAACTGTAACACTATTGAGGAGCTGACATTAGGCGAGCAACCTTATTTTCATGAGCATTTTTTGGTTTCACATCAATAAAAAGTGATTGTTAGGAAGATTTTTTGTAGTTTCATTTCTTGGTTCTCTGGTGTGTGTGTGTTATCTTGCCATCTGAGGCCGCAGTGCATCAATACATTTCCACAAAACAATGTATTTTACAGTTATTTATGATGTTACAACAGGGCTAACGTCTGCCTATGAAGACAGCCAAAAGCACATAGCCTACTTACTGCAATGTGTTTCCTCAAATTCGACGTTGAGTTTTTATAAGCTGAAACATCCACTGGTTTGGGGAGACACATGTGACACTGCATAACATTTATTTTTTTGTTGTTTGGAGAGTAAACATGGTTTGTATGTGTGGCCAGGGGTGTGCCTCTTCGGCTTGATGAGAAACGCTGGCCGCTTTCTCTGCCATTTTTCTTCTGCTTCCGGGCTCTTTTCCACCTGGACTGGCCTCTGCTGGAAGTCTCGACAAAACATAAACAAACAGACCACGCATCGCACGGATCAATAAAAATAAAGTAGCGAGGGCGGCACGGTGGTGTAGTGGTTAGCGCTGTCGCCTCACAGCAAGAAGGTCCGGGTTCGAGCCCTGTGGCCGGCGAGGGCCTTTCTGTGTGGAGTTTGCATGTTCTCCCCGTGTCCGCGTGGGTTTCCTCCGGGTGCTCCGGTTTCCCCCACAGTCCAAAGACATGCAGGTTAGGTTAACTGGTGACTCTAAATTGACCGTAGGTGTGAATGTGAGTGTGAATGGTTGTCTGTGTCTATGTGTCAGCCCTGTGATGACCTGGCGACTTGTCCAGGGTGTACCCCGCCTTTCGCCCGTAGTCAGCTGGGATAGGCTCCAGCTTGCCTGCGACCCTGTAGAACAGGATAAAGCGGCTAGAGATAATGAGATGAGATGAGATGAGATGAGATATTATATGCAATGATATAAACACAAGTATGTAAGCTGAGCATGTCCCTTATCAGGGCTAATCCCAAAATCATCTTCATAATCGGTATTGGCTGTTGCCTCACAAGCAGGCAGGAACAAATAAGGATAAACCAAAATTTAAACAGGGGCGGTTAGTGGTGGTGTAGTGGTTAGCGCTGTCGCCTCACAGCAAGAAGGTCCGGGTTCGAGCCCCATGGCCGGCGAGGGCCTTTCTGTGTGGAGTTTGCATGTTCTCCCCGTGTCCACGTGGGTTTCCTCTGGGTGTTCCGGTTTCCCCACAGTCCAAAGACACGCAGGTTAGGTTAACTGGTGACTCTAAGGCCGAATCCCATTTCACCCCTTGGACCAACCCCTTGGCCCTTCCCCTCCATTTTGCGCGTTCACGTGAAGGGGTAGGGGTATCCCAATCCCAGTTAACGCGGAGGGGAAGGGGTAGGGCTTCTGTACCCCTCCAAACGGAGATTTTCCTGGAGCTGACTCCGAACGAAGGGGTTTGAGTGATTTCCCACAATGCCATGCGGATTTCAGCGAGATTTCATGCGGATTTCAGAAAGATGGTGGTTCCCGCGGCGAAAGATTGTCATAAATGTATTTTCTCCATTATTTACGTGTTTTAAGTTGTTATCCAGAGGAAACGCCGCTTGATTCGCTTTCGAGCTGAGAATGAGCAGCGATTTCTGAAATCCAAGCTGCTGCTAAAAAGCTTTGGGAGTGAGTATTGTTTTCGGTTGCTTGACTGCGTACGTTTTGTTCTGTTATTCTCGCTTTTATTGTTTACATGAGTGTTCTGACACCTCATTCTGTCGGATGTGGTGCACGAAGCGCCAAAGATATCCCATTCAGTGGTGTTAGTTAACAAATCACACCCTGCCAGCAGAGATTTCTGGTTCTGCCTCTGGCTCTGACTGTAGCGGCTGGTCGCAGCCAATGACGCATTTGGTCGCGTTTTGCTAACGTAAACGCTGACGGAGGTACGCGATGACGTATGCGATCGTTGAAGGGCTATCCCAATACGTAGGGGTTGAATTTCAAGCCCTATCCCTTGTAGCTCAGTTTCAAGGGGAAGGGCCAAGGGGAAGGCGGAGGGGAAGGGGGAGGGGTAGGGGTAGGGGTAGAAATTAGAATTGGGATTGGGCCTTAATTGACCGTAGGTGTGAGTATGAATGGTTGTCTATGTGTCAGCCCTGTAATGACCTGGCGACTTGTCCAGGGTGTACCCCGCCTTTCACCCGTAGTCAGCTGGGATAGGCTCCAGCTTGTCTGCGACCCTGTAGAACAGGATAAAGTGGCTAGAGATAATGAGATGAGAAAATTCAAACATAAAAACACAAGTAAGGTCAAAACACAGAAACATGGAATCAAAGAACAACACTTGGCAATGAACACTTACTGTACAAGGAATGAGATTTTGTGATGAGACAAAGGAACATGAGTGTAAAAAGACAAACAAATCAAGCGATTAACTTGGAACATTACATTAATGGCATTTAGCAGATGCTCTTATCCAGAGCAACATACAACATTCCCAGAGCAGCCTGGGGAGCAGGTGCCTCGGTCAAGGGCACTTCAACCATTCCTGCTGGTCTATGGAATCAAACCAGAGACCTTTCGGTCCCAAAGCTGCTTCTCTGACCATTAGGCTATGGCTTCCCCTGGTTCACACACTAGGTAAGAGACCAATGACAAAACAGAGGTGGGGATGAGACCAAAACACAGTTACATGGCAATGTAAACAAAAATCAAATGGAGATAACTCAAGACAAAATGCCACTGGTTTGGTACAAGAAATACTATTCACTTGCCAGCCATCCTGTACGCAACTTTGGGCGGCACGGCAGTGTAGTGGTTAGCACTGTCGCCTCACAGCAAGAAGGTTCCGGGTTTGAACCTTACGGCCGACAGGGGCCTTTCTGTGTGGAGTTTGCATGTTGTCCGTGTGGGTTTTCTCCGGGTGCTCTGGTTTCCCCCACAGTTTAAAGACATGCAGATTTGGTACAATGGGGCCACTATAATTGGCGCAAGCTGTTGTGGTTTCCCATGCCATGATGTATGTACATATATACGGTATATAGATCTTCCTATGGCAAAAGCTAAATAAATTAAATTAAACTTTAGAACACCTGCCATTATATTCAATATATAGAAGCTATGTACAGTTGCACATCACTGTGTTGCACTCTTCACATGGTTTAACAATGATGTCCTCCTTCATATCAAATCAAATCATATTGACAACCTAAATTTCAGGAGATGTTTTATTTGGGCCCTCAGTTTGGTCAAGAGTTGACTGATCCAGGTCAAGCCTTCATACTGCAGTATGGTTTAAATGGTTCAACAAACTTCCTTAGTGAACCCAAATGATCTTTAATACCTTCATAAATTATTTTAGTGTCCCTTTCTGGAAAATGCAAACATGTCTGCTCCATATACAGTTAGGTCCATAAATATCTGGACAGAGACATTTTTTTTTTCTAATTTTGGTTCTGTACATTACCACAATGAATTTTGAACAAAACAATTCAGATGCAGTTGAAGTTCAGACTTTCAGCTTTAATTCAGTGGGTTGAACAAAATGATTGCATAAAAATGTGAGGAACTAAAGCATTTTTTAAACACAATCCCTTCATTTCAGGGGCTCAAAAGTAATTGGACAAATTAAATAATTGTAAATAAAATGTTCATTTCTAATACTTGGTTGAAAACCCTTTGTTGGCAATGACTGCCTGAAGTCTTGAACTCATGGACATCACCAAACGCTGTGTTTCCTCCTTTTTAATGCTCTGCCAGGCCTTTACTGCAGCGGTTTTCAGTTGCTGTTTGTTTGTGGCCCTTTCTGTCTGAAGTTTAGTCTTTAACAAGTGAAATGCATGCTCAATTGGGTTGAGATCAGGTGACTGACTTGGCCATTCAAGAATATTCCACTTCTTTGCTTTAATAAACTCCTGGGTTGCTTTGGCTTTATGTTTTGGGTCATTGTCCATCTGTATTATGAAACGCCGACCAATCAGTTTGGCTGCATTTGAGCACACAGTATGTCTCTGAATACCTCAGAATTCATCCGGCTGCTTCTGTCCTGTGTCACATCATCAATAAACACTAGTGACCCAGTGCCACTGGCAGCCATGCATGCCCAAGCCATCACACTGCCTCCACCGTATTTTACAGATGATGTGGTATGCTTTGGATCATGAGCTGTACCACGCCTTCACCATACTTTTTTCTTGCCATCATTCTGGTAGAGGTTGATCTTGGTTTCATCTGTCCAAAGAATGTTCTTCCAGAACTGTGCTGGCTTTTTTAGATGTTTTTTTAGCAAAGTCCAATCTAGCCTTTTTATTCTTGAGGCTTATGAGTGGCTTGCACCGTGCAGTGAACCCTCTGTATTTATTTCATGCAGTCTTCTTTTTATGGTAGATTTGGATATTGATATGCCTACCTCCTGGAGAGTGTTGTTCACTTGGTTGGTTGTTGTGAAGGGGCTTCTCTTCACCATGGAAATTATTCTGCAATCATCCACCACTGTTGTCTTCTGTGGGCGTCCAGGTCTTTTTGCATTGATGAGTTCACCAGTGCTTTCTTTCTTTCTCAGGATGTACCAAACTGTAGATTTTGCCACTTCTAATATTGTAGCAATTTCTTGGATGTTTTTTTTTCTGTTTTTGCAGCTTAAGGATGGCTTGTTTCACCTGCATGGAGAGCTCCCTTGACCGCATGTTTTCTTCACAGCAAAATCTTCCAAATGCAAGCACCACACCTCAAATCAACTCCAGGCCTTTTATCTGCTTAATTGAGAATGACATAACGAAGGAATTGCCCACACCTGCCCATGAAATAGCCTTTGAGTCAATTGTCCAATTACTTTTGGTCCCTTTAAAAACAGGGTGGCACATGTTAAAGGAACAGTCCACCGTACTTCCATAATGAAATATGCTCTTATCTGAATTGAGACGAGCTGCTCCGTACCTCTCCGAGCTTTGCGCGACCTCCCAGTCAGTCAGACGCGGTCAGACGCGCTGTCACTCCTGTTAGCAATGTAGCTAGGCTCAGTATGGCCAATGGTATTTTTTGGGGCTGTAGTTAGATGCGACCAAACTCTTCCGCGCTTTTCCTGTTTACATAGGTTTATATGACTAGTGACATGAAACAAGTTCAGTTACACAAATTGAAACGTAGCGATTTTCTATGCTATGGAAAGTGCGCACTATAATGACAGGCGTACTAACACCTTCTGCGCGCTTCGGCAGCGCATTGATATCTGAGCTCCGTATCAATGCGCTGCTGAAGCGCGCAGAAGGTGTTAGTACGCCTGTCATTATAGTGCGCACTTTCCATAGCATAGAAAATCACTACGTTTCAATTTGTGTAACTGAACTTGTTTCATGTCACTGGTCATATAAACCTATGTAAACAGGAAAAACGTGGAAGAGTTTGGTCGCATCTAACTACAGCCCCAAAAAATACCATTGGCCATACTGAGCCTAGCTACATTGCTAACAGGAGTGACAGCGTGTCTGACTGCGTCTGACTGACTGGGAGGTCGCGCAAAGCTCGGAGAGGTACGGAGCAGCTCGTCTCAATTCAGATAAGAGCATATTTCATTATGGAAGTACGGTGGACTGTTCCTTTAAGGAGCTGAAACTCCTAAACTCTTCATCCAATTTTAATGTGGATACCCTCACATGAAAGCTGAAAGTCTGGACTTTATGTCCATGTCCATTATATAACTATAACTTGAATATGTTTCAGTAAACAGGTAAAAAAAAAAATTGTGTCAGTGTCCAAATATATATGGACCTAACTGTATCCCCTGTCCATATACACACACATTTTTAAAACAAAGTGCTCGTCTAATGGCCTGATTATGAATACTGATTAGACTGTGCAGAGGTACTCCAGAGTTAGAGATAATTTCCCTCATTTTGGCAGTGAGTAATGCAAGGGAGACATTCAGAGAGAGTCTGTTAATGAGACACCATGCAAACAGAATTGTAGCTCACTCTGATAGACAGACAGATCATTATTGATCAAGTCTGGTCAGCCTTAAGTCAATGAGCTGTATGGCCAAGTGCTAAAGTAGAATCCATTAAAGATAGAGTGGATGATTTGATGTTTGTAATGATCACTGTCTGTGGTCTGCTCATCAGAAATTCCAGTAGACAGTTGTAGATGGAAGTGCTTAGACTAAGGTTACTAAGACTCAACAGTAGTGGATAGGGAATGCTTGTTGTAGCTTAATTGGAACGTCCTAGGATGTAATTCTTGTTCCCTTGAAAGGGAAGAGTCACTGCAAATCAATACAGTTCTTCTGACTGATCATCTTAATTCAGTAATGAATCATTCCTATACTGATGGGAGTGGTCTCTTCCAAGGTTGACTCTGCCCAATACACAGTGCACAAAAGCTCATGAATGGTGTGATGAGGATGTAAATTATAAAAATCATATGCTGTAAGTTAGTGAACACCGAGGGGGGATTTTGGAATGATGTGTTAAACAGCATTCTCTTACACCATCAATTGTGAGAATACATTTTAAAATAATGGAATTTCATCCCTCAATGATGGATTACCACTTATCCTGTGCAGGGTTGCAGGCAAGCTGGAGTCTATCCCAGCTGACTGGGTGAGAGGCAGGGTACACCCTGGACAAGCCACCAGGTCATCACAGGGCTGACACATAGAGACAAACAACCATTCACAATCACAGTCAATTTAGAGCAGTGGCGGCTGCTGGTTTTTAAAACAGGGGAAGCCCATTTTACGCATTCATCGTAAAACCTGTAGGCCGGATATCAAAGCATAGAAAGGTGTGCCCCATTAGCATAGTGAACTAGACAACCCTACCTAGTGGCAGAAAGTATTTTTGCTTGTACATTTCATGTTATAGTCTGGCTTGCCAGGCTAGTGCCTCATATCCTTAATCAAAAATATCAAACATCCAAAAATCACTGGCTATTCAACGAAGAGCCTTGAACATCATACCCTGATATGCAACACAGAGTCTTTAACACAACACCCAGCTGTGCAACACATCCTTGAACATCTTCTGCAACACAGTCTGGAAATTCATAACCAGGTAGGCTATGCAACACACAGAACCTTGAATATTATACCCAGGTATAACCTATAACACAGAGCCCACCATTCTCTTAACATTACTGAACAATATACACACTTCAGATTCATGAACATGAACACTATTTATACACAAATTCTGCCCTCCGCTCCTTTTCCAGAAAATGGTCTGTGATCCTGTCATACCAGCTGGTTGTGCTTTCCAGAGACTTTACCAATTTCTGTTAGCAGCTAGCATTGCAGATCCCAATAAGGCTCAAGCTAGCCTACAACCAGATTGAACTACAAATGAAATAAACAAGTGAATTCACGAATGATCAAACTGATAGAATGGATGAAAGTTAACGGAGCACAACGAGTAATATTTACATTTATTTACAGAGTAATGTACAGAGACATCAATGAGAAGAACCGTTTATATGAAAAGAAATTCGGACAGCACTTTAGCACACGACTACACTTTCTCGACATCCGCTAAGGACTGACTGATCATACTTCCGTGTTCCTCGCCGAAGTACCGCCCTCCTCATGTCTTTCAAACACTACCTCCAATAATCCTTTATCAGCCTGGCTTCTTGTCCCTCCCACTGTCTCGTTTAGTCCCAGAGAAGCCCGGCTTCCCTGGAAGTGACGATTTTGTTGATTTTAACCAATAACTACTAGCCGAAATTGGCTGTTCAGAGCTGTCTCGTAGACTGCAACGGATACCCGGCTGCCAGTCAGTGTTGCCAGATACTGCTGACGTTTTCCATCCCAAAATATGTTCAAAACCCGCCAAAATGCACTTAAAACCGCCCAATCTGGCAACACTGCTGCCAGTCCATAGAGCCCATTGAAATAAGAAAGGTTACAGCCTGGCAGCAAAGGTGATTCTCGTAGCGAACTGCAAGTTCGTCAGACATCACTCAAATAAGTTACAGGATAATTATGAACATAAATACAATCTTGGGCATATATTATGTAATGCAAGTTATTGTTTTAATGAGAATTCAACGTCGTAGACGCCGCAGTTTGGGGAGAGAATTTTAGGGTAAGCTCAGCTTCCCTTGTTGTCTCTGAGAAATCGCCCCTGATTTAGAGCCACCAATTAGCCTAACCTGCATGTCTTTGGACTGTGGGGGAAACCAGAGCACCCAGAGGAAATCCATGCAGACATGGGGAGAACTTGCAAACTCCACACAGAAAGGCCCCATCAGCCACTGGGCACGAACCCAGAACCTTCTTGCTGTGAGGCGACAGTGCTAACCACTGTGCCAGCCATTTTAGAAAATAATGCAAGTTATAAACGTCCTTAGTACTGACAACAGAAAGTCATTAATTTTCTAAATCTAGTGTCATTTACCCTTACATAAGCATTATGACTTACCACTACCCTTTACACAAACATACACATATGATTATAACTACATTTGGTTTGGAATTTTGTTAGATAATGCATTTTACTGTTACTGATGTACCGTATTACCCCACAGTGTGGTTACAGCCTGATAAAGTAAGAAATACATTAAAAAAAAACCTAAGTAAATAAAGTCTTGTCAGGCCAAGTCAGATTATCATATGCATCAGAATACACAGCATTAAACCTGGATATACAGTAGATGGAACTGAAAGGTTTTGTAATGCAGCCAACTCAGCAGTTGGATGTTGATCCAGTGCAGACCCAAAAACCTAGGAATTTTCTGAAACAGGAGCAGTAGAGGTCTCGTCTTCTCGTCTTCTTCCGCTTTATCCGGGGCCGGGTCGCGGAGGCAGCAGTCTAAGCATGGAAGCCCAAACTTCCCTTTCCCCAGACACCTCGGCCAGCTCCTCGGGAAGAACACCGAGGCGTTCCCAGGCCAGCCGAGAGACATAGTCCCTCCAGCGTGTCCTGGGTCTTCCCCGGGGCCTCCTCCCGGGGGGACATGCCTGGAACACCTCCCCAGGGAGGCGTCCAGGAGGCATCCGAAAAAGATGCCCGAGCCACCTCAGCTGATTCCTCTCGATGTGGAGGAGCAGTGGCTCTACTCTGAGCTCCTCCCGAGTGACTGTGCTTCTCACCCTATCTCTAAGGGAGCGCCCAGCCAGAGTAGTAGAGGTAAACAAGAAAACAGCACAAATGTACAGTCACTAGTCAATACACACAGCATGGAGCTAAAATGGCAGAAAAGAACATGAGTTAGGTTGACCGAAAGAGAGGTAAGTTTCCACAAATGCAAAAGGCTTCAGTGTGTGTCCATGTATATGTATCATATATCTACACACACACACACACACACACACCAAGAATGATGAAACTGATTAGTCACAATGGCAACCCATACTCTTGGACAATGGGTTTATTGGATAAGTACTTCAAATAGGATGCAAGGAACCCTTCCTGATGGAGTTCTATATAGTGCCCTCCACAATTATTGGCACCCCTTGTTAAGATATGTTCTTAGGCTTCTAATAAATTCATTTTTTAAAATAATATAGGACAACAATGCAAAAAAAGAGAAAAATCCAACCTTTAATTCAAGTGCATTTATTCAGTGGGAAAAAAATCCCACATTAAGAAATAATTCTTTTACATGAAATCATGTGTGCCACAATTATTGGCACTCCTGATGTTAATACTTTGTACAACTCCCTTTTGCCAACAAGACAGCACTTAATATTCTCCTATAACATTTCACAAGATGTGAGAATACAGAGAGAGGGATATTCGACCATTCCTCTTTGCACAATCTCTCTAAATCATCCAGAATCCTGGGTCCTCTCCTATGCACTCTCCTCTTCAGCTCACCCCACGGGTTTTCAATTGGGTTGAGGTCTGGGGACTGAGATGGCCATGGGAGGAGCTTGATTTTGTGTCTGGTGAACCATTTTTGTGTAGATTTGGCCACATATTTAGGGTCATTATCTTGCTGAAAGACCCAGTGATGACCCATCTTCAGCTTTCAGGCAGAGGCCACCAGATTTTGATTTAAAATGTCCTGGTATTTCAAAGAGTTCATGATGCCATGTGCACTAACAAAGTTCCCGGGGCCTCAGGAAGAGAAACAGGCCCGCAGCATCACCGATCCTCCCCCGTACTTCACAGTGGGCATGAGGTGCTTTTCCGCATACTCATCTTTTGTGATGTATCAGAGTGTTTGTTGCCAAAAAGCTCTATCTTGGTCTCATCTGACCAAAGCACATGGTCCCAGTTTATGCTTTATGTTTATGCTTGTAAGTGAGAAAAGGCTTTTTCCGTGCATGCCTCCCAACAGCTTGTTGGCATGTAGATAGCGCCTGATATTTGTTATGGAGACTTTGTGACCCCAAGATGCTTCTCTTTGATGCAGTTCTCTAACAGTGAGCTTTGGAGAACTTTTTACTTCTCTTACCATCCTCCTCACTGTGCGTGGTGGCAAGATAAACTTGCATCCTCATCCAGGCTTGTTTGCCACTGTTCCAGTTGTTTTAAACTTCTTGATGATTCCTCTGACTGTAGATATGGGCAGGTGTAGGCGAGTGGCTATTTTCTTGGAGCCATTGCCTGACTTATGAAGGTCGACACACATCTGCCTTACTTGAGTGGTGTGTTCTCTTGTCTTTCCCATGTTGAAGAGTGGATAAGAGAAATAGGCCTCTGTGTCACGTCATATTTACAGTATACCCCAGGGAAACAGGATGTGATGAATTACTAATTAAAGGTTCCTAGATACTCTGATCAACTTTATAAACTACAGTAGAAATGACAGAAATGCTTCAATTACATTTATTTTCTAGGAATTGTTATGGGTGCCAGTAATTGTGGAACTGGTGATTTTATGAAAAATAATTATTTCTTAGTCAGGGATTTTTTTTTTAATTCACTTCAGTTAAGGGTTACATTTTTCTACAATTCCCATTGTGAGATTATGCTTCTGCAATAAAAATTGAAATTATTTTAAGGCTTTTAACACATCTTAACCAGGGGTCCCAATAATTGTGGAGGGTGCTGTGTGTGATATATATATATATATATATATATATATATATATATATATATATATATATATATATATCTTTTAAAGGTTCCCCAGAGAGACAACTGAAGAACACTTGAGGGCTGTAAATATTATAAAGGTACAGTATAAAGAAGTCAGAGACATCTGGTGGATAGGTACAGTATGTAACTGGAATGGCTTCGACATTATCTCATTATTTCTATGTATTTCTGTTTTTTTAATTTGGTCTGTGAGTAAGTGTGTATGTGTGAGCCAGCTGACTAGTATGCTTATCCAATGTTTATAGGGGCCTTTCACTGACATCACAGATTTTTGTTTATCACTCGGCATCCACCATATTGCCAGGCAAACAAAGAAACATGGCTGCGACAGTTAATCATGAAAATTGAGGCAACTGCAGTCAGTACAATCTCTCTGAAATGATTAAACATTGAGATTATACCAGAAGATCATGTTACATCCAAAAGCTGTAACATGCAGGCATCGCAGATCCATATAATTTACCCACAAATATATTTTTTATTCTGCCCACTGCTCTCTCTCTCTCTCTCTCTGTGTCTGTGTGTATGCATGCGCTCATTGGTCACTTGTGTTCATTACTTCAGATGGGTTAAATGCTGAGGAGAAATTTTGCTTTGCTTGAGTGTACATGTGACAAAAATAAAAGCTTCTTCTTCTTAATTTACACACAAATGTAGTTATTCCACTTGAAAAGTGTACGGCAAACTAGCTCCCGGATTTGGGATACTACGACATTCTGAACTATTTAGTATTTGGGACTTCTAAATAGGGCAGCACGGTGGTGTAGTGGTTAGTGCTGTCGCCTCACAGCAAGAAGGTCCGGGTTCAAGCCCCGTGGCTGATGAGGGCCTTTCTGTGCGGAGTTTGCATGTTCTTCCTGTGTCCACGTGGGTTTGCTCCGGTTTCCCCCACAGTCCAAAGACATGCAGGTTAGGTTAACTGGTGACTCTAAATTGACCATAGGTGTGAATGGTTGTCTGTGTCTATGTGTCAGCCCTGTGATGACCTGGCGACTTGTCCAGGGTGTACCCCGCCTTTCGCCCGTAGTCAGCTGGGATAGGCTCCAGCTTGCCTGCGACCCTGTAGAACAGGATAAAGCGGCTAGAGATAATGAGATGAGACTTCTAAATACACCGGAGATGCGAAAGGCAGACAAAAGTACAGCTGCCTCCCAATATTTCGAAGCAGGTTTCATGCATGTCGGAATGTTATGGGAAATTCCCAATGAAAGAAAAATACCTTATTATGACAAAGATAAGCTCAAACATGGATTTCTAACAGTAATAAACAAGCCAGGGCCTAGATCTAGCATATTTTATGGTGTTTAGCCAAGTCTACATTATCAGTGCATAACAAACATGCTGCTAGTCAAGCCAAGCATTAGGTCTCATAAAATATATTGTGTTTAAAATAACATATATACCATGTCTAATAAAATATATCGCACCCATGCAACCTGTTAAAAGCCTTACTATCAAGACCAAAGTTCTGTCCATGTTACACCAACTTACGGACTTGTTGAATGTTTACTTGAATACGCAGAGGCTAGATGTAGATCTATGGGATTTTTATTCCTGTATATCCTTGAGCTAGAAAAAGTGTTGAGAAATATCAGGGGCACAGAACTTTCATACTAACCTGATATAAAATGTTCCCCACACACAGAAATGCTTTGTTGGCATCCAGTCTTCCCGTTTAACTACAGCTCGCCATTTTTCTTGTCTTTCTGGGTTCACCAGGAAGTGGTGAAAAGTTAAACCAGGCTTATCTCTACTTCTGTTTTTGCATCCAAAAGCACTACAAGTCTCCATCATTGTTCTTTTATCTGTAACCACTTATCCCATGGGGCGGCACGGTGGTGTAGTGGTTAGTGCTGTCGCCTCACAGCAAGAAGGTCCGGGTTCGAGCCCCGTGGCCGGCGAGGGCCTTTCTGTGTGGAGTTTGTATGTTCTCCCCGTGTCCGCGTGGGTTTCCTCCGGGTGCTCCGGTTTCCCCCACAGTCCAAAGACATGCAGGTTAGGTTAACTGATGACTCTAAATTGAGCGTAGGTGTGAATGTGAGTGTGAATGGTTGTCTGTGTCTATGTGTCAGCCCTGTGATGACCTGGTGACTTGTCCAGGGTGTACCCCGCCTTTCGCCTGTAGTCAGCTGGGATAGGGTCCAGCTTGCCTGCGACCCTGTAGAATAGGATAAAGCGGCTAGAGATAATGAGATGAGATGAGACTTATCCCATGCAAGATCTCAAGGGGCAAGCTGAAGCCTATCCTAGCTGACCATGGGTGAGAGGCAGGGTACACCCTGAGAAGTCACCAGCTCATCACAGGGCTGACACACACCACCATTCACAGTCACTTTAGAGCCACCAATTAACCTAACCTGTAGATCTTTGGACTGTGGGAGGAAACCCATGCAGATACGGGGAGAACATGCAAACTCCACACAGAAAGGCCCTTGTCAGCTGCTGGGTTCAAACCCAGAACCTTCTTGCTGGGAGGTGACAGTGCTAACCACTCCACTACCATGCCACCCCTTTTAGATGTAACGTCTACAAGTTTATCTGAAGATGTTTACTGAACTGGGCTTACAATCACTCGTCTCGTGTACACTTGTGCTGGTCGTTGTCAAACACAAAGCTTGTCTGGCAACATGGCCGAATAAACAAATCTGCAGTTATGATGATGTCATGTGAAAGGCCCCTATCGGCACAATTTTAAGCATTCAAATAATTGTTGAATTGACTCAAGCTATGAGCTCAAACTCCCTCAAAGCATTTAGCTGCAGCCCTGACTGTTATGCATTAGAGAATAAGGACAGAGTGTAATGTGGAGCACTGCAGAAGAAATGGCCTGAATAGTGCTAACTATTTATCTCACCTCTGTCGCTTTTGCCCAGGCAAAGCCCTTGAGCAGAATGACTGATCTAAAAGAACAAACGGTTACAGATTCCCCAGCTTCTGTCTTGGAGGTTTCATAATATTCGTTCTTTTTTTTTTTTTTTAAATCTCTTGACTCTTGACTTAGGGCAAATGAAATATTACACTGAACAGGACATCGAGGCCTATTTGAGTTGACATAATGTGCATAGTCAGATGACCTTTAGTTCAGTCTCTAGCTCAGTTGACAATTGGCTAAGTGCTCAGATTAGATTAGTTTTTCTTCTCTGTTTGACCACATTATGTGTATTTTGAGAAGCTGTGATTAGGTGAGTGTTTGCTAAAACACTGTTGGTGTTTAAATATGGTTCAGATCATCACGGATTTGGTAATGTGCCAGGTAAACGAAGTCATATTTGACTGCATTTCTCTAAATGCAGCTTTAGCGCTCATTGTCTTTATCTAATTAGCATGATGACACAGGGGACGTCTGCCTCAATTAATGCAGGTCGGCTAAGTTCCGATTTCGATCTCAAGTACTGATGTTAAAATATTTAAAGTACCAGTGTTGTATTAGACAGTAAACTGTCTCTCTGGCAGACACCCACAAAAAACACACACACACAAAGCAAGCTAGACATGATATTATTTTGGCTCTTTTTGCCACACGGATGTCAGTGAAGTCCCCAGAGAGATTTCAAATAAGCTGCAGACTGTAAAACTATGGAAAACAAAGCACACTGGGATGGCATGGTGGTGAAGTGGGTAGCACTGCTGCTGCACAGCTCCAGGGTTCCCTGTTCAATCCTGAGCTTGGGTTACTGTTGGTGTGAAGGTGTGTGTGCATGATCCAAGGTTTATTTTCACATCACACCCATGTGGGCATTCCCAGGATAACCTTAGAATGAAGAAGTTATAGAAAGTAAGTAGACCGACTAGTGGCCTAGTGGTAGCGTGTCTGCCTCGCCATCGTGAGTTCTATTCATGGTCGTGTCATACCAAAGGCCATCATAAAAATGGTACCTACTGGCAAGGCATGCTGCAATACAGATGTGAGTGGGGAGTTAAACTCTCGTGGTTACCAGAGGACTAGCCCCCCACTGTAACCCTAGCTATGTGAGAGGCCGAGGGCTGTGGAAACGGAGATCGGTGCCACATGGTGCGGGAAGGACTTTAAGTATGTATGTGAGATCTGTTTGTTCTTTTTCATCCCCTTACTAAAATAATCGTAATAATCAAAATTGGACTGAATAATGTATTATTATCCATTCCCTTCTTCCCATTAGAGCAATAAGTGAGCTTGTGTGACACTGTTTCTTGCCTGCTTACTCTGCATGTGTAAATAGAGCTGTGATTAATTGGAAAGAGCTGTACCATGCACAGAGAAATGCACCTCCCATCTGCCAAATGACCAATGCACTGTCAGCTAGAATAATACTGCCAGTCAGCCAGATGAAGTGTCTTCATTTTAAGCAACATTAAGTTCAGGGGCTTAAATTAATCTTTGTAAGAAGACTTGGCACACACACACACACACACACACAATTTATGTTGCAGTATAAAAATTCTATGATGGTATATTAGGACCATTGCAGGTAAAACAAACAAACAAATAAAAAGTAAAAAAAAAAAAAACACAAAAAACCCCCACAAAAAAAAAAAAAAACAACGAAACTGAGGCAGGTGGTAATATTCTGAGGAAAAACTCAGAAGTTCCAATATTAAAAAGTCAGAAATACCAAGATTTAAGATATCTTTGTTCTTACCCTGGTGAAAAATAAATCTACTTTATTGTATTTAAAGTATATTCATATTTTCAATAGTATATTGAAAATGTACTTACACAAATTGTACTTTTTGTAAATATATAAAAAGTATACTAACCATGCTTTCATGCTAACACTTTTAACACACTTTAAAATAATTATACTGTATTACACTTTATAGAAATGTCTCATCTCATCTCATTATCTCTAGCTGCTTTATCCTGTTCTACAGGGTCGCAGGCAAGCTGGAGCCTATCCCAGCTGACTACGGGCGAAAGGTGGGGTACACCCTGGACAAGTCGCCAGGTCATCACAGGGCTGACACATAGACACAGACAACCATTCACACTCACATTCACACCTACGGTCAATTTAGAGCCACCAGTTAACCTAACCTGCATGTCTTTGGACTGTGGGGGAAACCGGAGCACCCAGAGGAAACCCACGCGGACACGGGGAGAACATGCAAACTCCGCACAGAAAGGCCCTCGCCGGCCACGGGGCTCGAACCCAGGATCTTCTTGCTGTGAGGTGACAGTGCTAACCACTACACCACCGTGCCGCCCTTATAGAAATGTATTATACTAACATATACTTTAAGCGAAAGTTATGTGTAATTTAGCACATAAAAGTACACTAAATACACTTCAAGTTGCACTGTTCTACAATTTAATTACAATTAAAATATATTTAGTACAAAATTAGTTGTTCCAAAATAGCATGCCTCAAGTTAACTAATCATAAACACACTTGAAGTATATTGATGATTCGTGTGGCTTCAAGTACACAAAAGTATGCTAGTACACTTAGCACATTTATTTTTCACCAGGGTAAAGTAAATTTAATATCCTTTAAACCCTATTTTTTTCCTTGTACAAAGGAACAATCATTATGTTCATTGACCATGTGTTTTCTAACCATAGCTGATCCAAAAGGCCATAAATTAACAGAAAATCAGTAAAATCAGCTGATTTTCATGGAATCTGCCGAGACTGAACCGGAAGATCCTGAAAAGTTGTGTGACATCACACGTGTAACAATCCAAATATCAATTTCGTTCCCGTGCGCAGCAGTGGTTAGACCAGTCTCGATATGGAATTATGTTTTGGAGAGAATTCTGATAGTGATTAAGATTTTTATGTATTGGATGAAGGGCTGGATGATTATCAAGGATATTCCAGAGTAAATGGTTATCTTTTCAAGCCCCCAAGATGAGAAACAGATGCCAGTTCACTTAGTTCATGACAGTCCCGCTCACCGCCAATAGCGCACCACCAACCAGAGAGAATTGGTTGAGAACCACAGATTGGTTTGTGGATTTTTATTCTAAGCTGGTCGCTGCAAAATACAGGGGAAATATTTGCATGTACCTCAATAAATGCAAAAATATAATCTTTAAAGCGTACACTTAGTGTAATTATTGAAAGAAAATATGAAGTGGGGGATCAACGAACTGTCCAAATGTCAGATCAAATGTCATTTATTAAATAAATGTTTTGGGTTTCTTTTTTGCTCCAGTAATTCCCATGTGGTCATTCTGGTGGTGATGAACACTTGATGAATCAGATTTATTATTAGTAGGTGACAGGAAATCTGCCCGCTTCATTTGCACAAACCTCACCCAACTGTCGCTTTAGATTAGTGTCATTTCTCGGAAATTTGTGAACTGAATGTCCTGGTGTATATGGATTTGAACATCCAAACACAACGCAGTGCTTTCCCATCGTTATTTTTGTAAGATTCCAACAACAATATCCAATTTCCGTGAGTAAACAAGCATGGAGTCAGAGAAACAGAAATGACCCAGATAACCAGGGTTCTACATGTGACATCATGTGAGATTAGTCCTGGCTGCCTTTTTCCAGGATCCAGAAGCCATGATTTGTCGGTAGCTTTGTGCTTGATAATAAAATAACAAATAATTAATATTATTTTTCCCCCTGCTTTATTAATTCATTTTGATTGTTACTAATGATATGTATTCATTTTAAAGCATTACAATAAGGCATTACATACACTTTAAGAAGAACCAAGAAAAAAACTATCATGCATCCTGGCTGTGTGGCATTCTCGGAAATCTCATCTCATTATCTCTAGCCACTTTATCCTGTTCTACAGGGTTGCAGGCAAGCTGGAGCCTATCCCAGCTGACTACGGGCGAAAGGCGGGGTACACCCTGGACAAGTCGCCAGGTCATCACAGGGCTGACACATAGACACAGACAACCATTCACACTCACATTCACACCTACGGTCAATTTAGAGTCACCAGTTAACCTAACCTGCATGTCTTTGGACTGTGGGGGAAACCGGAGCACCCGGAGGAAACCCACACGGACACGGGGAGAACATGCAAACTCCACACAGAAGGGCCCTCGCCGGCCCCGGGGCTCGAACCCAGGACCTTCTTGCTGTGAGGCGACAGCGCTAACCACTACACCACCATGCCGCCCTACTTTATTATTATTCCTATAAATTTATGACTTCATAATCTTGGAATTTCCAAGTTTTTCTTTTTTCTTGCAAAATTATGATTTTAGGGCGGCACGGTGGTGTAGTGGTTAGCGCTGTCGCCTCACAGCAAGAAGGTCCTGGGTTCGAGCCCCGGGGCTGGCGACGGGCCTTTCTGTGTGGAGTTTGCATGTTGTCCGCGTGGGTTTCCTCTGGGTGCTCCGGTTTCCCCCACAGTCCAAAGACATGCAGGTTAGGTTAACTGGTGACTCTAAATTGACCGTGAGTGTGAATGGTTGTCTGTGTCTATGTGTTGGCCCTGTGATGACCTGGCGACTTGTCCACGGTGTACCCCGCCTTTCGCCCGTAGTCAGCTGGGATAGGCTCCAGCTTGCCTGCGACCCTGTAGAAGGATAAAGCGGCTAGAGATGAGATGAATTATGATTTTATAATCTCAGAGAATATCTGATTTTTTCCCCTGTAAATATACAATTTTAATCTCCAATTCTGATGGATTTTTTTTTCTCAGAATATTATCCCCCTACAAAATATCATCATACAATTCTCTGGAGATTTCCGGCATTCAGAAAAGGGCAAACATCTGTGCTAACTGGGCTAACATAGTGAGACACATAGTAACTTCTGCTGAGCAATATTAGTGAATACTGTAGCATTCCAGATTTATTCAGTGCTCATCTGGCAACAAACATAAACTTTTGTCTTATTATTGTTGTTGTCATTTTAAATGCATGAAAATTAGACTCATGGCTTTATGGTTAGAGAAGCAGCTTTGGGACCAAAAGGTCACTGGTTTGTTTCCCTGAACTAGCAGGAATGGATGAAGTGCCCTTGAGCAAGGTGCTTAATCCCCAACTGCTCCCCAGGCTGCTAAGGGTATGATGTACATCGTTCTGGATAAAAGCATCTGCTAAATGCAATTAATGTAACGTAGACTCAAAAATAAATAATTAAAGATCTTGAATGGTGAGAAAATAAATGTCAATTTTAGTATTTACATATGTGCTTGTTAATACGATGATGAGATCACGATTTTGTGCACACTTCATTGCATCATCTCCATTTATTGAATCAGATTACTCACACTGTTCTTTTTTTTTTGCTTGTTTATTTTTTTTTTTTAAGATTGCATTCTGTTCCACATGAGTGCAGCTGAATGGTAAGCCTGTAAATTGTGCAAAACAATGAGCTGCTCTCCTGTGACATCTATGTAATCCTATAGATACCAGCAGCAGGAGAAGAGTGAACAGGATACAAAATGAGACTAAGGCAGTGAGAGAAAAACAGCACAACATCTCACATAGGTTTTCTTGATCACGCTTATGTTGAAACATCATCTTCACAAACCACTTGCCTAACTTGAGTCACTGCAGTACTAGAATTGTGCAGTTGTGATTTTTTTTTCTTCCTTGGACAGTGATGTCATTTTTTTTAAACTTCTGACAGGGACAGGAACAGTGCCTCAATAAAGTGTCACTATTATCTTCTATTTATTTTCTCCCTTAGCTATTGAAAAGCTGCACTGTATAGATTTCACTGGGTTTTGGATAAATTCACCAGCACTTCTTTTCTTTGAACCCCTGCTTTGACCCCTCTTGCTGAAATCGGTTCTAGTATTGGTTCAGTATCTCAGTATAACTACCACACTGCACTAAAACAGCAAAGAATCTTTGCTTTGAACCTTTGAAGAAATGGTCTGCTCTCAGAAATTTCCAGCCATCATTCATTTATTACTTATGGAGTAATACGTATTGAGGCCAGAGGTCCCATTTAGAAAAGTGTGTGTGTATGCATGGCCTTAGAGGCAAGGTGGCCAAGTGGTTAGAGCGCTTGGCCTCTAAGCGAACGGTCCCTGGTTCGAGCCTCGTCTTGGATGGTGATCTGGGACTCGCCTCCTGTCCACTCAGCAGTGAATGGGGACCTGGTGGAAACACTGGGGAAGTTAAGGTGGCGAGGAAAGGAACTGGCCACCCTACCTCACCATGCCGACAGCCCAGGACTTCTGTGAAGAAACCTCTAGTACTAGAAAAGTGTAATTGTATAATAATAAACTGATTAAGAAGCTCTCTGCCTACTTATAAAGAAGATGCCTTTATTTATCACACGTACAACCCCGATTCCAAAAAAGTTGGGACAAAGTACAAATTGTAAATAAAAACGGAATGCAATGATGTGGAAGTTTCAAAATTCCATATTTTATTCAGAATAGAACATAGATGACATATCGTGTTTAAACTGAGAAAATGTATCATTTAAAGAGAAAAATTAGGTGATTTTAAATTTCATGACAACAACACATCTCAAAAAAGTTGGGACAAGGCCATGTTTACCACTGTGAGACATCCCCTTTTCTCTTTACAACAGTCTGTAAACGTCTGGGGACTGAGGAGACAAGTTCCTCAAGTTTAGGGATAGGAATGTTAACCCATTCTTGTCTAATGTAGGATTCTAGTTGCTCAACTGTCTTAGGTTTTTTTTTGTCGTATCTTCCGTTTTATGATGCGCCAAATGTTTCCTGTGGTGAAAGATCTGGACTGCAGGCTGGCCAGTTCAGTACCCGGACCCTTCTTCTACGCAGCCATGATGCTGTAATTGATGCAGTATGTGGTTTGGCATTGTCATGTTGGAACATGCAAGGTCTTCCCTGAAAGAGACGTCGTCTGGATGGGAGCATATGTTGCTCTAGAACCTGGATATACCTTTCAGCATTGATGGTGTCTTTCCAGATGTGTAAGCTGCCCATGCCACACGCACTAATGCAACCCCATACCATCAGAGATGCAGGCTTCTGAACTGAGTGCTGATAACAACTTGGGTCGTCCTTCTCCTCTTTAGTCCGAATGACACGGCGTCCCTGATTTCCATAAAGAACTTCAAATTTTGATTCGTCTGACCACAGAACAGTTTTCCACTTTGCCACAGTCCATTTTAAATGAACCTTGGCCCAGAGAAGACGTCTGTGCTTCTGGACCATGTTTAGATACGGCTTCTTCTTTGAACTATAGAGTTTTAGCTGGCAACGGTGGATGGCACGGTGAATTGTGTTCACAGATAATGTTCTCTGGAAATATTCCTGAGCCCATTTTATGATTTCCAATACAGAAGCATGCCTGTATGTGATGCAGTGCCGTCTAAGGGCCCGAAGATCACAGGCACCCAGTATGGTTTTCCGGCCTTGACCCTTACGCACAGAGATTCTTCCAGATTCTCTGAATCTTTGATGATATTATGCACTGTAGATGATGATATGTTCAAACTCTTTGCAATTTTACACTGTCGAACTCCTTTCTGATATTGCTCCACTATTTGTCGGTGCAGAATTAGGGGGATTGGTGATCCTCTTCCCATCTTTACTTCTGAGAGCCGCTGCCACTCCAAGAAGCTCTTTTTATACCCAGTCATGTTAATGACCTATTGCTAATTGACCTAATGAGTTGCAATTTGGCCCTTCAGCTGTTCCTTTTTTGTACCTTTAACTTTTCCAGCCTCTTATTGCCCCTGTCCCAACTTTTTTGAGATGTGTTGCTGTCATGAAATTTCAAATGAGCCAATATTTGGCATGAAATTTCAAAATTTCTCACTTTCGACATTTGATATGTTGTCTATGTTCTATTGTGAATACAATATCAGTTTTTGAGATTTGTAAATTATTGCATTCTGTTTTTATTTATAATTTGTACTTTGTCCCAACCTTTTTGGAATATTGTTGTACACTAAAGCACAGACTTATGCACAGTGAAATTCTTCCTCTGCATTTAACCCATCTGACAGAGTGAACACACACACACACACAAGTGAGCAATGATCGCACACACACATACCCAGAGCAGTGGTCAGCTATGCTACAGCACCCAAGGAGCAGTTGGGTGTTAGGTGCCTTGCCCAAGGGCACTTCAGCTCAAGGCCATCCCATGTTAACCTAACTGCAGGTCTTTGGACTGTGGGGGAAACCAGAGCACTCGGAGGAAACCCATGCAGACATGGGGAGAACATGCAAACTCCACACAGAAAGGCCCCCATCAGCCACTGGGCTTGAACCTGGGACTTTTTTGCTGTGAGGTAACAGTGCTAACCACTATACCACAGTGCTGCCCATATATCATATAGTAATAGGTACATGTAAAGACTGATTGGGATGATGCCTTGCTTGAAGACTAATAATAATCTCATCTCATTATCTCTAGCCGCTTTATCCTGTTCTACAGGGTCGCAGGCAAGCTTGAGCCTATCCCAGCTGACTACGGGCGAAAGGCGGGGTACACCCTGGACAAGTCACCAGGTCATCACAGGGCTGACACATAGACAACCATTCACACTCACACCTACGGTCAATTTAGAGTCACCAGTTAACCTAACCTGCATGTCTTTGGACTGTGGCGGAAACCGGAGCACCTGCAGGAAACCCATGCAGACACAGGGAGAACTCCACACAGAAAGGCCCTCGCCAGCCGCTGGGCTCGAACCCAGGACCTTCTTGCTGTGAGGCGACAGTGTTAACCACTATGCCACCCAATAATAATAATAATTGTAAGATAGAATTAAATAAAACATAAAAATAAAAACATCATGAAACAAAATAAGAAATGTGCAAATTACTAATTATGTTACCTACAAATAAAGGAAAAGTGTAAAAAAAAAGATATAAGGACAGGGTGTAAAAATGTAAGAGAGTAAATAAATAAAATTGTAAAGACATAGAGAAACCAGTTAAGAACCAAAAACATCTACAAATACTGAACTATAAAATTGTGTTTTTAAATGAGACTTAAAAATGGCTCCAGAATCAGCTGACCTAATGCTTGGAGGTAAGCTGTTCCAAAGTCTAGGGGCCGTTACAGAGAAAACTTTTATCACCTTTGGTCTTTAGTCTGGACTTTGGAACAGCAAGTAAGCCTTGATCAGATGATCGTAGAGGTCTAGCTGTTTGATAGGGTACTAATAATTCAGGCAAGATACTCTGGAGCCAAGCTATGTTAAGCTTTAAAAGTACTGTAATCAATAACATTTTAAAGTTATTCTGAATTTGGAGTAATATTCTCCTGAACCCTTGATCTTGTAAGTAGTCTGGCTGCTGCATTTTATACCGACTGGAGATGAACAATGAACGTGGTGTTCAGTGTAGCAAATAAAGTGTTACACTAGTCCAGGTGAGAAGTAATAAAATAAATATTTCTCAATTGATAAAAGCCCAATTGTACCAGCTTATTAACATGAGTTTAAATGTTTAACCTGGAGTTAAAGAGCACCTCTAAATTCCTAGATACAGGCTTTATATTATGTGACAATGAACCCAAGACCCGCTTCACATAAAATGTATTGTATCATGGGCCAATTACTAAAATCTCTGTGTTGTCAGTGTTAAGCTGAAGAAAGTTATAGAACATCCAATCTCTCACATCATTTTATGACTGGGTATAAGAATTGATATGTTAGTCACAATGTTGGGATCCAGAGACAGGTAGAGCTGTAAATCATCAGCATACCAGTGGAATTTAATGTCATGTCACTGGATGACATGGCCAAGAGGGAGCATATATTGAGAAAATAAAATTGAACCTAAAATTGAGCCTTGAGGTACCTCACATCTAAATACAGAGGAGGAAACCTCCATATCAACAGCAAAAGGTCTGTTAGATAAGTATGAGGAACATTAGGGCAGTACTGGGTGGTGTAGTGGTTAGCACTGTCACCTCACAGCAAGAAGGTCCTGGGTTTGAGCCCAGTAGCTGATGAGGGCCTTTCTGTGTGGAGTTTGCATGTTCTCTGTGTCTATGTGGGTTTTCTCTGGGTGCTCTGGTTTCCCCCACAGTCCAAAGACATGCAGATTAGACTAATTAATTGACCGTGAGTGTGAATGGTTGTTTGTCTCTATGTGTTGGCCCTGCGATGATCTGGCGACTTGTCCAGGGTGTACGCCGCCTTTCGCCCATAGTCAGCTGGGATAGACTCCAGCTTGCCTGTGACCCTGTACAGGACAAGCAGCTACAGATAATGGATGGATGGATAGGCCAGTGCCATTCCAGATATTTCCACCCATTGTTTTAATGTGCCAATCATTATGGCATGATCAATAATGTCAAATACAGCACTTAAATCAAGGGGAAATCACACAGAGGTATTGACAGCATCTTCATTCATTAAAATGTCATCTGTAACACTGAGTGCTGTTTCTGTATTGTTTATTTTTGAAACTAGACTGAAATTTCTCAAAAATATTATTGCCCTCAACTACATCCAGTACCTACATTGCAATGACTTTCTCTAAACCTTTAGATAGAAACAGGAGTTTGGAGATGGGTCTATAATTATTTGGAACACTGAGATTCAACTTTGTGCAGAGAGCAAGGTTCTAAGGACTGCAGGAACCTCTTTGCTCATCAGTCATTTTGGTATGCCCAGTGCCATTGCAGTTGATCTCTGTCAGCAACTTGCCCCAATTTTGGAGAGGCTAGAAAAAGGCAGTGGTAGCATTCCTGGCACACTCAGGTCCTTTCTACTTGAGAGGTTTTAGAGAAACTGCATACAGCTTTGGCATTTCCCAGCCAACTAATAGCGCGTCTTAGGTTAAGTGGGGCAATGGTGTCTTAATGGATAAGGCTCTGGGGTACTGATCAGAAGGTTGTGGGTTCAAGTCCCAGCACTGTCAGACTTATTTTTCTTTCATGCTCCAATACATGTCCAAATATAGAAGCAGAGCAGCCAACAATAATAAATGTTTGTGGCTGTGCATATACAGAGTCGTTTAAAATGTGTAGGATTTATCCCGATCTATTGTGTACAGCTGTGCATCTGCAAAATTCCAGTTCATATGTATGAAATTAGAACCTGTTTTATACAGTCCTTACTTTGATAAATGACACCATAGGCTTCAAACATTAAGTACCACAATCAGGTACCGGATTCAGCACCCTGGACATAAAGAGCCACAAACAATGACATAAACAAAAACTGACATGTTTGTAGGCGAGACAGATTTGGCAGGATACAGGCACCGCTGGAAGGGAATGATTGCAGTAACCATTCCCATCTGGCAGTATATCTGGGGAAGAAACACAACACTGCCAAGACACAGCGAGCAGAGCTGATGACAGATGAGGAGAATTGTTGAGATTGTTGTTGCTGAAACAAACTTGTACCTATTTTTCCCTAAACAGAGTCCCCGGAGAAAAGCTCCCCCTCCAGCGTGCTGCGGAGATGTCAGCCTCCTAAACTTCAGAGCCAGTACATGTGTGCACATTGAGCCCTGCACCACAATGAAAGTAGTCTTTTCACTGATACACACACCTACACCACTCATCCCTCAGTCTCCGGTGCAATATACTGTAAACAAATAACCTTCCAGGTTTCAACCAGTTTTCCTTGCTGGTGTATTTTTTATGTTCAGACCCAAGACTAGAGTCAGTATTTTACTCTCTCTCTCTCTCTCTCTCTCTCTCTCTCTCTCTATATATATATATATATATATATATATATATATATATATGGGCGGCACGGTGGTGTAGTGGTTAGCAGTGTCGCCGGCCGGCGAGGGTCTTTCTGTGCAAAATTTGCATGTTCTCCCCGTGTCCGCGTGGGTTTCCTCCAGGTGCTACGGTTTCCCCCACAGTCCAAAGACATGCAGGTTAGGTTAACTGGTGACTCTAAATTGACCGTAGGTGTGAATGTGAGTGTGAATTGTTGTCTGTGTCTATGTGTCAGCCCTGTGATGACCTGGCGACTTGTCCAGGGTGTACCCCGCCTTTCGCCCGTAGTCAGCTGGGATAGGCTCCAGCTTGCCTGCGACCCTGTAGAACAGGATAAAGCGGCTAGAGATAATGAGATGAGTATTGTGTGGTCAGTGTCTTGTGAATCTTGTGAAACTGAGGATCATACAGAATGTGTATAAATGCCATGGCTGTACCTCCTTTCTACTGAGTTGATGTATTTACAGATTTTTTTCTTTTACGATAAATAAAACAAAAGTCTGCTGAAATCACAGACGTGACCTCTTGAATATCCAGTAGTATTCTATCCACATTCACTGGATATAAGCAATCGCACGGTCTGATTGGCTACCCTACTACTAGGATATCAGCTCATATACTGTGAGTAGAGAAAAACAAACGTCACTTTCCACCATAATAAACTATATATACAAAAGAAAGCAAAATCAACAACAACAACAACAAAAAAACATACCAACATGGTATAATATCACCCAAATCAAATCATATATATACAAATACTTATGCTATGCATATATACACACATACAGTACATATACAGTACATACATATACACATACCTATAACTATACACATCCATACGTACACAGACACCCATATCATAATTATGCATATTATGCTTATTATATACAGTTATGCACTATACATACATACATATATACATATATATACAAATACTCACTTTTTATATAATATATCCGTATGTACCGATACCCACATATATACACTTATATTATCAGTAGCATGTTATTGTAATTCCTCCTCCCTGTTCCTTATACCTTTTTTTGAACTGGTTTATAGTTGTACATTTCATGAGCTCCACATTCAAACTGTTCCATAGCTTTACTCCACAAATAGAGATACTGAATATTTGTAACGTTGTCCTAGCACTGCAAATTTTAAATTTCAATTTCCCCCTAAAATTATAGCCCCCCTCTCTATCCGAGAACATTATTTGGATATTCCTTGGTACTTTATAATTCCTTACTTTGTACATTACTAAGGCAGTTTTATATTCTATAATATCCCTGAATTTTAAACATTTTGAATTTAAGAATAGTGAATTAGTATGATCTCGGTAACCAGCACTATGAATTATTCTTATAGCTCTTTTTTGAAGTATAGTTATTGCATGAAGTGAACATTTATACATATTTCTCCACACCACTGAGCAGTAATTTAAGTACGGTAAAACCAGGGAACAGTAAAGAATGTGGAGTGAATTATAATCCAGGATGTGCTTTGCTTTACTCAACACAGATATGCTTCTTGATAGTTTCATTAGTATGTATTTTATATGTGATTTCCAATTAATTCTATCATCTATTATTACCCCAAGAAATGTATTATTATAAACTCTTTCAATATCAACACCATCTACCTGTACATTTATTGCCCTATTTATTTTATAATTATTAAATAACATGATTTTTGTTTTAGACAGATTTAATGATAATTTATTTCGATCAAACCAACTTTTTAACCTGCACAATTCTGAAGAGATTATGTTTTCTAACTCATGTAGATTTGTTCCAGAACAAAACATGTTTGTGTCATCTGCAAATAATACCATCTTAAATATCTTTGATACATTGCACATATCATTTATATAAAGAATAAACAGTTTAGGACCCAATACTGACCCCTGAGGGACACCACAATCAATATTCAAACGAGTTGAGACAGAGTCACCCAACTTCACAAATTGAATCCTGTTGCTCAAATAACTTTTTATCCAATTTAATACAACTCCCCTTATCCCATATTGTTCCATCTTATTAATTAATATATCATGATTAATAGTATCAAAAGCTTTTTGAAGATCAATAAATATCCTAGCGACATGTTTCTTATCATCTATAGAGTTACTAATTTCTTCAATTGATTCCATTAGTGCCATCTCTGTTGATCTATTTGCTCTAAATCTATATTGACTATCACTGAGTAGTTTGTATTTTAAATGAATTTATCTAATCTGTTATTGAATAGTTTTTTCAAGAATTTTGGATAATTGAGGAAGTAAAGAAACAGGTCTGTAATTTGTGAAGTTGTGTTTGTCCCCAGATTTATACAATGGAATTACTTTTGCTATTTTCATATTGCTTGGAAATGTACCGGTTTGAAATGACAAGTTACAGATGTATGTTAATGGTTTAGAAATCCCCCCAATAATAGTTTTTACTAGTTTCATATCAATATCATTACAATCTGTGGATATTTTATTACTACATTTATTAACTATATCAATAATTTCCTTCTCATCTACTGGTGTAAGAAACATAGAACAAGAATTCCTCTTTATAATATTATCTATACAATCATCATTTGTTACTGGATCAGAGATATTTTGAGCTAATCTTGGTCCAACATTAACAAAAAAAAATTATTAAAACTATTAGCAACTACATCCATGTTATAATTTTTGATACCTTTGTCATTAAAGTATTTAGGGTAATGTATTTGTCCAGAACCATCTTTAATAATACTATTTAATATATTCCATATTCCTTTAATATTATTTTTGTTATTATATATTAATTTACCATAATAATCCTTCCTACATCTCCTTATGATACTTGTTAACTTGTTTTTATATTTTTTATATTTATTTTCTGCCTCTTTGGTTCTTAATTTAATAAATTCTCTATATAGAGTGTTTTTCTTCTTACAGGCATTTTGTAATCCCTTAGTAATCCAAGGTTGGTCATTATAGTTTTGTTTTGTACTATATTGCTTCAATTGGCAATTTTTATCATATAATAATTTGAATATACTTAAAAAGTTATCATATGCTCTATCAATGCTATTCTCTATATAAACTGATTCCCAGTCTTGTATTAATAAATCATTATTTAATGCAAACATGGCCTCCTCAGTCCTAACTCTTCTATACTTAAGTTTATGGTCTGTCACATTTCTCTTATGATTACAGTCATAAATTGTAAAAACTGGTAGATGATCACTAATATCATTGATTAATATTCCACTTATAATGTTATCTATACCGTTGGTAAATATATTGTCTATTAAGGTAGCACTATGGTCAATAATTCTGGAGGGCCTGGTAATTTTTGGGTGGAGACTCATACTGTATATGGTATTAATAAATTCCTCTGTCATACTGTGCTTATTAAGGTTCAACAGATCAATACTGTATCCCCACAAATGAAGATAACTTTTTTATTATCTACTATAAATGTCTTTTCTACCCAGTTCTTAAACGCCTCTATACTAGTTTCTGGCGCTCTATATATACAGCTAATTAATACATTTCTACTTTTTTCAATATTAATTTCGATTGTTAAACATTCTAATAAGTTATCAATCACTGTTGTCATGCCATCTATAAACTTATAATTCAAATTACAGTCCACATACACCGCCACTCCTCCACCACCTTTATTTTTCCTGTTTATATAATTAAATTCATATCCAGCCAGTTCAAAATCCACTCCTTTCTCCAGGTCAATCCAGGTCTCTGAGATGGCAATTATGTTGAATGGATGCGTAAACTGACTTAAGTATTTCTTGATGTGTTTGAAGTTAGCGTACATGCTTCTGCTGTTGAAGTGTATTACTGATAATTTCCCCACAGCCTCAGTGGACTGATTGTACTGTTCCTCTGTGTCTCATATCATCTCATTATCTGTAGCTGCTTTATCCTGTTCTACAGGGTCGCAGGCAAGCTGGAGCCTATCCCAGCTGACTACGGGCGAAAGGCGGGGTACACCCTGGACAAGTCGCCAGGTCATCACATAGACACAGACAACCATTCACACTCACATTCACACCTATGGTCAATTTAGAGTCACCAGTTAACCTAACCTGCATGTCTTTGGACTGTGGGGGAAACCGGAGCACCCGGAGGAAACCCACACGGACACGGGGAGAACATGCAAACTCCGCACAGAAAGGCCCTCGCCGGCCACGGGGCTCGAACCCGGACCTTCTTGCTGTGAGGCGACAGCGCTAACCACTACACCACCATGCCGCCGTTCCTCTGTGTAATGGTGGCAATTGTCCTTAATGGTTGAAAAAAAGTTATTGTCCGGGTCTATGTCATTTTCTGTATCCAATAGTTTATGGTCAGTGAATTTATGTGGTTTCAGTTCTAGGTTTTCATAATCAACAAGCATTTGCGTGAGCCGAGTAGTGTTCCGGGTAATGGATGAAAGAGTTATTTCGGTGTGTGTCATGGCTGGGTTTGGTGTAGTGTCACATGGGTATTGATTACCATACAGTCCCAATAGCATCACTGGTATTTGTCCAAGTCCTCGATGTTCCGTATGACCAGAACTCTCGTCTCCTCCGGTGTACCGTTCAGCTTAATGAATACTTTGCAGTTGGTGATCCATGTGGACTGAATTTTGTTTTCCTTCTTCAGATGTCGTGCTTTTCTGGCGATGTCAGCATTGCATTTTGTCAGGTGCTCGTTGATGTAGACGTTTGTCCCTTTCGGTTCCCTTCCTTGTTTCAGTAGTGTAGCTTTATGTTTCCGGCTGATGAATCTCATGATGATGGTCTGTTTGTTGCTGGTGTTCCTCCTTGGTAACGGGTGACAAGCCTCGATGTTATCGCAGTCCAGGTGAATTCCCTTGGACTGCAGGAAAGCAGCTACCTGCTGCTCCGTGGAGCTCACATCCAGCTCCCCGGGCTCCTCTCCGCTGATAGCGGTCACCACCTGAGCGTATGACCGAGGTTTTACCTGGAGCCCGGTGATGACAATGTCGTTCATTCTGGAGTATTGCTCCAGGTCGGCCACTCGGCTTTCCAGGTCGGCGATCCGCTTATCTTTCTCTGCATTCTGGATCCGCAGCATTTTCACCTCTTCCACCAAGTCCAATGTGTTCTTCTGCTGCAGCCTGACAGCAGAAGCTTCTTCAATTATGAAGTCGAGTGACGTTTTTATGTCATCGACTTCCTCAGCAGTGGGGATCTTCTTTTGGCCCATATAGCCCGGTAGCAAGTTGCTGGGACAACCAGCTTTCACCGTCAGCTGTTAGCACAGCCAGCTGTTTGCCTCACTGCCTTTCTGATCTTATGCTGTTGTAACCCATCTGCCTTAAGAGACTTTTCAGCTCACCATGGTTGTTAAGAGTGGATTCTTTAGACTTCTTCTTGTCAGCTCGGCCATTCTTGTCTGACCTTGCTCATCACCAAGACATTTCTGCCCACTCACTGGATGTCTGCAGAGACTGTAACTGTTATGCATAATACTGGCTATAATACAAATAGCTGGTTTAAATTAAAGTATATTAATTGCATCATGCTAAGGTGTACACTTATTGGGTTTCTCAGTCACATAACACCTGCAGCATTTATCTTAGAAGCTTTGAAACAGAAAAAAACATAAAGAGGCTAATGAGGAAAGATTGTTTATAGCTGCTGTAATGTCCGCGATAAAAGGAACTCACTTGGCTCATGGGTGTTCCACAACATTACATATAACTGTAAACAGTTAAACCAGACAATGTATCATAATCATTGGCAAATGACTACGGTGTAAGCAGAAGAAAACACTTCAGTCCATGCTTTTCTATGAAAATATTCCACTTTGTGTCTTGATTATTTTCCAGCATGGCCTTCCATGTGGTATTCTTTAGTAATCAATCATTTTACAGATAGTTTTATCAACAGAAACTTATAATTGCTGGAATGCACAAACATTTCAGGGTTAACGGTCTTGCTCAAGGGCCTGAAAGTCATTCTCAGGAAGTCTTTGTAGTTGAACTCGGAGTCTTTACAAAAACATGAACCCTTGAGCTACTATTGAGCTCTGCCAACTATTACAAACTGTTTGAAAATCACTGCTTACTTTAAAGCACTTTTAAATTCAGGTCTAGAATATGAACATAGTTACCCAGACAAGATCCATGAACCACTGATCTTGATGTCATGTTGAATACCTGTTTTTCTGATGCAAACATCCATCCATCCATCCATCGCCACTTATCCTGTTCTACAAGGTCACAGGCAAGCTGGAGCCTATCCCAGCTGACTACGGGTACACCCCGTCGCCAGGTTATCGCAGGGCTGACTCATAGAGATAAACAACCATTCACACCTACCAATTAACCTAACCTGCATGTCTTTGGGGGAAACCGGAGCACCCAGAGGAAACCCATACAGACAACATGCAAACTCTACACAGAAAGGCCCTCACCGGCCACTGGGCTCGAACCCAGGACCTTCTTGCTGTGAGGCGACAGCACTAACCACTATACCACTGTGCCACCACTGATGCAAACATTGCTCTAATTTTCTGTGTCTATTTCCAGACTTCTGTTTACATAGAACAGTAATGTACAGACTTGTTCATTTGGTGCACCAGATCACGTCTGTGCTATTAATACTAAATCTGCTTTATGCCCGAACTTCCAGCAGTTTCTATTGAGTTGTGGTTTTCATACACACTATACATCACCCCAAGGAAACAACAGTCCTTTATTCTAGAGTGTTTCCCATTCTGATGTTTGATGTGGGCATTATCTTAAGCACTTGATCCTATTTCTGAGCAAGGGTCCAGGCACTCTTAAGAAAAAAAAAGGGGACTATAATTCTTTCTGAATCTGTTAGAAAATTCTGAGCACATTCTTACTGCCTATCTCTCATTTTTACATTAAATATTTTCCATATTCAATACCTCGGAGGTAAAGCTCATTAAATATAAGCCTACTGAAATGCCTAGGAAACAATCTAGAGGAAGAAATTTTATAATAATGACTGAAATGCTTTCCAACTATCAATCTGTGAGATTATGACTGACATTAAAAAGCTCCCTTTAGTTATAGTAAAATCTCATCTCATCTCATTATCTCTAGCCGCTTTATCCTGTTCTACAGGGTCGCAGGCAAGCTGGAGCCTATCCCAGCTGACTACGGGCGAAAGGCGGGGTACACCCTGGACAAGTCGCCAGGTCTTATGGTAAAATGTTTCAGGGTAAACCTGTGAGTTCTTTCTAAATAAATAATGCACTATACACATTGTGGTCAGGACAATACTGACTTTAAACAGCTAGAAACCAAACAAAACATAGTTATCACTTTGTTGACTTCTGACATGACTCCTTCTCATGCTGTGCGTCAATTCCAGCTTGCATGGCTGAAAGCTGCATAACAAGCAGTACTAATTTAAATCAAACTCCTTTGGCATTGCAGTGTGACTCAGATGGCTCAGTCTCTAATGTAATATTGATCAGTGAGCACATTGTCTAGTAATTAGTGCTGCAGAGTGCCTTCTCTCCAGAAATGTCTCATCACAGTCTCGCTTTTGCCAAACATTTTTACAGGAATAGATGCAATCCCAGCATGATTACATCTATTATTGTAATATATGAGCCCACTGACTGAAAGACCTTACAAACAACAACAAGAGGGTTTAAAAGTCTGTATTTTCATCCTCACAATTATGCATAATGACTTTCCTTTTTCCGCTGAATGCAGGATTTGTGGTAGTAAATATGGAAATAATACAGTATGATTCATATGTCTCAAGATATACAGGAAGAAATAGACTTCCACTTGTAAAGATGTATTAATATATACTTATTTGTGTACCAATATTGTAAAGTGTTACGGATATATTATTTTCTAAAATGATTTTACACACAAAAAAATCCTTAACATAACTGTTTCAGCATTCCTGAGCAGATCTCATAAGCACATATTTTCAGAAATCTATACAACTTATGAGTTTGGATTTGAGTTTGGCACAAGATTTATGGTCATATTTTTATATTTATGTTTCCATGGCATGTGATTTTGAGAAACGATAATAGATGTGGATCTAAGTTTGCAACGATTAGCTTTTAAAGTATCTCATCCCTTAATATCCATCACCAGTTATCCTGTACAGGATCACAGGCAAGCTGGAGCCTACCCCAGTTGACTATGGGAGAGAGGCGGGGTACACCCTGGACAAGTCACCAGTTTATTGAAGGGCTGACACACAGAGACAAATAACCATTCACACTCACGTTCACGCCTACGGTCAATTTCAGTGTTGCCAGATTGGGTGGTTTTAAATGCATTTTGGCGGGTTTTGAATATATTTTGGGCTGGAAAACGTCAGCAGTATCTGGCAACACTGGTCAATTTAGAGCCACCAGTTAACCTAACCTGCATGTCTTTGGACTGTGGGGGAAACCGGAGCACCCAGAGGAAACCCATACAGACACGGGGAGCGCATGCAAACTCCACACAGAAAGGCCCTCGTCAGCTACTGGGCTCGAATCCAGAACCACCTTGCTGTGAGGCGACAGTGCTAACCACTACACCACCGTGCCACCCTTGGCTCTTAATAAGAAATCATTCATTGTAGTGGTATGACAGTGTTTGCAAGGGAAAAAAAAGCAATTTACTTTTATTTTATATTCTAGTTTCTTCTACACTTGATTATTATCAGAATATTTTGGTATCAGGAATATGGTGTGTGTGTGTGAGGAGAGCTGTGTATGATCCCATTACCATGATGTCACAATAAGTAAGTAATTGGTTTACAAATAGGATAAATCAAGCAAATGGAAATATTTGTCTCGGTTTTAAATAATTAATTTATAGCACACTACAGCTGAATTCTCGAATCAGAACCTGCACATTAATTTTCTCTACCAGCAGCTCTGAGAGAAATTCTGGCTGTAATATAAATAATTATTTTATATTCAAGTATATTAATTGTATCATACAATGCTGTGCAGGGGCGGCACGGTGGTGTAGTGGTTAGCGCTGTCGCCTCACAGCAAGAAGGTCCGGGTTCGAGCCCCGTGGCCGGCGAGGGCCTTTCTGTGTGAAGTTTGCATGTTCTCCCCGTGTCCGCGTGGGTTTCCTCTGGGTGCTCCGGTTTCCCCCACAGTCCAAAGACATGCAGGTTAGGTTAACTGGTGACTCTAAATTGAGCGTAGGTGTGAATGTGAGTGTGAATGGTTGTCTGTGTCTATGTGTCAGCCCTGTGATGACCTGGCGACTTGTCCAGGGTGTACCCCGCCTTTCGCCCGTAGTCAGCTGGGATAGGCTCCAGCTTGCCTGCGACCCTGTAGAACAGGATAAAGCGGCTAGAGATAATGAGATGAGATGAGACAATGCTGTGCACATATTGGGTTTCTCAGTCACATGACATCTCGTCTTAGAAGCTTCAAGATACGGGAAAAAAAATAGATGCTGATAAGGGAGGGACTTTTTATAGCTGTTGTAATACATGTATTAACAGAAACTTGTCTCCTGGGTGTTCCACAACATTAAATGCAACTATAAACAGAACAAAACACTTGAGTCTATGCTGTTGTATGAAAATATGCAAAAATATCCCAGTTATTAACACTTTATGTTAGTCTGCATCATACCAACATAGTGTTGATTATTTTCCAGAACAGGCTGGTGTGTGCCATTTTTTTTTTAATCAATAGAAACTTAGAATTCAGAGAATGCAAAAGCATTTCAGGGTTAATGGTCTTGCTCAAGGGCCTGACTGTTATTCTCAGGAAGTCCTTGTCATTAAGTTCACAGTCTTTACAAATACTTCCCCAGGGCATGAACCCTTGAGCTACCTTGTACCAACTATTACAAACTGTTTGAAAATTACTGCTTACTTTAAGGCACTTCAATTCAGGTCTAGAATGAATTTAAATCAATTTAAAACATGACCATAGTCACATGTACGGTACATCGACAAGCTCCATAAACCATTGATCTTTATGTTGTGTTGAATACCTGTTTCTTCTGATGCAAACATTGCTCTAATGTTCTGTCTCTACTTCCAAACTGTGCTCTCTTTATATTGAACAATAACATACAGGCGCACTCATTTTTTTTGTCTCAGATCACATCTGTGCTATTAATACTACATCTGCTTTATGCCTGAACATTCAGCAGTTTCTACTGAGTTGTGGTCTTCAAACACACTATACATCACTCCAAGGGAGAAAAAAAAAGTCTTTTATTCTCGATTACTTCTTAAAGGAATACTGTAGTGTTTGTTTTTCAAGATAATTTCAGTCTATCATGTCTTTTGAGTACATGTAATTATCATGGTCAAGAATTTTGACAGAACATATTGGAAAGCCAGCCGGAAACCATGTTTGTACAGAATTGAGTTGAAAGTTAATTGTTGGAATTATGTCATTCAAAGCTTTTACAGTGCCTTGCAAAAGTATTCATCCCCCTTGGTGTTTGTCCTGTTTTGTCGCATTACAAGCTGGAATTACAGTGGATTTTTGGAGGGTTAGCACCATTTGATTTATACAACATGCCTACAACTTTAAAGGTGCAATTTTTTTTGTGTGACACAAACAATAATTAAGATGAGAAAAAAAACCAGAAATCTAGAGTGTGCATAGGTATTCACCCCCCCCCCCCCAAAAAAAAAAAAAAAAAAGTCAATACTTTATACAGCCACCTTTTGCTACAATTACAGCTGCAAGTCTCTTGCGGTATGTCTCTATTAGCTTAGCACATTTAGCCACTGGAATTTTTGCCCATTCCTTAAGGCAAAACTGCTTCCAGTTATGCCACAGATTCTCAATTGGATTGAGGTCTGGGCTTTGACTAGGCCATTCCAAGACATTAAAATGTTTTCCTTTAAACCACTCCAGTGTAACTTTAGCAGTATCTTTAGGGTCATTGTCCTGCTAGAATGTGAACCTTCGTCCCAGTCTCAAACCTCTGGCTGACTCAAACAGGTTTTCCTCCAGAATTGCCCTGTATTTAGTGCCATCCATCTTTCCTTCAGTCCTGACCAGCTTTCCTGTCCCTGCAGATGAAAAACATCCCCACAGCATGATGCTGCCACCACCATGCTTCACTGTAGGAATGGTGTTCTCAGGGTGTTGGGTTTGCACCACACATGGCATTTCCCATGATGGCCAAAAAGTTCCATTTTTGTCTCATTTGACCAGAGAATCTTCTTCCATGTGTTTGGAGAGTCTGCCACATGCTGTTGGGCAAACTCCAAATGTGATTTTTTTTTAAGCAATGACTTTTTCCTGGCCACTCTTCCATAAAGCCCTGCTCTGTGGAGTGTATGGCTTAAAGTGGTCCTATGGACAGATACTTCCATCACTGTGGATCTTTGTAGCTCCTTCAGTGTTATCTTTAGTGTTTTTGTTGCATCTGTGATTAATGCCCTCCTTGCCTGGTCTGTGAATTTTGGTGGGCGGGGCCTTCTCTTGTCAGGTTTGTGGTGGTGCCATATTCTTTCCATTTTGCTATAATGGATTTAATGGTGCTCCCTGGGATATTCAAAGTTTGGGATATTTTATGTCCCAACTCTGATCTATACTTCTCCACAACTTTGTCTCTGACCTGTTTGGAGGCTCCTTGGTTTTCATGTTGCTAGCATAGCAGAGTCAGGGTCCTTCCAGAACAGGGTGATTTATACAGACAGCATATGACAGATCATGTGACACTTTGATTGCACACAGGTGGATTTTAATCAACTAATTATGTGACTTATGAAGTGAATTGGTTGGACCAGCTCTTATTTAGGGGGTTCATATGAAAGGGGGTGAATACCTATGCACACTCCAAATTTCTGTTTTTTCATCTTCATTATTGTTTGTGTCACAATAAAACAACAATGCACACCTTTAAAGTGGTAGGCAAATTGTGTAAATCAAATGGTGCTAACCCTCCAAAATCCACTTTAATTCCAGCTTGTAATGCAATAAAACAGGACAAACACCAAGGGGAATGAATACTTTTGCAAGGCACTATAAATGCTTTAAATAATGTACATTCAATGCTACACCTCCTGAGAAAATAATCAAAACCAAAGTTGTGTGATGCCCTGAAATTGATTATTTCCAATAGCAGTATGTCCCAAAGTGGTTCATTCCACTTCCACCACAGCAGTTACCATTTTTATTTCATAAAGAATAATGCATCCTACATTTTATCCATGTATAGTTATGTACAGTGTTGTAGAATATCCACAAAGCAGATTAACTCCTTCATTAATTTGCTATATAGAAGCTCTAAATAGAAGTTCCCTCAGAAGCCTCTTTTTTTTCTTCCCTGGGGTGAAAGAATAACCATTAGTAGTACAAATATGCAGGTTCTGTGAAGGATCTCAGTCATCCAGGTCATCATAAACTGTAGGTGCTAAAGAAGGCAACTGGACTTGCCTGAAATTCTCAAAGACATTTCACCTCTCATCCGAAAGGCTTCTTCAGTTCTGTCTGACTAATGGGGAGTTCCAGGTATTTACCGTATCTTCTAGTGGACCAAAAGCAACCCAAAGGAGAGTCATTGAGGTCACATGGGTCATTGACCTTCTCAGTCATCCTGTAGATATTAGGGTCACTGGAGGCTGGGTGTGAATGGTGTTAGAAGCCTAGAGAGTCATTAGGGTGATCTGTGGGTCATTGTCTCTCTCTGCAATCATGTGAGTCATTGAAGTCAGCTGAGTCTTGGTGTGGATGTGTGTTCAGTTTTCTGGGAAGTGTGCCAAGGACTGCCTTGTAGGTAGCTGATAAGTGGTGTCTCAGACCACCTCCTCTGTTCAGTGATGGTCATTCCAGGTTGAAGAAGATGGCTTCTTTTACTCCTCTTTCAAACCACTGGTCTTCTCTGGCTAAAATGTGTATATTGAAGTCCTGAAATGAGTGTCCTTTGTTATTGAGATGAAGATAGACTGCAGAGTCCTGGCCTGAGGGACTGGCTCTCCTGTGTTGAGCCATGCACCTGTGAAGAAATTGTTTGGTTTCCCCAATCTACAGGTCTGTGCATTCCTCACGACATTGAATTGTGTACACTGCATTGTCCTGTTTGTGTCTGGGTATTCTGTCCTTAGGATGGACCAATTTCTGCCTCAGAGTGTTACTGGGTCTGAAATGTACAGGAATGTTGTGTTTGTAAAAGATCCTCATGAGTTTCTCAGATAGTCCAGAAATGTAGGGAATTACAATGTTCTTGCATTTGTTGCTGTTTTCTTCCCTGTCTGTTATGTTTCTTTTTCTGGTCTTCATGAAGCCCAATTGGGATACCCGCACTTCTGAAGTGCTTCCTTGATGTGTTTTTGCTCCTTCTCTTTTCCATCTACCATTCTAGGAATGTTCTGAGCCCTGTCATGTAAGGTCCTAATGACCCCCAATTTGTGTTCCAGTGGGTGGTGAAAGTCAAACACTAGGTACTGGTCTGTGTGTGTGGGTTTCCAGTAGACCTCGATGCTAAGGTGGGGTTTACATTAGACCGTATCAGCGGATCATCAGATTAACGTTTTTAAAACGATTCGCGTGCACACAGCAACGCCAATACATGATTCACGTGCACACAGCAACGCCAATACACGGATACGCTCGGCTCCGCAGGCATCCTGCGCTACAAATCACTCCGCCCTGAACAGCGAGTGCCCTCTGGAGGGTGCGCACTCCGGCCCTGCGCAGCTCACAGAGTGCGCGAGTGAAGCACACGAGCAGTGATTCGGGACTGAGCCGCTGTGTGTGTGATCCCAGTGCATATCGGGCATGCGCGTCACTTACCACTTGCAAGTGGAAGGATGGCAAGCCTAAAGACAATCATAACTACACAATGGGCAGTATTTGCATCAGTATTTGCAGTATTTTCATACTTTTATACTCTTTAATGAAAGGTGATACAAGGCAGAAGTCCGCGCCATTTTTCAGCAGTCGCGTCACATGACCAACGCCAGCGAATCAGGAAGGTGGATGTCACAGTGACGTTGTCCAATGACGACACCAGCTAGAGCTCAGCACAGCGTATCCACGTATTCTCAATGTTTACACAGCACCGGACCAGACACGATCTGGATTGAATACGTGGACCCTGGCGGATTCCCGTTTCCCGGCGTTTCCAGGCGTTTTAATGTAAACGGACAGTGCATCCGTGAAGAAAATGAGACAGATACGGTCTAATGTAAACTTGGCCTAAGGCTTCGGTCTTGTTTGATGTGCATGCTGCAGTCCAAAAAGACCACGTTGTTTCTACTGATGTCCTTCCGAGTGAACTTGATGTTGATATCCACTGCATTGATGTGTTCTGTGAAGGCTTCCACCTCATGGATTTTGATTTTTACCCAGCTGTCATCTACACATCTGAACCAGTGGCTGGGAGTGACTCCTGAAAAAGTGGTCAAAGCTTTGTTTTCCACTTCCTCAGTGTATAGATTGGCCACTATAGGGGACATCAGTGAGCCCATGGCACATCCATGCTTCTGTAGAAATATTTGTTGAACTGGAAATAGGTGGTGGTCAAGCAAGGTGTAAATGTGGTCCATAGTGAGGTTCGTGGTGAGCTTTTAGTCCACTAGAGGATAAATACCTGGAACTCCCCACTAGTCAGACAGAACTGAAGAAGCTTTTCAGATGAGAGGTGAAATGTCTTCAAGAATTTCTAGCAAGTCCAGTTGCCTTCTCTAGCAGGTGATTTATAGAAAATTGCATGAGCTGATTGGTCAAGAATTTCGGACTATTTCTCAATAATCACATCAAGCGCCTTAGCAAAAAGTAGTATACTTAAAGTTCATTTTATTAAGTATGCTTCAGTATAGCAAGTATACTACAGACCATGTACTTTTAGTGTACTAGAAAGTATACAAATTTAATACTTTTTCGGACTAAATTGGAACATTTCAAGTTTATAAAAGTATACTTTAAAGTTCATTTTTAAGTTTGCAAAAGTACACTTTAAAGTATAGACCCCTTCGCAGTAAACGTCATTCATACGAAAGCGGAAATTGCGCGTGCAGCCTGGACCCAAAAAAGACTCAGAAATGCCTAGTTGTTGTGTTTTCGGGTGTCAGAATCGTAGCAGTGATGGGGTTAAAATGTTCAGAATTCCAGCAGGATCTCACCCATTTAAAAAAAATCGCCGACGTCTATGACTACAAGCCATCAAACGTGTAGACTGGGATGAAAGCACCATCAAAAATGCGCGGGTTTGCAGCGCCCACTTCATCACAGGTAAGATCAGGCTATTTATTAAATCTTTCTTTTTTATTCTTTCTAGTCTTCGTTTATTGATGTAGCAAAATACTTTGGTAACGTTTGTCTGATTAGCTGGGTCATAGTTACACAATGTAATGAATATTGTTAGCATGTTAACTTAGCTTTGCGTGCAATTTTGTTTGTAGGAGAGGTCTCGCTTGACTCAAGCAGTCCAGATTTTGTGCCATCATTATTTGTGTATGCCGAAAATCACAATTTTAAAGCAAGGATGGAAAGGTAAAATTGTGTGCCCTCACTCTAAATGCCAACTTACGTTGACTGCTCTAACCTAGCTCCCGCCCCGTTCAGTTTCATTTCTGCTCTCTGCCTCTCGCTTTTTACGCAGCTCTGATTTCTCTTAGCTGCACTCTTTACACTATCATTCCTTTCATGCCATTCCCTCCTGCAAATTGCTGTTTAGTGTTGGTATTTGCTGTTGTTGCTAAAGCCACATTGCCATCACATCACTGGCATAATTTGATTAAAACAAAATGAATATGAATGTCCCATTGTTAATCAAGTTGTACATGCCCGCACATAACATAATCATATGCGTCTAAAGACTTGTAGGCACGAAGTTTTTCGTGGGTGTACACTGAAGTCTTGTCAATAAGGTACGAGTATATATCTGGCCATTGTATACCAGGGAACTTACTAACATCGTCCGTCCACTCTTTAATTAAATGCGGATCCGGTAGGCGATGTCCACGTGTTAGAGTTAACTTATTTATGTAGCATTCTCGATCTTGTAACGACAATTGTTTGGCATAATCTGACAGCTCATAATGCCGGTCTATGGGCAGCGCCATTGTTTCTGGGTCCAGGCTGCGCGCGCATCCTGGCAACGGTCGGTTTGTTTACAAACATGCGAAGGGGTCTATACAACAAGTACACTCATCTATATACTATCAATGTACTTGGTATATCCCTCTCGTATGCTTAAAGTATACCACAAGTACACTTATCGATATACTGCCATTGTACCCTACTAGTTATATACTTCAAGTCCCTATTTTTAGTTTATTATTGTATACTTTAAGTATACTGTTATAAATGTTGGTTATTTCACTAGTTTACTTGTTATACTTTAAGTTTGCTTGGCATATTACTTTTTTTTAAAGATTTTTTTGACCTTTATTGGATAGGACAGCGTAGAGACAAGAAATGAGTGGGAGAGATCGGGAAATGACCTTGGGTCGGAATCAAACCCAGGTCCCTGGATTTACGGTATGGCACCTTATCCACCTGAGCCATGATGCCCTTGTTTGGCATAATACTTGTAGCTTACTATTTATATACTGGAAATATTCTCCTTAAAGTATTCTTAAAGTGTACTCATACTGTATGTACACAAGAGTGTGATGCATTTACAAAATCACAAGACAGAATGATGAAAACAAGTTTGATATATTTTCAAACATTTCAAAAACAAAGACCTATGAAATCAAGTCCTTCCTTACTGGAGAAAATGAAAGGAAAAAGTGCACATTTGCATGTAAAAATGTAAACATAATGGTCTCTTGATCAATAAAGTCAAGTCAAAAGTTTTTCTCTTTTTGTGTATGATTTTAAGGTACATAAAGATAATGCAATTGAGCACACATACTATATACTGTAAAGTTTTAAACTCCAGCATTATCTCATTATCTCTAGCCGCTTTATCCTGTTCTACAGGGTTGCAGGCAAGCTGGAGCCTATCCCAGCTGACTACGGGCGAAAGGCGGGGTACACCCTGGACAAGTCACCAGGTCATCACAGGGCTGACACATAGACACAGACAACCATTCACACCTACGGTCAATTTAGAGTCACCAGTTAACCTAACCTGCATGTCTTTGGACTGTGGGGGAAACCGGAGGACCCGGAGGAAACCCATGCAAACTCCACACAGAAAGGCCCCCGTCGGCCACTGGGCTCGAACCCAGGACCTTCTTGCTGTGAGGTGACAATGCTAACCACTGTGCCGCTTATATAGTACATAGTAATACAAGTTTTGTTGTATTGTATTAATGCTGGCTCATACCCACACAACTATATTGCCAGCCATAAATTCTTCACCTTGAACAGGTAGGACCTGTTCATTTACCAGAATTTTCAACTAAAGTATTCATCAAAGTACGCTACCGTTCAAAAGTTTGGGGTCACCCAGACAATTTTGTGTTTTCCATGAAAAGTCACACTTTTATTTCCCACCATAAGTTGTAAAATGAATAGAAAATATAGTCAAGACATTTTTCTGGCCATTTTGAGCATTTAATCGACCCCACAAATGTGATGCTCCAGAAATGCAATCTGCTCAAAGGAAGGTCAGTTTTATAGCTTCTCTAAAGAGCTCAACTGTTTTCAGCTGTGCTAACATGATTGTACAAGGGTTTTCTAATCATTCATTAGCCTTCTGAGGCAATGAGCAAACACATTGTACCATTAGAACACTGGAGTGAGAGTTGCTGGAAATGGGCCTCTATACACCTATGGAGATATTGCACCAAAAACCAGACATTGAGCCCATGTTTACATTAGACCGTATCAGTGGATCATCAGATTAACGTTTTTAAAATGATTAGTGTGCACACAGCAACACCAATACATGATTTGCGTGCACATAGCAACGCCAATACACGGATACGCTCGGCTCCGCAGGCATCCTGCGCTCCAAATCACTCCGCCCTGAACAGCGAGTGCCCTCTGGAGGGTGCGCACTCCGGCCCTGCGCAGCTCACACAGCGCGCGAGTGAAGTGCACAAGCCACGATTCGGGACTGAGCCGCTGTGTGTGTGATCCCAGCGCATATCACTTACCACTTGCAAGTGGAAGGATGGCAAGCCTAAAGACAATCATAACTACACAATGGGCAGTATTTGCATCAGTATTTGCAGTATTTTCATACTTTTATACTCTTTAATGAAAGGTCATACAAGGCGGAAGTCCGCGCCGTTTTTCAGCAGTCGCGTCACATGACCAACGCCAGCGAATCAGGAAGGTGGATGTCACAGTGACGTTGTCCAATGAGATGCCAGCTAGAGCTCAGCACAGCGTATCCGCGTATTCTGAATGTTTACACAGCACCGGAGCTGACACAATCTGGATTGAATACGTGGACGCTGGTGGATTCCCGTTTCCCGGCGTTTCCAGGTGGTTTAATGTAAACGGACAGTGCATCCGCGAAGAAAACGAGACAGATACGGTCTAATGTAAACGTAGCCCCAGTAGAATAGAGCACCCAGAGGAAGCCCACGCAGACAACACGCAAACTCCGCACAGAAAGGCCCCTGCCGGCCATGGGGCTCGAACCCGGACCTGCTTGCTGTGAGGCAACAGCACTAACCAGTGCACCACTGTGTCACCCCTCCAGCATTATATTATATTAATATATAAATTAAATGTTAAGCATGAGTCAATTACTTGACCTTATTATGCACTTGGAGCAAGATATACTAAGTATTAGTACTTTGTGGCAGAAAAACGTAAAAAGTATACTAAAGTATAAGTTTTAGTATTAAAGTTTAAGTGTAAGTCTTAGTATTAATGTACTTAGTCTTAGACTTTTGTTTATACTTTTCAGTATAAGCCAAGTATACTTCACTATACTATTCTCAAGTATATAAAATATAGTTTATAAAAAGTCAACTTCAAGTATACTTCCTCAGTTTTAGTAAAAAATGAGTATACTCATAGTACACTTGAATAAACTTCTTTTTGCTAAGGGGCAACTCAGCAAAATGTCTGCCAATCGCTTTGTCACTGTAAGTGAGGAACAATTACAAATTATGAAAGAAAATGCTATTCCTAAAAGCACTATAGATGCTATGAAGTTTGGTCTAAAACTATTCAAGGCAAGGTGGAATTGGAATTTATTTTATCTATTTCAAAACAAAGTATTTCATGTGAGTCAGTGTAGATAAGTGACACAAGTCTGTGCCGTGCCTTTATTACACTTGCATGCCGGTTTTGAAGTTTCAAATAAATTATTTTCAATATGATTTGTTATTTTTTAATAATCACCTGTGTATTTATACTAAAATAATTATCCACCTTAGGCTCAGTGAATATCGGTGAATAATAACTGAGACGAAGTCGAGGTTATTATTCACCGATATTCTCCTCGCCTATGGTGAATAATTGTTAAATAGTCCTCCATCCTGAAGCCTTGCCATATGTGCATGTCAGAACACTTGGTTATTTATTGCTTTACCTCTGTCTGTAACAAAGCAGTGACACTGGAGACTCTTTCCCAATACCGGTATGTTAATTAAATGTCTTGACATAAAAATCCTCACCATATCAATGATTACCTTTTTTATTCTGACATTATGGCTCCTCATTTCAAGTTCCTGCATCTGAAAGAATGCATTAATATCAAATATTAATTAATCAACACCTTCTAGCCAATAATCATTGAGCTTTCAATAGGGTTGTGGTATAAACTCTAACAATACAAGCTATTACCATGATATATATTACATCCATTCATCCATAACCGCTTATCCTGTGCAGGGTTGCAGGCAAGTTGGAGCCTATCCCAGCTGACTACGGGCGAGAGGCGGGGTACACCCTGGACAAGTCGCCAGATCATCACAGGGCTGACACATAGACACAAACAACCATTCACACTCACATTCACACCTACAGTCAATTTAGAGTCACCAGTTAACCTAACCTGCATGTCTTTGGACTGTGGGGGAAACCGGAGCACCCGGAGGAAACCCATGCAAACTCCACACAGAAAGGCCCCCGTCGGCCACTGGGCTCAAACCCAGGACCTTCTTGCTGTGAGGTGACAATGCTAACCACTGTGCCACTTATATAGTACATAATAATACAGGTTTTGTTGTATTGTATTAATGCTGGCTCATACCCACACAACTATATTGCCAGCCATAAATTCTTCACCTTGAACAGGTAGGACCTGTTCATTTACCAGAATTTTCAACTAAAGTATTCATCAAAGTACACTACCGTTCAAAAGTTTGGGGTCACCCAGACAATTTTGTGTTTTCCATGAAAAGTCACACTTTTATTTCCCACCATAAGTTGTAAAATGAATAGAAAATATAGTCAAGACATTTTTCTGGCCATTTTGAGCATTTAATCGACCCCACAAATGTGATGCTCCAGAAACTCAATCTGCTCAAAGGAAGGTCAGTTTTATAGCTTCTCTAAAGAGCTCAACTGTTTTCAGCTGTGCTAACATGATTGTACAAGGGTTTTCTAATCATCCATTAGCCTTCTGAGGCAATGAGCAAACACATTGTACCATTAGAACACTGGAGTGAGAGTTGCTGGAAATGGGCCTCTATACACCTATGGAGATATTGCACCAAAAACCAGACATTTGCAGCTAGAATAGTCATTTACCACACTAGCAATGTATAGAGTGGATTTCTGATTAGTTTAAAATGATCTTCATTGAAAAGAACAGTGCTTTTCTTTCAAAAATAAGGACATTTCAAAGTGACCCCAAACTTTTGAATGGTAGTGTATGTGTTCTGCAAAAAAATATTCACTGAATTTGAATACATTGATTTTTCATGTTTGTGTCAGTACAGGAGATATGCTGAAATTATGCACATGGTAGTCACACATGCTGCAGCCATGGCAGATAAAGGTGCTGAAATGTGTTGCAGTTTTCCGAGAATAAAATTTCCAGTTGGAAACAACGCTGAGCAAAAGTTTAACTGCATGGAAAGTAATCATGTCAAAATTTTAGCTTTTGATCAGAAGCTGCATGAGGGGAAAATGTTTTTATTCTGGCTGTGAAAATTAATTGTATGGCATATAAAATGTAACCAGCAGAATCTGATGCATTCTGAGAGTGGGCTTTGATCATGAGCAAGCAGTTCTGTCAAGATCTAATCACTGGTGACGGAGCGGCATAGGATGGAGTTCAGGCTCGTGTGTGTGTTTGCCATTTATCACTTCTGAACTGAGAAAACAGAACAAAACGTTTTGTACCACTGATAAACTCTGACAGAGCGATGACCTTTTCAGCTCCTTCTGCTCTAAACTCCTGATAAAAGGCAAAGCATTAAAAATCCAATAGCAGGAAATGAGCTCCCGATTCACTTGCCAAGAACCGTGAGCCATCCTGTGTGATGGAGTTTAGTTCACCAATACTGCAGTCATTATATCCACTGGTGATTAATATCGCAGGCAAGTCTGGGCTCTTATTTAGAGCATGCTTGTCATCTCAAGCTGTAGAGATGAATGAAATATTTTCCACGCTCAATGGGTCTTTATTCAGATGCTATTTGTATGAATTAATTAGACACTTGCATCAAATGCTTTTTTAATCAAGAAGCATCTTTTGAAACTGTACACATTTATTAAAATAAATTAAGTGTGACTATCTGGGGAGTATAGATAAGCTCTGGAAATGTCAGGGCAGAAAGCTCCACTGGTGATATTTTGTTTGAACACTGCACTACTCCATGAACATACAGTAATCTTCTGTTGATTCAGCATGCTTAATCACCCTTCTGTTAAATCTGTAATCTGCATTCTGTTTGAGTACCAGGTATGTGATAACCATTATAAAATGGCGAGTACTACATGGCAAAATGAGGAACATGGGCTTAAAGAGCTTCCTCTTCAACAACAATACAGGAAGAAATGCAATACGTAAATGTAAACCACGTGTCCAAAAAGCACTGAAGCTGCTCATATCCAATGCAATAAGAGATTCATGATCTCGAAGAACCATAAAGCTATCATAATATTGCATTGGGTTGCTGCAGCTTGGATGTATGACATTTTCATTGTGAATGGATTGCATCTATTTAGTCGCACACACTGCTTATAAACGAAAAAAGGCAGACTATTGCTGCTCATCACTTCTCTGAGATGATTTATCTGGCTTATATTTGTTTCCTTTTCTCAAGTCCGTGAAAAATCCTATATATTGCAGTCTGTGCCACTGATGTAATCATAAAGATGCTCTCTCTCAGCTATATTGTTAAATGTTCGAAAAGTGTTTATATAATTACACAGTTGCGTGAAGATATGAAGTTTATCTTCGAGTGGTGAATGTATATTTCACGAGTGAGTGAAGTGAATGACTGAAACATTTTTCAACACAAGAAGATAAACTTCATATCTTCATGCTACTGCGTAATGTTCTTTAGATTATATAGACACATCCACAAAAATATGCAAGTTAATTAAAAGAATTTTAATTTTGAAAAAGTTCACCGTTTTGACAATGCGCATCAAGTCAGCGGGAAAACACTGGGAGTGACATCATTGGAGTGAAATATCGGAAAATATGTCACTCAGATCCGCGATGTATTTCATCTCATCTCATTATCTCTAGCCGCTTTATCCTGTTCTACAGGGTCGCAGGCAAGCTGGAGCCTATCCCAGCTGACTACGGGCGAAAGGCGGGGTACACCCTGGACAAGTCGCCAGGTCATCACAGGGCTGACACATAGACACAGACAACCATTCACACTCACATTCACACCTACGGTCAATTTAGAGTCACCAGTTAACCTAACCTGCATGTCTTTAGACTGTGGGGGAAACCGGAGCACCCCCACGCGGACAACATGCAAACTCCACACAGAAAGGCCCTTGCCGGCCACGGGGCTCGAACCCGGACCTTCTTGCTGTGAGGCGACAGCGCTAATCACTACACCACCGTGCCGCCCCGCGATGTATTTTGTATGAAAATTATGAATTTTTCAACACTAGAAGATAAATTTCATGCCTTCAAGCTAATGTGTGATTTTTCTTTTTATTACAGACACATTCACAAATAAGATCAACTGTCAGCTACTGCTCACTTACAGTACGTATACCCCCACTCTCGCTTATATTAGAATGCAAGCAATCAAAGGAACATGAGACTTATTATGAATGTTGACTTCAACAAATAATTAACCCTGAAACAAGGAAGTACTGTAAAGAGCAGTGTCTCTCCCCAGGATTTCAAATAGCATCCTGGTAAACTGTCATTTTGAAATAGCGTTTTGCTTCTTGAAATAGCGTCAAAATCTAGTCTATGTTTCCTAAATATATTCAGTTGGTAAACAGAAAGTCGATGTGCGACAGACCTGAAAATGGTACACACGGTATAGAACCCCAAGCTGAAACTCGGTTCCAAATATCAAGCAGTTGTGATTTGTAGTTGCTGAGAAAAGTCTTATGAAAATTTTGTAAATCCACCCTATATGTTTCACAAATATATTCAGTCGGTAAACAGGAAGTCGATGTGGGACAGACCTGAAAATGGTATACATGGTACAGAACCCCAAGCTGAAGTTTGATACCAAGTACCAAGTAGCTATGATTTGTGGTTGCTGAGAAAAAGGGTGTTTTGAACAGACAGAGATATGGGAGGACGGATGGACAGAGGTTAAAAACAAACAAACAAACAAACAAAAAAAAAGTATACCCCCCCCCCCTCCTTTGGAGCGGGGGTGTAACAAAAAGTACCCAAATTTATTGAAACAATTCACCGATTTCTTCATGAGTGAGGATCTTGGAAAAATATGTTACTCCATGTCCTGGATGTAGTTCGTATGAAAAATACCCTATATGTTTCATAAATATATTCAGTCGGTAAACAGGAAGTCGATGTGGGACAGACCTGAAAATGGTATACATGGTACAGAACCCCAAGCATTACCACCTCACTACTCCAAGGTCCCTGGTTTGATCCTGAGCTCAGGTCACTGTTTGTGTGGCATTTCACATGTTCTCATCCCCTCAGGTTCTTCCAGGTTCTCTGGGTTTCCTACCACCTCCCAAAAACTTGCTGTTAGTTGGATTGGCTATGTTAATTTGCTCCTAAATGTAAGTGAGTGTTTGAATGTCTGTGTGTATGGTGCTTTGTGATGGACTGGCATCCCAAGCAGGGCGTATTCTGTCCTCACAGCATTCCTGGGATAGGCTCTGGATCCACCACAACCCTGACCAGGATAAAGCCCTTACTGAAAATGAACAAAATAACACATAAAGAAAGACTTTCTTAACAATCAAAAAAAAGAAAAAGAAAAAGGCCTATTAACTGGTCATGGATCCAAAATTCCCAGAACCAGAATGTTCACAGGGTGCTCTGCTAAGCTAAAATTGTTAGCTGGGCTAGAACTCCAGTCCTTAAAACTGTTATTAAAAAAATTAAAAATGTGCATGTGTTCAGTTTTCTCTCCCATAAACATTGACAAAACTGATGCTCAAAGGAAATGAGCAGTGAATAAAGTGAAGTACTTCCTTCGTGAGGAAAAATCCTGAACAGCACGTGCTATGATCACAGTCCTCCTGTTAATACTGGAATAATGCAAGAACAGATGTCACTAATAAAGAGGAGTGTGCTGCATGACTTCCTGCATATTTAATGACTAATGAGTCTTTAGATTTTACAGCCTCGTCTAATCAGCATTGCAATCTAGTTTCACAAAAGTGGGACCTTCACCCACTTCCACCAATTCATAAAAAAATAAATAATAATACAGGAGGCGGCACGGTGGTGTAGTGGTTAGCGCTGTCGCCTCACAACAAGAAGGGCCGGGTTCGAGCCCTGTGGCCGGCGAGGGCCTTTCTGTGTGGAGTTTGCATGTTCTGTCCGTGTGGGTTTCCTCCGGGTGCTCCGGTTTCCCCCACAGTCCAAAGACATGCAGGTTAGGTTAACTGGTGACTCTAAATTGACCGTAGGTGTGAATGATTGTCTGTGTGTCAGCCCTGTGATGACCTGGCGACTTGTCCAAGGTGTACCCCGCCTTTCGCCCGTAGTCAGCTGGGATAGGCTCCAGCTTGCCTGCAACCCTGTAGAACAGGATAAAGCGGCTAGAGATAATGAGATGAGATTTTTTTTTTTTTTGGGGGGGGGGGGGTTCTTTTGGGATATCTCATCTCATCTCATTATCTCTAGCCGCTTTATCCTTCTACAGGGTCGCAGGCAAGCTGGAGCCTATCCCAGCTGACTACGGGCGAAAGGCGGGGTACACCCTGGACAAGTCGCCAGGTCATCACAGGGCTGACACATATGGCCCTTTTCCACTACCCTTTTTCAGCTCACTTCAGCTCGCTTCAGCTCACTTCAGCCCGACACGGCTCGCGTTTCGACTACCAAAAACCAGCACGACTCAGCTTGTTTCAGCCCTGCTTAGCCCCTAAAACTCGCACCGTTTTGGAGTGGGGCTGAAGCGAGCCAAGCCGTGCCGAGTGAGGCTGGGGGCGTGAGCAGACACTCCCCTGTGCACTGATTGGTGAGGAGGAGTGTCCTCACATGCCCACACACGCCCCGCGAGCGCGCTGGGATCTGTAAACACCGCAAACCCGGAAGAATAATAATTACGAATTACGAGAATTTCTGGAGCCTTATGCGCCTCGCCTCATCTATACGCTCTTGCCAGTATCTGTTGGCGTTGTCGGTGACAACAAGCCACAGCACCAAGACCAGCAACACTAACGACTCCATGTCCTCCATGTTTATTGTTTACTATCCGGGTCGTGAGACGACAGCTTAAAAGATCACTGAATCAGTGACATACAGAGCATCGTGGACGAGTTCGCGGAGCGCAAGGCTCGTCGTATGCCCTTCAAATAATGCACGCAGTAGGCTATTGATGTTTTATTATGAGCCATGTACAGTATGTCGCCTAATGTTTTTTTGTTTCTGAGTTACATGTTCGTTTGAAGGACTTAATGTACAAAATAACATAGTTGCACCCCGTAGTGTTGAAATTGGTAAACACAGTGCATTCAGTGAGGTTTGCACCGTCCTCCTTTTATTTCTGACTCTTCCTGTCACCACTCTGAGCGCTCATTCGTATGCCCTTCAAATAATGTGCGCAGTATAGGCTATTGATGTTTTATTATGAGCCATGTACAGTATCCTAATGTTTTTTGTTTCTGAGTTACATGTTCGTTTGAAGGACTTGATGTACTAAATAACATAGTTGCACCCGGTAGTGTTGAAATTGGTAAACACCGCAGTTGCGGACATTTTGTAGCCTAAAATGATGTTATGATAAGCTTTAATAAAGGGCCCGGTCATTTGCCCCGCCCCCGGCCCGGCTCTGACTTGTTCCGCCACTGTCACTGATGTCACTGTTTGCGCTGCTTAACGACATCACGTGACGTCCACCCACTTTCGCTAACTCCACCCAATGTGTCCACCCACTTCCAGCCAGCACAGTTGTAGTCGAAATGCAACTCCAACAGCCCCACTCGGCTCAGCCGCGTTTGTAGTGGAAAAGCGGCAATAGACACAGACAACCATTCACACTCACATTCACACCTACGGTCAATTTAGAGTCACCAGTTAACCTAACCTGCATGTCTTTGGACTGTGGGGGAAACCGGAGCACCCGGAGGAAACCCATGCAGACACAGGGAGAACATGCAAACTCCACACAGAAAGGCCCTTGCCGGCCCTGGGGCTCGAACCCAGGACCTTCTTGCTGTGAGGCGACAGCACTAACCACTACACCACCGTGCCGCCCCTGGGATATCTCAATGGATTAAAATATTTAATCTGCCTTTATTATAGAGGTAAACAACTTTAATCTATTACTAAATGCTTGAAGATGTGTTAATTCGTGTTTGACTACTTGCTTATTATTATAATAATATACCGTGGTTGCCCCCCGATCTGTGGAAATTTAATTTCACTCCCTGGGTCATCAACAGGCCATACTGTTGTACCTATATACCTTTAGTATTAGTTTTGCTGTATGTTATGTACGTCATTATACCACAGTACTACTGAATTCTCAAATCTGATTGGTCAGAAGGTGTTGATTTTATTATTTTTTTTATAATAGCAGTTTAGACAGTCCTTCCATCTGTAATGCAAATCAGTTTTATCTTAATGTGCATGTTCTAATGTATTACATCTGCAGGGACTTGTATTGTAGCATGTCGATCATACAAAATATAAGGCGAATCATTAACTGATTACAAAATGTGTTGTGGGTGATACAGTGGTGCAGCACTTTCGCCTCACAACAAGCAGGTTCTGGTTCGAACCTGCCAGTCGACTAGTGCCTTTCTGTGTCAAGTTTGCATGTTCTCCTCATGCGTGTGTGGAATTCTTCTGGGTGCTCTAGTTTCCTCCTACAGTACAAAGATATGAGGATTAGGTCAACTGGCTACTTTAAAATTGCCTATAGGTGTGAATATGAGTGTGAATGGTGGTCTGTCTCTCAGGGTTGGCCCCAGGATAGATTGGTGACCTGTCCAGGATGTACCCCGCCTCTCACCCATATGTCGGCTGGGACTGGCTCCAGCTCACCTGTGACCCACAATGGATAAGTGGTATAAAAATGAATGAAATAATTTTTTCACCAAAGGAAAGTCTTCAGGACAGAGAACTATGTGATTTCTGGTTTCTAAGTTACCATGAGAGAAACAAAAGCAGATGCTAAGGGAATATTCTGAGCGATAATGGGAAATAACTTGTTTTGTTGGTGTTCCACAACATTAAATGTAACCATAGAGTATATTGGAAAGTATATACTTTAAACAAGCAGCCTAAACCAGCTACATATCAGTTCCTGTAGGTGATGTAGTTCCTGTTTTCAAATAGCTTGCCAGGAGTTTCTTGCTGATGTCTGCATTTAAACTATACCCTTTCTTTCTGTTCTTCATTAATAATTTTGTGCTATGATTTTATTTTGTTGTGTTTTTCACTTTCCCCTTCTGCCACATTTTCTTGATCTCTTTATTTTTATCCATCTAAAGATAGCAAGTGGAGGTTATTCATGTCAGATCTGCCTCAAATAATATCAAGAAAACTTCAATGAAAGTATATTAATCATTCATCATGGTAAACATTCAACTGATTCAGTTTGTTGAGTGCAGTATGTTTAGTCATTCTTCCTCTGTTGTGAGTAGTAGCTTTATTTGTAATAAATGTATATTAGCTCTCTGATGGAGAAGATTGCAGCTTTAGTGGTGCACATCCAGATTCTAGAGAGGGTTAGTGAGAGTGAGAGCAGTGCAGTTTCTGTAGGGGAAAATCTGTATGTCTTAGGCAGAGTAAACAATCCCTACTCTGCCATTAGAGCCCTCACACCTCACAGCAGTGTGAATGGGTGACGACTCAGCAACATAATCACAAAGCCAAAGCAAACACTAAGGCGTGCCTATGAGAGCATCACTCCTCTACACTTCATGTGTCAAACAGCTTTGCCTCCTCACTGAGGCACCCAGTGAAAACCTGAAAGATCTCTGGTTACTGGAGACTTCATCTTATGGCATGTGAAATTAGCTCGACCTTTAAGACACCAGCAGCACAAGTCAGGTGTATACTGGAAGCCAGGTACCTCCTACCATAGCAGATAATCTTAGGGTTTTAGGCAAGCAGGTTTTCAAAGATAGTCATGTTGGAGCTAATGATATATGCCTTCATCAGTCAGAGGTTACTTGGTGTAACTTTGTAGAGGTGTTCAAATTAACAAAGGTGATGTCTGATGCAGTAATATGCTCTGGCCCCATCCCAATATGGCAAGGCAATGTAGCTTACCAAAGGTTATGATCACTGCAAGTGCTTGATGTCCAGGTGGTGCTCAGAAAACAAAGTTGGCTTTAGAGACAACTGGAGTAGTTTTGAGGGCAAGGCTGGCCTGTTAGGACAGGATGGTATCCATCCCACTCAGGAAGGTGCTGCTCTCAGTTCTTGTAGTATAGCCTATAGTTTCAGAACAGGCCTAGTTAATTGGTGACAATCAAGGCCAGGGAGCAGGCAAACAGGCTAAACCGACTGTCTATTAGCTGCCTTGAGTGTCATTCAGATTCCACGATATTGAGACTGTGTCTGTTTCCTGAAGTAGACAAAAATGTAGAAATACTCAGTTTGTTTTAGTTACCTAAAATTAACATAAAATTAGAACATAATGAATGTACAGTTAGCATCTTTGATCAAAACTAGGACTCTTAAATATTAGAGCTCTTACATCTGAATCAGGAGTTTAAAGGAACAGGCCACCGTACTTCCATAATGAAATATGCTCTTATCTGAATTGAGACGAGCTGCTCCGTGCCTCTCCGAGCTTTGCGCGACCTCCCAGTCAGTCAGACGCAGTCAGACGCGCTGTCACTCCTGTTAGCAATGTAGCTAGGCTCAGTATGGCCAACGGTATTTTTTGGGGCTGTAGTTAGATGCGACCAAACTCTTCCGCGTTTTTCCTGTTTACATAGGTTTATATGACCAGTGATATGAAACAAGTTCAGTTACACAAATTGAAACGTAGCGATTTTCTATGCTATGGAAAGTGCGCACTATAATGACAGGCGTACTAACACCTTCTGCGCGCTTCGGCAGCGCATTGATACGGAGCTCAGATATCAATGCGCTGCCGAAGCGTGCAGAAGGTGTTAGTACGCCTGTCATTATAGTGCGCACTTTCCATAGCATAGAAAATTGCTACGTTTCAATTTGTGTAACTGAACTTGTTTCATGTCACTGGTCATATAAACCTATGTAAACAGGAAAAACGCGGAAGAGTTTGGTCGCATCTAACTACAGCCCCAAAAAATACCATTGGCCATACTGAGCCTAGCTACATTGCTAACAGGAGTGACAGCGCGTCTGACTGCGCCTGACTGACTGGGAGGTCGCGCAAAGCTTGGACAGGTACGGAGCAGCTCGTCTCAATTCAGATAAGAGCATATTTCATTATGGAAGTACGGTGGACTGTTCCTTTAATGTACTGTGTTTAACAGAAATCTGGATCAAACTAAATGATTATCTCATCTCATCTCATTATCTCTAGCCGCTTTATCCTGTTCTACAGGGTCGCAGGCAAGCTGGAGCCCATCCCAGCTGACTACGGGCGAAAGGCGGGGTACACCCTGGACAAGTCGCCAGGTCATCACAGGGCTGACACATAGACACAGACAACCATTCACACTCACATTCACACCTACGGTCAATTTAGAGTCACCAGTTAACCTAACCTGCATGTCTTTGGACTGTGGGGGAAACCGGAGCACCCGGAGGAAACCCACGCGGACACGGGGAGAACATGCAAACTCCGCACAGAAAGGCCCTCGCCGGCCACGGGGCTCGAACCTGGACCTTCTTGCTGTGAGGCGACAGCGCTAACCACTACACCACCGTGCCGCCCCCTAAATGATTATATTGCATTAAATGAAGCTAGTCCTCCTGGACACAGTTATATACACCAGCCATACACTAAGGAGGGGGAGACCTCAGTTATTTATAATGATGATCTAGGCATCACACAAAACTCTGGACAGAAATCCAATGTGTTTGAAATTCTTTATACGATCATAATATATGTAGACACAAAAAATAAGTCTACCCAGTCAATTCCTATTTACAGACCCCAGGGCCATATTCTGAATTCCTTGGTGAATTTGCAGATTTCATCTAAAAGCTGGTTGTTTCTATAGCCAAAGCATTAACATGTTGGAGACTGTAATATTAACTTTGATAACTCAAAAGACCCTCTGAGAAAACACGCCTGTTCATTCTAGATTAAGTAGGAGTTAATCAGAATGTCATAGGATCAACTCATAATGGTGGTCACACTCTTGATCTTATACTGCCTTTTGAATTAAATATAGAAAATATAGTCATATTTCCACAGTCTGAAGCTAGCTCAGATCATTAACACACCTCAAATGTGTCTTGATAATAATATATGCACCTTGCTATGCGATTGCGTCAAACATACATTCACATCAATTACTGCACAAAGTTTAAAAATAGTCTCCCAGAGTCATCTACTTTGACTGGATCACCATCAGTCCCCACAGAATTTGATCAAGCAACTGAATGCTTAGAGTCAATGTTCTGCTATATCCTAGATAATGTAGCTCCACTTAAAATTAAAATAATTCAAGGAGAAAAAAAAAAAAAACTTGCAACCCGGTATGACAATCACACATGCACCTTGAAACAGGCCACTCAAAAATTAGAAAGAAAATGGCATCAAACTAAACTGGTCATATTTCAATTAGCGTGGAAAGAGAGCCTCTTAAAGTGCTTCATGCTGCTAGATGAACATATCTCTCCACCCTAATAGAAGATAACAGAATAATCCTAGATTCTTATTTAATACTGTAGCACAATTAAGTAGGAATAACACCATCAGAGAAACATGCACATCATCAATGTGTAGTAGTGACAACTTCATGGATTTTTTTTTCAATGGCAAAATATCAGGCCAAAAATTCAGACTATTTATTTAAAGTCAGGCAATTTTATGACTAACCGTTTAGATACCAATAACTATATCACATCAGGGATTAGAATGTTTTACTCCCTTTTGAGAGATTTAACTAATTTCACTAATTTCCTCATCAAAATCATCAACTTGTGTCTTCGATCTGTTACCTACGTTTCTTCAAACAGAAACTACCAGAAGCAAACGAACCTCTTCAAAAAATAAATTCTTCCCTTAGCACTGGCCAATTTAGGCCAATATCAAACCTCCCCTTTAATTCCAAGATCCTAGAAAAGGCTGTCGCACAGCAGATATGCTCATATCTACATAGGTATAACATTCATGAAATGTATCATTCAGGATTTAGGTTTCATCATAGCACAGAGACAGCACTGATTAAAGTAGTAAATGACCTACTACTGGCCCTTGATCAGGGTTGTGTCTCCTTGCTTGTGTTGTTTGACCTTATTGCAGTTTTTGACACCACTGATCATGTTGTTCGTTGAGACGAGAAAATGTTGTTTGGAGTTAAGAGAATGACCCTCTCCTGGTTCAGGTCTTATTTATCTGTTCGCTATCAGTTTATTCATGTAAATGGTGATTTTTCTATGTATACTAAGGTAAAGTTTAGTGCTCTGCAAGGTTCTGTCTTAGGCCCACTGTTTTTTCTTTATACATCGTACTTCTGTGTAATATTATTCATAAGCATAGTATTAGCTTCCACTGTTATGCTGATGACCCACAGTTGCATGTTTCAGCAAAGCCGGATGAGAGACACCTGCTTAATAAAATTGAGGAATGTGTAAAAGACATTAGACACTGGATGTTTATGAATTTCCTTCGACTTAGTTTTGACAAGACATATGTACTTGTACTAGACTACATGCAACTAGAAGTAAGATTTCTGATTACATAGTAACTCTGGATGGCCTTTCTGTTTCATCATGTGTACAGTAGCAGTGGATGGCGTGGTAGTGCAGTGGTTAGCACCATCACCTCAGAGAAAGTTCTGGGTTTGAACTTCATGGCCAATGGGGGCCTTTCTGTTTGGAGTTTGCATGTTCTCCCTGTGTCTGTGTGGGTTTCCTCCAGGTGCTTCCATCCCCCCCCGTCCAAAGACATGCAGTTAGGTTAACTAGCTACTCTAAATTGTCCATAGGTGTGAATGGTTGGGTGGGAACGGCTCAACATCCACCCTGAGTAACTCTCCTGAGCTAGCTAATAAAACTGCGGTAAACAGTCAGCTATGGCTGACGTACAAGAAGACGTGCAGCAGTAAAACATCTTGGTGTGATTATTGACTCTAGTCTTTCAGCTAAAGCCCATTTAGATACTATTATAAGGATAGCCTTCTTTCATCTCAGAAATATTGCTAAGATAAGAAATATTCTGTCACAACACATTACAGGAAAAAAATGTTTCATGCTTTTGTTTCATCTGTGTTCGATTATTGTAATGACTTACTGTCTGGCTACAGCCCCAAATCAGAAAAAGTTGGGACAGTACGTTCAAATTGAAATTAAAACAGAAAACAATGATTTTTAAATAATCTTTGACCTGTATTTTACTCAAAACAATGCATCATTATTTAATGTTTTACCTCATGAAATGTATTTATTTATTTATTTTTAAATTAAACACATTTCAATTTGAATTCTTGCAAAGCATTTCAAAATTTGGGACAGTAAAGCATTTACCACTTTATACTGAGCTCACAATACTTAAAAGATGTTTAGGGATTGAAGACGCCAAATGATGAAGTGTTTCAGGTGTTATTTTGTCGCATTCTTCCTGCAAACAAGTCTTAAGAGGTGCAACAGTATGGGGCCATCATTGTCATATTTTTGATTTTAAAATTCACCATGCATACTCCATTGGGGGCAGAGCGGAAAGGCACAATCTTCTTCGACAGCCATGCCTTTGTAATGTGTGCAGAATGTGGTTTTGCATTGTCTTGCTGAAATATCCCTGGAAAAGTTGATGTCTTGAAGACAGCATATGTTGCTCCAAAATCTCGGTGTACTTTTCTGCACATCACACATCACATACCTTTGCCAAGTTCGCTGACACAACCCCATATCCAAACAGACTCTGCCTTTTGGACTTTTTGTTGGTAACAGTCTGGATGTTCCTTTTTGTCTTTGGTCCGGAGCACATGGCGTCCATTTCTTCCAAAAAAGACCTGGAATACTGATTGGTCTGACCACAGTTCATGTTTTCACTATGTGATGGTTAATTCCAGATGCCTCCAAGCCCAAAGAAGTCAACAGCGCTTCTAGACACAGTTAACATCAGGCTTCCTTTTTGCACAGTAAAGTTTTAAGTGGCATTTGTGTATGTAGCTCCATATTGTAGTGCTTGACAAAGGTTTACCAAAATAATTCTGATCCCATGTGATTATATTGGCTGTAGATGAATGACGGTTCTTGATGCAGTGCTGTTTGAGGGATCGGAGATCACGGGTGTTCAGCTTAGGCTTGTGCCCTTGCCCTTTATGCATTGAAATTCCTCCAGATTCCTTGAATTGTTGAATGATATTATGCACCATAGAGGGTCAAATATCCAAACCAATTCATATCCTTCTTTGAGGTTGTTTTTAAACATTTTAAACATTGTTTTAATAATTTTCTCATGCATTTATTGACAAACTGGAGGTCCTTGGACCAGCTTTGCTCCTCCTTTGCTGCCAAGCCTTTCCTGGATACTGATTTTGTCCCAAGTCATGATTACAATCACTTGGTGACATCACCTGTTTCAAATTACCTCATTATTTAATTGTTTTACCTCATTACTACCCCCTAAAATGCCCCTGTCCCAACTTTTTTGGAATGTGTTGCAGGCCTGAAGTGCAGGAATGGCTGTAATAAATTGAAGCTGACCACACAAAACATAAAATATATTGGGTTCATACTGTCTGCAATGAAATACAAGTCAAAGTAAATTTAGAAATCACTGCTTTCTTTTTTTATTTGCATTTTCTATATTGTCCCAACTTTTACTGATTTGGGGTTGTACAGTGGTGCTTGAAAGTTTGTGAACCCTTTAGAATTTTCTATATTTCTGCATAAATATGACCTAAAACGTCATCAGATTTTCACACAAGTCCGAAAAGTAGATAAAGAGAACCCAGTTAAACAAATGAGACAAAAATATTATACTTGGTCATTTATTTATTGAGGAAAATGATCCAATATTACATATCTGTGAGTGGTAAAAGTATGTGAACCTCTAGGATTAGCAGTTAATTTGAAGGTGAAATTAGAGTCAGGTGTTTTCAATCAATGGGATGACAATCAGGTGTGAGTGGGCACCCTGTTTTATTTAAAGAACAGGGATCTATCAAAGTCTGATCTTCACAACACGTCTGTGGAAGTGTGTCATGGCACAAACAAAGGAGATTTCTGAGGACCTCAGAAAAAGCACTGTTGATGCTCATCAGGCTGGAAAAGGTTACAAAACCATCTCTAAAGAGTTTGGACTCCACCAATCCACAGTCAGACAGATTGTGTACAAATGGAGGAAATTCAAGACCATTGTTACCCTCCCCAGGAGTGGTCGACCAACAAAGATCACTCCAAGAGCAAGGCGTGTAATAGTCAGTGAGGTCACAAAGGACCCCAGGGTAACTTCTAAGCAACTGAAGGCCTCTCTCACATTGGCTAATGTTCATGTTCATGAGTCCACCATCAGGAGAACACTGACCAACAATGGTGTGCATGGCAGGGTTGCAAGGAGAAAGCCACTGCTCTCCAAAAAAAAAAATTGCTGCTCATCTGAAGTTTGCTAAAGATCATGTGGACAAGCCAGAAGGCTATTGGAAAAATGTTTTGTGGACAGATGAGACCAAAATAGAACTTTTTGGTTTAAATGAGAAGCGTTATGTTTGGAGAAAGGAAAACACTGCATTCCAGCATAAGAACCTTATCCCATCTGTGAAACATGGTGGTGGTAGTATCATGGATTGGGTCTGTTTTGCTGCATCTGGGCCAGTATGGCTTACCATCATTGATGGAACAATGAATTCTGAATTATACCAGCGAATTCTAAAGGAAAATGTCAGGACATCTGTCCATGAACTGAATTTCAAGAGAAGGCGGGTCATGCAGCAAGACAACGACCCTCAGCACACAAGTCATTCTACCAAATTATGGTTAAAGAAGAATAAAGTTAATGTTTTGGAATGGCCAAGTCAAAGTCCTAACCTTAATCCAATTGAAATGTTGTGGAAGGACCTGAAGCGAGCAGTTCTTGTGAGGAAATCCACCAACATCCCAGAGTTGAAGCTGTTCTGTACGGAAGAATGGGCTAAAATTCCTTCAAGCTGGTGTGCAGGACTGATCAACAGTTACCAGAAACGTTTAGCTGCAGTTATTGCTGCACAAGGGGGTCACACCAGATACTGAAAGCAAATGTTCACATACTTTTGCCACTCACAGATATGTAATATTGGATCGTTTTCCTCAATAAATAAATGACCAAGTATAATATTTTTGTCTCATTTGTTTAACTGGGTTCTCTTTATCCACTTTTAGGACTTGTGTGAAAATCTGATGACGTTTTAGGTCATATTTATGCAGAAATATAGAAAATTCTAAATGGTTCACAAACTTTCAAGCACCACTGTAGTAGGTGCATAAACAAGCTCCAGTTAGTCCAGAATGCAGCAGTGAGAATACTTACAAGAATCAGAAGATATGACTATATCATCCTTATCTTATCCTCACTGCATTGGCTCCCAATCAAATTTTGCATTGATTATAAAATGCTACTGGGCGGCACGGTGGTGTAGTGGTTAGCGCTGTCGCCTCACAGCAAGAAGGTCCTGGGTTCGAGCCCTGGGCCCGGCGAGGGCCTTTCTGTGTGGAGTTTGCATGTTCTCCCCGTGTCCGCGTGGGTTTCCTCTGGGTGCTCCGGTTTCCCCCACAGTCCAAAGACATGCAGGTTAGGTTAACTGGTGACTCTAGATTGACCGTAGGTGTGAATGTGAGTGTGAATGGTTGTCTGTGTCTATGTGTCAGCCCTGTGATGACCTGGCGACTTGTCCAGGGTGTACCCCGCCTTTCGCCCGTAGTCAGCTGGGATAGGCTCCAGCTTGCCTGCGACCCTGTAGAAGGATAAAGCGGCTAGAGATAATGAGATGAGATGAGATAAAATGCTACTATAGACCTATAAAGCACTGAATGGTCTTGTGCCACAGTAGGCTACTGAGTGAACTTGTGGTCTTATGATGTGCCACACTTACTTAGATCAAATGAAGCAGGCTAGTTGTTGGTACCTCAAAGAGAGAAGGGGCAGAGCCTTCTCTTCCAATTCCCCAAAATTAAGGAACAGGCTTCCAGTCAGGGTTCAGGACAAAGTGTTTAAGTCTAGTCTGAAAACATATTTGTTTTAGTCAAGCCTTTTTTTTGTTAATTTTTTTAATAGGTAAAGGTGCAGACCTGGAGGGTTCTTGGGCATAGAGTGTTTTGGTAAATTGTGATGTTTGGATGCTGTGCTGCCAACCCCCCCCCCAACACACACACACACACACACACACACACACACACACACACACAAGTTCACTCAGGTTTGTTGATGATGGAGTGGCTGGCTGCTTTACATTCAAGGTCACCCTCATGTCTGTGTAACCTTCTGACCTTCTGCCTCTCCCTTTTGGTTATGCTGTCATAGTTAGCCTTACCATAGTCCCTGCTTCCACTCAGCACACAATGTGTACTGTTCTTAACCATTATGTGACAATGAGCAGGTCTCACAATCTCTCTCTCTCTCTTTCTCTCTCTTTCTGTGTTGAACTACACATGCCACTCTGATGATACCAGTGAAATTGACCTCTCCTGCTCTCTTGACCTGCTTGATCCATCCTAATGCCCTACTTCTAGCTGTAGTTCTCAGTTCTCATCACGTCACTCCTGTAAGGCTGGCCCTACATGTACAACACCTGATCCATCCTGATGCCTTACTTCTGGCTGGAGATCTCATCACTTCTCCCCTCCAGAAGATTGTCCAATATATACAGCCTAAAAATAAACTTAGAAGATGGCTTTTGACAATTAATACAAACAGTTTGGCTTAAGCATTATACAAATAAAATTGAATTGAATAAAACTGAATGATAAACTGGTACTAAAATTATTGTATGCTGTTTATGAATTAGATGAAAATTAATCATGTTAATGTGGTGATATTTGGAAGATAATCAAATATGGGGTGGTATTTAAAAAAAAACCCATACAACCTACAGCTGGTCGACACCCCTCTCATCAGCTGCCAACCAGGGATGAATGCACAGTTTCGGTGGCTAAGATGGTGCTGCCATCCCTGGTGCCACCAGCAGCAAAAAGCCGCTGGGGGGTGTCTTATAAATTGGGCCATCATGTTGACAAGTTATGTGCTTTGAACCAGATCCACCTTGATGATTTTTCAGATGCTGCATGAAGCTGCTTAGAGGCAGATGCTATAGCACATGTGCCAAGTCCAAGTTTGGATAGGAAGGCTGTCATGGACCTCCCCAGGAATCCATGACAGCCAACCTCTACAAGACATATTGAGCACGCCCACCCATTGTCCTCACAACTAATACGCAACTGCTGATACTGCGTTCTCTTATGTCCGAATGCCTCCTCCATATTGTCCTCCCAGGGGACAATCAGTTCTATGAGATGTACCTGTACATGTCTTACCAATTTGGACTACATGATCACATTTGGTTGCTCATTAGTTATGGCAATATGTATTGGAAAGATTAGGTTCTCACTCAAATTGACAGTGACTTGCCAGTCCCGAGCACCCACAAGTAACCTTGATTGCTTAGTTGGTTTCCCACAACCAGCTGGACGTTCACCTTCTCAGCAGAGCATCATTTTAAGAGATGTTTTCTGCATAGGATTCTCATTGATGTATTTGCATTGCTTTTTCACTATGTCCACTAACACTACCAATACCTGGTTGTGGCGCCAAGTGTAGCAATGTAAAAGTTGTTTAAACACCGACAGCACATGAATAAGTATGCCTCATTTCGCACCACAACAAAGGCATACATCAGACTGAGAATAACCCCACAACTTGAGGTTAACTGGTGATGGTAGGAGATCATACACCAATCGCAGAAGGAATGATATTGCAGGTTGGCACATCGACTAATTTTCTCACCAGGGAACAGATCTAGTCTCAACTTCATCCCATCTGATCTATACACCCTGTTTTCCATGCCCTGCAGCAGTTGTGAGATGTGATTCTTCCTCAAGAGAACGGAGCTCACTCAACACCATCTCTCGGCACCCTAACGTGTTCTTGCGAGAGAACCACCTATGGTGTACATTTCCAAGACCAACCCTTCCTGTCTGTAAAGCACAGACAACATCTTTTGTCCACAGACTTGCTTCTGGCACTTCCACGGCATCCTTAGCTGCCCATTTCCTAGCAGTCCGCACCTCTGGCTGGACATCCTGTATAACTGGATCAGGGGAATCCCACAGCATCAGATGTACAACCCCAATTCCAAAAAAGTTGGGACAAAGTACAAATTGGAAATAAAAACGGAATGCAATAATTTACAAATCTCAAAAACTGATATTGTGTTCACAATAGAACATAGACAACATATCAAATGTTGAAAGTGAGACATTTTGAAATTTCATGCCAAATATTAGCTCATTTGAAATTTCATGATAGCAACACATCTCAAAAAAGTTGGGACGGGGCAATAAGAGGCTGGAAAAGTTAAAGGTACAAAAAAGGAACAGCTGGAGGACCAAATTGCAACTCATTAGGTCAATTGGCAATAGGTCATTAACATGACTGGGTGTAAAAAGAGCATCTTGGAGTGGCAGCGGCTCTCAGAAGTAAAGATGGGAAGAGGATCACCAATCCCCCTAATTCTGCACCGACAAATAGTGGAGCAATATCAGAAAGGAGTTCGACAGTGTAAAATTGCAAAGAGTTTGAACATATCATCATCTACAGTGCATAATATCATCAAAAGATTCAGAGAATCTGGAAGACTCTCTGTGCGTAAGGGTCAAGGCTGGGAAACCATACTGGGTGCCCGTGATCTTCGGGCCCTTAGGCAGCACTGCATCACATACAGGCATGCTTCTGTATTGGAAATCACAAAATGGGCTCAGGAATATTTCCAGAGAACATTATCTGTGAATGCAATTCACCGTGCCATCCGCCGTTGCCAGCTAAAACTATATTTCAAAGAAGAAGCTGTATCTAAACATGATCCAGAAGTGCAGACGTCTTCTCTGGGCCAAGGCTCATTTAAAATGGACTGTGGCAAAGTGGAAAACTGTTCTGTGGTCAGATGAATCAAAATTTGAAGTTCTTTATGGAAATCAGGGATGCAGTGTCATTCGGACTAAAGAGGAGAAGGATGACCCAAGTTGTTATCAGCGCTCAGTTCAGAAGCCTGCATCTCTGATGGTATGGGGTTGCAGTAATGCGTGTGGCATGGGCAGCTTACACATCTGGAAAGACACCATCAATGCTGAAAGGTAAATCCAGGTTCTAGAGCAACATATGTTCCCATCCAGATGACGTCTCTTTCAGGGAAGACCTTGCATTTTCCAACATGACAATGCCAAACCACATACTGCATCAATTACAGCATCATGGCTGCGTAGAAGAAGGGTCCGGGTACTGAACTGGCCAGCCTGCAGTCCAGAGCTTTCACCCACAGAAAACATTTGGCGCACCATAAAATGGAAGATACGACAAAGAAGACCTAAGACAGTTGAGCAACTAGAATCCTACGTTAGACAAGAATGGGTTAACATTCTTATCCCTAAACTTGAGCAACTTGTCTCCTCAGTCCCCAGACATTTACAGACTGTTGTAAAGAGAAAAGGGGATGTCTCACAGTGGTAAACATGGCCTTGTCCCAACTTTTTTGAGATGTGTTGTTTTCATGAAATTTAAAATCACCTAATTTTTCTCTTTAAATGATACATTTTCTCAGTTTAAACATTTGATATGTCATCTATGTTCTATTCTGAATAAAATATGGAATTTTGAAACTTCCACATCATTGCATTCCGTTTTTATTTACAATTTGTACTTTGTCCCAACATTTTTGGAATCGGGGTTGTAGTCGAGCTTTACTAATTTTGAATTCTTTGACGAGTGAAGGAAAAGGTAAGTTTAATTTACCTTTTTCATAACACCCCTACAGTTGAAAAGCAGGGAGGGACTCCTAGCCAGATGCACAGGTGCTTGCTAATCTCGCAATACTGAATAGCACCATCCTATTATGTTTTATGCATTTTCATAGTCACTGAATACTATGCTGTGTGATTAACGAGTGAATAATAATCTAACAGGAAAGTCAGTGTGAATAAGGGAACATGATGAACAGCTCACACCTGCCATTTGCTAGACCTGAACTTTCCTAATGCTTCAATGTTCCTTTATTCCCCAAGTTATGAGATGGAAATGTAGTTAGAGGAGTAAGTCAGAAACCTCTTGCCTTTCCCAAATCAGATAAGGGAGGTGAAGGCAGAGAAAGCCCTGAGCCAAAGGAAACATCAGCACTGTTCTTTCATGTATGACTCCAGTTGATGAATGACAGCTTGCCATTATTACTGTAAATTCCAGTATGGCAACCAAGCCCATGAGGTATTAAAAGAGCTGGTGTTTGTGGTGGATTTTCTCTCAATTTCTTTTGTTTTGTTTCTAAAACCTTTTCTAAGTTTCTCCCATTTGCCATTTACACTGTAGCACTTTGTCATACTGTTCTATAACTCACAGGTAACTATGCAAGGACTAAAAAGCAAGAAATTAACAGTAGGGGAGAACGGGGTTGGTAGTCACACTTTTTACTTTTATTTGAATTCCTCGAAAACTGTATCCTTAATAGTGTCCCTTTCAATCTGTAATGGAAGCCTACGGTGTCAGGTAAAAACAGAATGCCCTTACTCTCCTTCAGCTTATTCTGTTTAAAAGATGTCTCATCTCATCTCATTATCTCTAGCCGCTTTATCCTGTTCTACAGGGTCGCAGGCAAGCTGGAGCCTATCCTAGCTGACTATGGGCGAAAGGCAGGGTACACCCTGGACAAGTCGCCAGGTCATCACAGGGCTGACACATAGACACAGACAACCATTCACTCTTACAGTCAATTTAGAGTCACCAGTTAACCTAACCTGCATGTCTTTGGACTGTGGGGGAAACCGGCACACCCGGAGGAAACCCATGCAGGCACGGGGAGAACATGCAAACTCCGCACAGAAAGGCCCTCGCCGGCCACGGGGCTCGAACCCAGACCTTCTTGTTGTGAGGCGACAGCGCTAACCGCTACACCACCGTGCCGCCCACTGTCAAGTATGTCTTGTGCATTTGTGACTACCATCCCCATTGTGGGGTTGGTAGTCACACATTGTGGGGTTGGTTGTCCCTATGTTACTTTCATGGGGGAAAATAAAAAAAGTGGAGTCATTATTAAGAATGAATTTAAAAAAGTTTATTTCATTGCAATGAAACAACCTAACAATATCCTGGATTGAGGAAACATAAACAGGAAAGCATATGTGTAGGGAAGCTTCCAAATTTCAATAGGAGAGAGGCTGAAATAAATGTCTGACACAGTCATTATGTATTCTACCAGCTGACTTTCCTGCTCCTCACTGAAAACTAAATGATTTTTCACACACCCTATTGGGAGGGATGGGCAGATTGCATCTCCAGCAACCTCTGATGGACTTATTTTATTACAGTATCTTGCCAGTGTTCTGTAATTAATCTGAAATTCCTTCACAGTGGCTCTGATGGTTTGGTTGTGCAGCTTCACCTCTCTGACTGCCCTTAGCATCACATCTGGCAGAGTCTGGCCCTGGTTTGTCTTCCTACCCATTTTTCTATCTAAAAAGAAAAAAAAGGAGTAGATATATCACACTATGCATGTCTATGCCAACAAAGGGGTTGGTTGTCTCATGTGACAACCAACCCCAAAGAGAATGTGACAACCATCCTTAACTGAGCTGTTTTGCTAATGCTAATGCTAGCATCCACCTGTTGTAGCATAGCTAAAAGAAAAACCTATCAAAACTATAGCTCTCCCTTCAAACTATTTAATTGTAATAATTATTATTTTTATAAACCCACTGTGTAAAAAACTAGAAGAGAAATACCAAAGTGTTGAATATTTACATTTTGACATGAAAAACATTACTATTCCTCTCACCACAATGACTCAGCACTTTCTGTAAAAATGTCCTTGTAGGTGACCTCTGACCCCAATTCTGAATTTATTTTCTTCAGTTTATGACAGCGCCTTCTAGTGAGTGAGTTTTGATGAGTGTGACAACCAATCCATGTGACAACCAACCCCGTTCTCCCCTACTATGCAAACGCTTAAGTTACCACTATTAACTACTAATGCATGCTGTTTAGGGCGGCACGATGGTGTAGTGGTTAGCGCTGTCGCCTCACAGCAAGAAGGTCCGGGTTCGAGCCCCGTGCCCGGTGAGGGCCTTTCTGTGTGGAGTTTGCATGTTCTCCCCGTGTCCGCGTGGGTTTCCTCCGGGTGCTCTGGTTTCCCCCACAGTCCAAAGACATGCAGGTTAGGTTAACTGGTGACTCTAAATTGACCGTAGGTGTGAATGTGAGTGTGAATGGTTGTCTGTGTCTATGTGTCAGCCCTGTGATGACCTGGCGACTTGTCCAGGGTGTACCCCGCCTTTCGCCCGTAGTCAGCTGGGATAGGCTCCAGCATGCCTGCGACCCTGTAGAACAGGATAAAGCGGCTAGAGATAATGAGATGATGAATGAGTCAGTCATTTGTATATGTTAGATAATGACCTAGAAGTTTATAATGACCTGGAACAGTATGGCATAGTAAAACATTTTCTAAGACTTGGTAAAGTATTTGTTAGTTCAGAATGAACTACCAGACAATTACCTTTTTAATTACTTATTAATTACCAAATATTAATTATTAGTTAATTATATTAACCTAGGTATTAACAGTAATACTCTTTAGGTCCAACTATGTTTCTGCATAGATATCCATGAGTACTGTATGAAGAGTACGGTAAAGTGTGAACATAAAGAGTACGGTAAAGTGTGAACATAAAGTGTGAACACAAATATTACCAAATGAGTCGGTCATTTCTATATGTTAGATAATGACTTAGGAGTTTATAATCTGGAATGGCACGGTGGTGTAGTGGTTAGCACTGTTGCCTCACAGCAAGAAGGTTCTGGGTTCGAGCCCAGTGGACGATTGGGGCCTTTCTGTGTGGAGTTTGCGTGTTCTTCCCGTGTCTGCATGGGTTTTCTCTGGGTGCTCCGGTTTCCCCCACAGTCCAAAGACATGCGCTTAGGTTAACATGGGGCGGCCTTAGGCCGAGGTGCCATTGAGCAATGCACCTACCCCCCAACTGCTCCTGGGGCACTGTTAGCATGGCCGCCCATTGCTCTTGGTATGTGTGTGTGCTCATTGCTCACGTGTGTACATGTGTGTTCACTGCTTCAGATGGGTTAAATGCAGAGAGGAATTTCACAAGTGTACATGTGATGAATAAAGTTGGTGTTGTTGTTCTTCATTTATTCTTATTTTTTCTTGTAATTATCTGTTTTGTTGGATGAGTTGAAGCTTTTAAAATTTTTTGTGTTTGTGTGTAAAAATAGACGTTTTAAGAAAGATAAGTAGACTAATCTCATATTATTTGTAACTTCTTCATAGTATTGGTTCTGCACTAACATTCATGCAATTTATGCTTGTCTGTTTCCTTTCCCTCCCTCTATCTGTCTTTCTTTGTCTCTGGACCTCTTTGAGATTCCTACAACCCCCAATGCTAGTGAATTTCATTCATCAAGGGGGAAAAAACACCTCTGAGCTGCTCTTTCAGATGAAATCTCATTTAATTTCCCCTGTGACTTCTTTCCCTTGACAAAGTAGTGGCTGACGTCGTGATTCATCCTCGACCTTAGACACATTGCTTGTCTGCTAGCTACTTTCCGCCTGTTTAGCATGCACACACTACACAACACCATAATGTTTTCAGTCATTAAGGATACTTGAATGTTGGTGAGAATGTCTATGAGGAAATCTATATGTAATATTTATACAGGCAGAGGCAGTGTATTGTCCATATGACTGCTTACATGCTTTAGAGGTGTTCATTATGTGCCAAAGCACTCCACTTAAATGGCACACGTCAGTAAGCTGACATGATTTGCTGATGTTGGATCTCACAGGAATGTCTTCTTTTTTTCTACTGTCCACATTTGCATACACTTTATCTCAATGCCAGGGCCTTACGAGGTGAGCTTTCTTCAGCACCAGCCATTTCCCGCTGTTTCTCCAGTATCTATTCTGGTTTGAATCATTTGCAATTTCAATAATGGGTCGGCATAGATGGATATATGAAATGAAACCAAAGGGTCTGGGTTTCTGCAGAGGAGCTAAAATGGACATACCGTATAGTACACATAGCCTGAAGCTTCTGCATTTATTTATAGCTGTGGTTTAGAGAGGTGGCAATGATGGAGAAGACTTCTCGACTTTTTCACGTTTGCAAATGGGTTCAATCAATCTGAGTTGACTGCTTTATCTTGCATCATGGTTTTTATCCTGTTTAGAAAGCAGCAGTGAGACTCGAAGCAACTTATTTTCTGTATAATACCATGCATCTTATCTATAGAGAGCATCTTCAAACATGAAACACAAATTCATGGCATATTAAGAACATCTTCCTGAAATGCCAAGGCTGATGAACTGTTTGCTCACAGTTGTACAATGCCAATGTTAATCTGAACCTGTTTTTTTGTTTTTTTTCCCCCAGATAATATATAACACATTATTATACATACGGGTCAGCTTTTCCATGGAATAAAAACACATGTATTCTATTCCCTTCTAGTGGGTTTATTGATAGCATGCAATATTGTTATCGTATCGCTTATCCATGCATTATGCCACTGTACCCAATGGAGAATGAGCGTGCAATACTGTCACAATACTGCATGTTGTCAAGACAGCACGACGTCACATGTCAGAGCTCATGTGAATATCCAATGACAAAATTTTTCTGCTGTGCATGCGCACAATCATTTCTTTGTCCACCGGGGAAAAGAGAAGATGAGGTTAATCCAGTACTACTGCTAGGATTAAGCACTAAATAGATAAACTAAAAACTGAAACTGAAGACGCGCTGAACACCTGAAAGGCTAACAAAACTTCATTATATACTCCTCATGCATATTTACAAGAGAAAAACATACCAACAGACATCGAAAAACTGGAAAAGAGACACATCAGAGATATAAAATTTCCATGCTAGCAAGTGACAGTTTGTAAGCAAACATGGCCACGAGGTTTGCTTGGTTAAAAGTGGAAGATTTTAAGAGAATTTTGGCTGCCAGTTTGCTCCGTTGTGTGTCGTTATGTGTGTCGTTGCCAATGCTGATTTGGGAAATGACAACATCCGCAAAAAAGCAGAGATGAAATCCTGTGGTTCCCAAACAGGATTCCTTCTGGCCCCTGGCTGTGCCTAGAAATTCTGTCCATAAAAATTATGAACAGAACCGGTGACAAAGGGCAGCCCTGCCTGCAGCCTCCGCAGTGATGCGGTTGCTTTACCGGTCCATCGTGGTGAAGAAGGAGCTGAGCCAAAAGGCGAAGCTCTCGATTTACCAGTCAATCTACGTTCCGACTCTCACCTATGGTCATGAGCTTTGGGTAATGACCGAAAGAACAAGATCGCGGATACAAGCGGCCGAAATGAGTTTCCTTCGCAAGGTGGCTGGGCGCTCCCTTAGAGATAGGGTGAGAAGTACAGTCACTCAGGAGGAGCTTGGAGTAGAGCCACTGCTCCTCCACATCGAGAGGAATCAGCTGAGGTGGCTCGGGCATCTCTTTCGGATGTCTCCTGGACACCTCCCTGGGGAGGTGTTCCAGGCATGTCCCCCCAGGAGGAGGCCCCGGGGAAGACCCAGGACATGCTGGAGGGACTATGTCTCTTGGCTGGCCTGGGAACACCTCGGTGTTCTTCCCGAGGAGCTGGCCGAGGTGTCTGGGGAAAGGGAAGTTTGGGCTTCCTTGCTCAGACTGCTGCCTCCGCGACCTGGCCCCGGATAAAGCGGATGAAGACGAGACGAGACATTGGGAAATGAATACTTAAGTCTGAGTGAAAAATGCTGTGGTGAGTGTGTGTGGCAGAAGAGTCTGGAGACAGAAATCTTAGTTTCTCGGTCATTTGCTTGTGCCACTGATGAACATTACACTGGCTGTAGGTGACTTCACTGCCATGCTGATGAACGCTACAGCGGCTGGAAGCTGACTTCACTGCTGCGCTAACAGCGCCCACTTGCGGGTAAGCTAGCACTGGTCTTTGAGAATGCTGATATGAAAAGAATGTGTAGTAATAATATAATAATAATAATAATAATAATAATAATAATAATAATAATGGCGGGCGGCACGGTGGTGTAGTGGTTAGCGCTGTCGCCTCACAGCAAGAAGGTCCTGGGTTCGAGCCCCGGGGCCGGCGAGGGCCTTTCTGTGTGGAGTTTGCATGTTCTCCCCGTGTCCGTGTGGGTTTCCTCCGGGTGCTCCGGTTTCCCCCACAGTCCAAAGACATGCAGGTTAGGTTAACTGGTGACTCTAAATTGACCGTAGGTGTGAATGTGAGTGTGAATGGTTGTCTGTGTCTATGTGTCGGCCCTGTGATGACCTGGCGACTTGTCCAGGGTGTACCCCGCCTTTCGCCCGTAGTCAGCTGGGATAGGCTCCAGCTTGCCTGCGACCCTGTAGAAGGATAAAGCGGCTAGAGATAATGAATGAATGAATGAATAATAATGGCTTTTTTCATGGTATGTCAGATATATTCCATTCAGCTACTTGTCTTTGACTCGTTCATTAGCATGCGAAGCTGAATGAACTATATCTGATCTATCACTCAACGCCAGCCAATATTATTTAAATAGAATTGGTCCTAAAAAGAAGTATGCTTTTACATAAACCGATTTTACCTGAGGTAAAATGAGGTCTGCACAGCTTAATGTAAAGATGAACATGTACACTAATTATTTAGCCATTTGAAATAGTCTTACTGGCATTTTTTATATGGTCTTCCATTATGATAAGCCTGCCACTGTATTCAGGAAGACTATTAAACTAAGCTTTTTAAATAAGATAACTTCAATTCTCATAAAACTCCCCAACCAGAAATTTTCTTGAGAATAGATAATTGGAAAATTATCTTTTGACTGCCTGGTTGTCATGCTGACATGCACGTTAAGATGCTTAAATATTTAAGAAGAGAAAAACTTTCTAAGTCAACATATTTTATTATTTTTCTCCACAGCTTGAATGACCAATCTATCCCACTTGTGAATTTTGTCTAAAATAAATTTGTCAAGTCATCCTGGGACATGAATATGTGAGACGTGACTGCAAACTAACTTTAAGAAGTCAACGTTTGCAGTGAATGTTGTATGGATATGTTTAAAAGTTTTACTCGGCTGGAAACAAAATGCAGAGAAAACAAAAGCTCAAAAACAGTTTTTCGTTCTCATGAGTGTACATGTGAGAAGTAGTGAAGCTGTGAATGAAGTTTATGAAGGCCCATGGGAACCTGTGAGTCTCTTGAGACTTTGCCTCCAATTAATATCATGCTGAGTGCAAATTTTCACAGTTTAAGGTGAAATGAGGGATTTCCCAAATGTGAGCAGTTTTACTAATTATGCCAGTTGTGTAGTGTGAAATGTTCAGCGATTTTAATATTTTGAGAGTTGTGTAGTGTGCAACTACTTACGGTAACTACAACTACAGTTGCCATTGCTAAAACAATCACAACAAGAAGACATAGTCCACCATCCCCCGCCATGAGCATTTTATAAAGACCTCTTAACAGTCAGTGCGTTTACATGCACATCCAAATCGAGCTACTGTCGGTAATCGAGCTAAGGGTCCCAGCAGGGGTGCCAGAGAAATCCAATCCTACATGCACACAAGGAAATCGAGCTATTGTGTGAGGTACATTGTGCACCCGAGCCACAGGTGGCGCTACACGCCCCATCGTGTTGGTACACTTCCGGTTGTCGTCATGAAGAAGAGCTATTCAAGAGAATAAACAAAGTTCTCCTTGTTCCTCCTGACCTCTTCTGCTGCTCACTACTACTACTGTTGTCATGCCGACCGAGGCTGTTGTGTTTCCCGCTTGTGGTCTCGTCACTCGTCACTTCCGGAAGGGGCAGTGCTGAAGTAAGTAGCTTGACTACGTAGCTCGATAGGGTTTACATGCACTAAGTAGCTCGGCTACAATCGCATAATCTAGGTCGTGTAGCTCGATTACGAGAAATCCAGTTCGGTTCGATTTCAGCCGAGCTAAGGTGTTTCCATGGCATTTAGAACTTAGATTTCAGTCGAGCTACAGCAGAAATTCGATTTTCTCTATGTGCATGTAAACGCACTGACTGACAACTTTATAAGCCCATTGCTTTAATATTGTCTTGTGCATGTTACTGGCCATAACTCTGAAAATAATAATTAACCATAAAAGATTTTCGAACTCAACTTAGAGTAGTAATGAGTAGTAATATGAGCATGCAAAGTTTCACTGATGTAGCTTATGTTATTTCTGAGAAAACTTGTCCAGATTGAAACGGATGGATAGATGGAAGAACGGACAGATGGACAAACTCCATTCCTACCGTATATCCCCCTGTGCATTTCGTGGTAGAGGATAATAACATATCGACAACCCCGATTCCAAAAAAGTTGGGACAAAGTACAAACTGTAAATAAAAACAGAATGCAATGATGTGGAAGTTTCAAAATTCCATATTTTATTCAGAATAGAACATAGATGACATATCAAATGTTTAAACTGAGAAAATGTATCATTTAAAGAGAAGAATTAGGTGATTTTAAATTTCATGACAACAACACATCTCAAAAAAGTTGGGACAAGGCCATGTTTACCACTGTGAGACATCCCCTTTTCTCTTTACAACAGTCTGTAAATGTCTGGGGACTGAGGAGACAAGTTGCTCAAGTTTAGGGATAGGAACGTTAACCCATTCTTGTCTAATGTAGGATTCTAGTTGCTCAACTGTCTTAGGTCTTTTTTGTCGTATCTTCCGTTTTATGATGCACCAAAATGTTTTCCATGGGTGAAAGATCTGGACTGCAGGCTGGCCAGTTCAGTACCTGGACCCTTCTTCTATGCAGCCATGATGCTGTAATTGATGCAGTATGTGGTTTGGCATTGTCATGTTGGAAAATGCAAGGTCTTCCCTGAAAGAGACGATGTCTGGATGGGAGCATATGTTGCTCTAGAACCTGGATATACCTTTCAGCATTGATGGTGTCTTTCCAGATGTGTAAGCTGCCCATGCCACACGCACTAATGCAACCCCATACCATCAGAGATGCAGGCTTCTGAACTGAGCGCTGATAACAACTTGGGTCATCCTTCTCCTCTTTAGTCCGAATGACACGGCGTCCCTGATTTCCATAAAGAACTTCAAATTTTGATTCGTCTGACCACAGAACAGTTTTCCACTTTGCCACAGTCCATTTTAAATGAGCCTTGGCCCAGAGAAGATGTCTGCGCTTCTGGATCATGTTTAGATACGGCTTCTTCTTTGAACTATAGAGTTTTAGCTGGCAACGGCGGATGGCACGGTGAATTGTGTTCACAGATAATGTTCTCTGGAAATATTCTTGAGCCCATTTTGTGATTTCCAATACAGAAGCGTGCCTGTATGTGATGCAGTGCCGTCTAAGGGCCCGAAGATCACGAAGATTCTTCCAGATTCTCTGAATCTTTTGATGATATTGTGCACTGTAGATGATGATATGTTCAAACTTTTTGCAATTTTACACTGTCGAACTCCTTTCTGATATTGCGCCACTATTTGTCGGCGCAGAATTAGGGGGATTGTTGATCCTCTTCCCATCTTTACTTCTGAGAGCCGCTGCCACTCCAAGATGCTCTTTTTATACCCAGTCATGTTAATGACCTATTGCCAATTGACCTAATGAGTTGCAATTTGGTCCTCCAGCTGTTCCTTTTTTGTACCTTTAACTTTTCCAGCCTCTTACTGCCCCTGTCCCAACTTTTTTGAGATGTGTTGCTATCATGAAATTTCAAATGAGCCAATATTTGGCATGAAATTTCAAAACGTCTCACTTTCGACATTTGATATGTTGTCTATGTTCTATTATGAATACAATATCAGTTTTTGAGATTTGTAAATTATTATTCCGTTTTTATTTACAATTTGTACTTTGTCCCAACTTTTTTGGAATCGGGGTTGTACTTAGTGCACATGTACGCTGCTTAAAATACAAGCACCCTGACTATAAAATGTCTGTGTTTTGCTCATTTTATTATTTTTTTCTCCACAGCTTGAATGATCATTTTATCCCACTTGTGAATTTTGTCTAGAATAAATTTGCCAAGTCATCCTGGGACATGAATATGTGAGATGTGACTGCAACCTAATCTGTAGAGCAAAATTCTAATGCTACATACTACTAAACCCATTTTCAGATAAGTTGGGATATTTTCCAAAATGCAATAAAAACAAAATCTGCGATTTGTTAATCCATGTGAACCTTTATTTAACTGACAGAAGTACAATGAAAAGATTTTCAATAGTTTTCCTGAGCAACTTAATTGTGTTTTGTAAATATAAATGAAGTTAGAATTTGATGCCTGAAACACACTAAAAAAAAAAATTGGGACGGAGGCAAAATAAGACTGAAAAGTTTATAGGATATCAAAGTAACACCATTTTGGAAGATTCCACAATAAGCAGATTAATTGGGAACATGATTGGGTATAAAAGAAGCATGCACCAAAGGCTCTGTCTTTGCAAGCAAGGATGGGTGGTAGCTCATGTCTTTGTGCCAAGATTAATGAGAGAATTGTTAGCCAATTAAAAAAAAAACATTTTTCAACACAAGATTTTGAATCTTTCAAAATTTACAGTACCTACATTGTGAAAATATTCAGGAAATTTGGAGACATCTCAGTGCATTAAGGGCAAAGTCGGAAACCACTGTTGGATGTGCGTGACCTTCAAGCCCTCAAATGGCACTACCTGAGAAACCGTCATGCTAATCTGACAAATATAGCCACATGGGCTTGAGAACACTTCAGAAAATTGTTGTCACTTAACAGAGTCCACTGCTCCATCCAGAAATACAAGCTGAAACTGTATTATGCAAGGAGGAAGCCATTCATCAATTCTATGCCAATATACTCTATGCCCAAACTCATCTCAAATGAACTGAAAGACAGTGGAACTATGTGTTGTGGTCAGATGAGTCCACATTTCAGCTTGTTTTTGGGAAAATGGATGTCAAGTTCTCAGAGCCAAAGTTTGTTATCAGAGAAAGGTGCAAAAGCCAGCATGTGTGATGGTATGGGGGGAATCAGTGCCCACAGCATGGGTGAGCTGCATGTACCGGTATGTGAAGGTACCACTGATATATTGGGGCATATTTTGGGATTTTAGAGAGACATATTCATCAAGGCAATGTTTCTTTCCAGGAAGCCCATGCTGATTTGAGCAGGACAATGCCAGGCCTCATTCTGCATGGGCTACAACAGTGTGGCTTCGTAGACAGAGTATGTGTGCTTGACTGACCTGCTGTCAGTCCAGATCTGTTTCCTATTGAGAATGTATGGCGCATCATGAAGAGGAGAATCAGACAACGGTGACCACAGATTGTTGAGCAGCTGAAGTCTTGTATCAAGCAAGAATGGATAAAAAATCCAATTACAAAACTGCAACAATTAGTATCCTCAGATGCCATAGGATTAAAAAGTGTGATTAAAAGGAAAGGTGATGTAACACAATGGTAATAATGCCTCTGTCCCAATTATTTTGAGTGTGTTGCAGGGATCAAATTCTAACTTTGTTTATATTTACAAAATACAATTAAACTGGTCAGTAAAACTATTGAAAATCTTTTCATTTGACTTGTGTCAGTTAAATAAAGGTTCACATGAATTAACAAATCACAGATTTTTGTTATTGCATTTTGGAAAATATCCCAACTTTTCTGAAAATGAGGTTAGTAGTTCCATTTTGTGGATTAGGGCATGAGGTATATAATAATAATAATAATAATAATAATAATAAAAACTTTCTCAATACAAAACTTCATTATGATAAAATTTGCATTAGACAGAGAGATGGATAACTTAGATTGGTGATAAGTATTTAACTACTTAGCATGTTTATGTATTTATTTATTTATTTATTTATTTATTTATTTATTTTTTTAAATAGGGAAACTTTGCTAACTATATTCATAATGTGTAACAATGCATTGAGAATTCTGTTAATAGCAACCGCTGAACTAATTCATCACTACTGTATACAGCTATGGAAAAAGTGTGTGTGTGTGCGCGTCCTTATCAACACAAACACAGCCACAAGGACAAAAATCGTTCCAAATCCACAATTTTATTACATTAGGCCTACGTACAGCCTAATAATTATTTTTGTTCTAACCGGATTAGGAACATTGTGTTGGTGTTAGAAATCAAAACCAGAAACATTAAAATCTTGGTTCTGCTGAGAGAACAATAGCCTCTGTGATAAACAAATGATCTTGTTCACTGTTACACTTTATAGGATAGTGAATGCTTAAAAATCTCCTGGCAAGAATTGTGATTTTCGAACAAATTCAAGAACAGGTGATTGAATTCAAGAGAGGTCAATTATATCATTTCAATCTTCCAACAGCAATCACAATTTTTAATCACAATGAGCACTTTAGACAACATGAAAAAAAAAATATATCACCAAAACATGACAACTTGGCAACTCTCACAGATGCTCTGGAGAATCAAACATTCGGCTGTGACATTCCACGTACTCCACATTACACTTCCACAAAACTTCATTACAGCGCACATTTGTCAACATGTATTTACAGTCCTTTAAAAAAAAAATCACCTAATACCTGTAAGCTCGGGTCAATGGCTTCCAACAGTATAGTTTGTCTATTTGTTGAAATACACTTTATTGATTGATTGATTGATTTATGACATCTTGCAACATCGAATTTTAAGAGCTTCAATATGAAACAGATCAGTCTCAGAGTTGAACTACCTCTAAAGTTAAACCCGACTGGCTCTGCTGCTTTGCTGTTTGTGCATTTGTTGTTCCGAAAATCCAGAGTTCAAATAAAAAACCGCAGATGCCGCAATGGGTTTCGTTTACTTAGTCAGATGCAGTGGCATATCGTCTCATTGTGCAGTTTGACTTGATTCCTGACAAGAAGGCATTCTGTAAAAACAAAATAGTTTATTTCACAGCCTACTGAGGCTTCATCTCATCTTCCTCAGCCTCATTCGGTTTTCCTTATCACGCTTCTTGAGCCCACTGATGAACTGAGAGAACAGCAACTCCTGGTCCTTCTGCTTGGGAACACGTTTGAAGCGTGGGTCTCGGCCATACTTTTCTGAGAACTCTTTGAAAGTTGACCTACATGGAAAAATAAAGAATGAATCAGCCAAGCTGTCACAGGCTGCTAGAGCCATCTGATTTTCCATTTCATTGTGGTGATAACATACTGTTGCTCATTTGTTCATCTCCCTGTGCTGCCTTTCTGATCTAATACAGATTTGATTATTGTTGATTTGGTGACTGGATACGAACTTGAGTTGACTTCTGATCTATTTTCGTTCTTGAGGCGAAAAGAAATGGATACAACGGAATCATCATCAGCATCCAGACACATTAGCAATTCTTTCACACTAGCTTTCTGTGCCAAGCTTTGAGTTCAGTGCTGACACACAATTTATAGTTCATAATGGTGTGGTGAAGGACTTCGGTGCCTTAGGAGAAATGTGAGATCATTTCTCTCTCATTATCTCTGTATTGGCACATTTTTAAAAGTCACATTTCTACTCATTGAAGAAATCAGTTAATATCAATATTCATGCATGTTTCATCCAGGTAGGTACTTCTTAATTCTGTCAAGGGAAATGTGTCATGGGTATAAATGAATCACAAGAAAGCACATTGTGAAACTTGGAGCAAAACTTCATTCACTGTGCAAAAGGTAAACCTTCTAACAGACTGGAATTTGAATTTCCTCCTTCTGGGAACGAGCAAAAGGAAACGAGATCAAAGATCCCAAATCAAAGAAGCTTAGACCTGCGCCACAGATCACATCCATTATTAACACAATAGCTGAATATCTAAATTTCAGGTCAAGATTTTTGGGGAATATGTTTGTTCTCTGGTACACATTGTGCTAATACAGGAATTGAGGCTATACGATGATACCCCAGGAACATACTTGGATGTAATTTTGCACTCTTCAAGTAATTTCCTGAACTCTTCTTTTGCCTGCTGGAGTTTGTTCTTTCTCTCTTTATATTCTTCTTTTATCCTGGCTTTGGCAAACTGATCAAAAATCTGCAAAGGCATAGAGAGACAGGATTTGGATCCAGAAATGAGCATTAAAATGACATATAGGTTGGTAAAGCCAAGTTTCAAGAGAAGATCTTTAAATCTTAAGATCTTAAAGAACCAGTCTTACGGTACCTGCTTCCTCTCCTCTGGCCCCAGGAGCAGGTAACGTGGGTCAAATACAATTTTGTGTAATTCTTTCTCCCATGTTGAGAATGCAGACACCTGAGATTGAGATGGAAATACAAATACGTGCATGCAAGTGACTTGCATAAAGGTAATAATATCACACGTCGAAGAGTCGGCTCAAAACAGTTTACTGTGGTTCAAATGAAATTCATTATATGGTGAGGAGAATTGAAACACCTTGAAATTATTATTTCATGTCGAGGGTTAACCTAGAGCCAGTGATCTTCATTTTAACTTAGAAATTAACGCTCGAAACTCATTATGAATTTTAATACGACCCTGGAGCCATATTGAATGAAATGCACCTCTGCTGGAGTTCATATAACTTCATACTGTATAGGGTTTTGAAAGTGCTTTTAGTGTGCTCACCCCTCTCTCCAGGAGCATATCTCTGAAGTGCGTGATCCGCAATTCGAGTGGTAGGACCATCTGATTGGACACTGTGCAGCTCTCTGTATTCTGCTCCTCACTGGCAGATGCAGAATTACTAGATGGCTCTTCCAATCTTAATTGGAAGACATAATGAAAAAGACATCTGTTCAACCTGTAAAATATATGATGGTTGTTTTCCTCTATCTGTTCCCAACAGTCTTCTCTGCTCCTCCTGCTGGTCAAATTCCAATTAATTATAATTTCATCAATGTCCATTCTCTTTATAGAAATTACATGAAAATCCAGGCTCACATATTCCCATCCAAGACAAAAATGGAAATTCAGGCTCAAATCACTTTCTCACTGCAGTAATATCGTACTGGTATTTGCCTGGAAGTGGATCAGGAAAACCTCACTCAGGCAGTCTTGGACTGGTTGTGTTGGTTTGCACCCAAAGTGATAAACTACACCAATGGGGTAAATGCACCAGGCTTCCATTCAAACAGATAAAACGCTGCATACATACGGCAGTCTGGGAAATCACTTCTACTACATATAATTCTGAAAACTACAAACTTTCCTCAACTTTTATTTTTATTTATTTATTTATTTATTTAATTTTTTAATATATCTCAATCCCAAGTAAAGTTTGAGCATTGTGAAGTCTCCTAAAAGTGAAAAAAATAAATAAAATGTGTGTGTGTGTGTGTGTGTGTGTGTGTGTGTATATATATATATATATATATATATATATATATATATATATATATATATGCGCGCGCACACACACACACACTTTTTTCAGAAAATTTCAATATTCTGGTTGTCACACATTTTGACACTGAGTATCTGAATACAAACTGAATTTATTACACTTATTTCTGTTTGATTATGGTATGTAATTATCCAGCAAGTAGTTATTATGTAACTAAAACATTTCCAGATAGTCCTTCCTTCCTTTCTTCCTTCCTTCTACTGTATTAGTTTCTAGCCAGATTTCAGTTGCAACAATATCTGATTGTTTTTTCCAGATCACTACACACATCGAAACACCTTATATCACGCACAGTATCGAATGCTTCCCCACCCTCCAGTGAGGGACATACTTGTTGCGTTTGGATTTTGAAATATGGTCTCCTTCATCATTGTCTTCATCCTCATCATCAGCCAAGGGTGAATTCGAGCCATCCTCTGCCAATAAACATTAATCATTATTATTATTATTATTATTATTATGAGATATAACAAAATGCATAGATACAAACTTATAGACACACACACACACACACACACACACACAGTTGTGGTCAGAAGTTTACATAAACTGACATGAATCTCATCTTGGATATGAATGTCATGGCAATATTTGGGCTTTCAGTAATTTCTTTGAACTGTTCTTTTTCTGTGGCAGAATGATTGTACAACATACATCTTTAATTAAAGAAAAACACTCGAATTTGGTGCACAAGTTTTAATTTTCTTTAGGTTTTCTGAAATTAACACAGGGTCAAAATTATACATACAGGCTCAAAAATTTACATACGCCCACTTAGATTATTAATTCAGAGGTGCTGAAACTTCTAAAACGTCTCTTATCTTGCCAAGGCCGAGGTCTCTTAACTTCCTGTTCATGATCATGATTGACTACAGCTGGTAGCCTCTCTGTGCCTTCATAAAAAGGGTTTGTTGACAGCACTCATTGGATTGACCAACACACAGTAAAATGGGAAAGTCCAAGGAGCTCAGTGCAGATCTGAGAAAGAGGATCGCAGATGTACACAACTTCAGAATGTCTCTTGGAGCCATTTCTCAACAACTGCAAATTCCAAGATTATTTCAAACAATTGTATGTAAGTTATTGTGAGGTGTAGTCACTTTGCCAAGCCACTTTGCTTCAAGAAAACCCAAACTGTCACCCTCAGCTGACAGGAAATTGGTTTGGATGGTCAGGAACAACCTGGGAACCACCATGGCACAGCCCTGCCATGAACTGGAAGCTGACGGATCACTGTCTACAGTTCAGTGAGTTTTACATCACCATGGACTAAGAGGCTGCTATCCAAGAAATAACGCCCTGCTCCAAAATTGGCACCTTCAAGCTAAACCAAAGTTTGAAGCTGACCACACGGACAAAGAAAAAAGCCTTCTGGAAGAAAGCTCTATGGTTAGATGAGACAAAGATTGAGTTGTTTGGCCACAATGACCACCATGTACAGAGGGACACTGTACCAGCTGGTGGTGGTGGTAGGATCATCATGCTCTGGAGCTGTTTTGCTGCCAGTGGAACTGGTTCATTGCACAAAGTGGATGGAATAATGAAGAAGGAGGACTACCTCAGAATTTTTCAGCATAAACCATCAGAAACGTGAACACAACTTGGGATTTACAACAGGATAATGAACCCAAACACGCATCAGAGCTGGTTGTGGAGGATAAAGCAGGCTAACATTAAGCTTAAAACAAGTCCTGACTTCAACCCTGTTGAAAATATATGGACCGGGCTTATAAGTCGAGTCCATGCCAAGAAAAATAAATAAATAATTGAACTCTACCAATTCTACCATGAAGAGTCATGAAATATCCAACCAGAATTCTGCCAGAAGCTTGTTCGTGGTAAACAAAAATGTTTGGTCAAGGTGAATCTTGCGAAGAGACATTTTACCCAAATATTAGGTGTGCTGTATACAGTAGATATTTTTGAGATATAAGATATATAAGAGAGCACTTTTCAGATTAAAAAAGAAAACATAATGAAGGCTCCTGGGTTTTGGTGCAAAATTAAGAAGCGAGTGTGACAAAGTGTCCAGAAGAACTGTGGCTGGTTCTGCAAGATGCTCAGTAAAACCTACAGCTTATTTCCTTATAAAGCTGTACTCATTGTACCCGAGACTACTTTTTTTTTAAGGAAAGGGTCATCTCACACCAAATATTGACTTTATTTCATTTATTATGGCTCACTGCTGTTTATAGTATTTTTTTTTAATGTTGGAATATTTCATTTCATTATTTTTAAGCCATTTTTGGTCTACAGCATTTCTTTACATGTCCCTAAGACGAATTATATCTGACTAAAAACTGACAAAAAGCAAGTAACAGTGCTTCTCTACTCATTTCATTTGTATCCAACACACACAATGCTTTGACCTTAATTAATATCTAGCTATCTATGGTGAGCTTTTCAGCAGACTAAATTAAAAGTATGCACACACAAAAAAATATTTTTCATAATATGAATCAATAGGATAAACTCTAATAATCCTAATTTCATCTGGGTTTTTTCTTTGTCTTTTTTTTCTGAATTGAAAAGTGGAAACATCAATAACTCATCACCCAGTAGCTGCAATAAGACTAAATCAATAATAGCATACAAGCTTTAGAGAAATGTAGTCAGCCATGTAATAACTTCCAGACAAGCTCTGAACTAATTCAATATGTGCAGAAGCAGAAACATCAGATTAGCCCTTATTAACTAATCCATGTGAACAGCAATCAATGGTTTGTTGGGCACTATCTTTCTCGTCAAACAACATTATGATTAGACAGGGATTAAGGACTGAGATTAGTTTGTCAAATTGATACCTGAAATGGAAGATTTGGGGATTAAAATTGGCACCCACTGATCAAACCCCTGAACAGACATTTGTTTACCAACCTAATCTATTTTTAATCTTGTCCATCAATGAAATATGTTTGCTGAAGTGCTCTGGTAACAGGCTTAGTCCTGTCAAACTTACAAACACAATGCTGGATGCAAATGGCACCATGCAAAGCACACAACCTTACCTGACAAGTCCTTCTTGCGTTTATGTGGAGGATCTTCAATGATTTTGTTGAGGTCCCCCCGGTCTTTCAGATCCACTGGTTTCTCCCATACAGACAGCTGCATGGTGGGGTTAAAGAAGAAAACTCTATCATCTCCTGTCCAGACCACACACCTGCAAAAACAAAGAGAGCTGAGAAGACTTACAATTGCAATTATGCATATTTATTTAAATAATATGGACACGTGTTTTACTGGGAAATACACCACTCATATTTTTTATATGAGTTACATCCGGGGCGGCATGGTGGTGTAGTGGTTAGCGCTGTCGCCTCACAGCAAGAAGGTCTGGGTTCGAGCCCCGTGGCCGGCGAGGGCCTTTCTGTGTGGAGTTTACATGTTCTCCCCGTGTCCGTGTGGGTTTCCTCCGGGTGCTCTGGTTTCCCCCACAGTCCAAAGACATCCAGGTTAGGTTAACTGGTGACTCTAAATTGACCGTAGGTGTGAGTGGGAATGGGTGTCTATGTGTCAGCCCTGTGATGACCTGGCGACTTGTCCAGGGTGTACCCCGCCTTTTGCCCGTAGTCAGCTGGGATAGACTCCAGCTTGCCGGCGACCCTGTAGAACAGGATAAAGCGGCTAGAGATAATGAGATGAGATGAGTTACATCCGGGACATGGAGAACCAAAACCATGACATAAATCTTTTATAAGTCACTCATGAGGAAATTGATGAATTGTTTTGATAAATTTAGGGAGTTTTTGTTTGTTAACTTGTCTATATATTGTCTATATATTGCCTTTCTGTGTGGAGTTTGCATGTTCTCCTCATGCCTGCATTGGTTTCCTCTGGGTGCTCCGGTTCCCCTCACAGTCCAAATACATTAGGCTAACTGGTGGCTCTCAATTGACCATAGGTGTGAATGTGAGTGTGAATGGTTGTTTGTCTCTATGTGTCAACCCTGCGATGATCTGGCAACTTGTCCAGGCAGGGTGCACCTCATCTCTTGCTCATAGTCGGCTGGGATAGGCTCCAGCTTGCCTGTGACCCTGTACAGGATAAGCGGCTACAGATAATGGATAGATGGATGGATGGATGGCATTCCAGATTTTGTCCTCCTTTCCTGTTATAATAACATCCACTCTTCTGGGAAGGCTTTCCACTAGATTTGGAGTGTGGTGTGGGTGTGGGGATTTGTGCTCATTTGGCTACAAGAGCATTTGTGAGGTCAGGCACTGATGTCAGGAGAGGAGGCCTGGTGAGCAGTTGGTGTTCCAGTTCATCCTAAATGTGTTCAGTGGGGTTGAAGTCAGGGCTGTGTGTAGGTCACTCAAGTTCTTCTACCCCAACTTTGGCAAGCCATGTCTTCATAGACCACACTTTGTGCACAGGGGCACTGTCACAGTGGAACATTTTTAGGCATCTTAGTTCCAGTTAAGGTAAACTGTAATACTACAGCACACAAAGACATCTTAAACAACTGTATGCTTTGAACTTTGTTGCAAATGTTGGGTGTTATCTTGGTGTCCACAGACTTTTGGCCATAAAATGTGTTTTTAATGATCTGCCAAACAGCATTTGGTCAATCCAGTCTCTCTTTAGGCTACATCCACACGACAATGGCAATGGGATTTTTTTTTTAGCAGGTAAAAAAAATACCGTGTCCACATGGGCAACGGATCAGTAAAATATCAGGTACATATGGCAACGCAACGCTTGCTGAAAACGATGCAATACACATGCCACACCTCTACGTGCGCTATAAGACGGTCCCATCGGAGACACCAGAACAATAGAAGAAGTAGGACACATGCGCATAAACCCCTTCTTCTACCCGGCATGATGACTTGTTCTAGTCATGTGGTTGTGACGTCATCGTAAACAAATCCGTTCTACTCATCCAGATGACTTCGCAATGGCACTGTTGCCACATTTTTCCACTCTGGAAACCGTTCTCAAAAAATATCGTTTTGGGGCACCCAAAACGCCGGTGCCGTGTGGACGCCAGGCCGAAACGATAAAAAATTTTATCGGATTCACCTGAATCCGTTGCCGTGTGGACAGGGCCTTAGTTTTAAGCACAAAGTAAATAGGCATTTATTTAACTGCCTTCAGACAGCAGAGAGTGGGCAGTTTTAATTTATTCTGGTCAGTTTAATTTAACTGGTCTGCAGTTAGACTTTTGTATGTTCTGCGATAGGGTTCTTGGTGTGATCCTTCTGTGGTGCTCAACTACATGGTGCTACTCTTGGGTGCATTACAATACTATTTTATTTTGCCTTTTATAGCCATGTTTTCCTAGCAATTTAGGGTTTTTTTGGTGCCATTAAAGTTTTTTTTTTATTCTACTTTGTGCCATTTGTACAAATTTAGTACTGATAATACTCTTAATTCCATTATTAAACAGTCAACATAGCACTACCCTGAAACTTTCTTAGGACCACAATGGAAATAAGTGTTTTACACTTTGGTGTAATATCCTTGGTTTTAGTTTCATGTATTTAATTCAACTGTACATTACCATATTGTCTGATTGGCTTCCATCCATCCATTATCCATAATCGCTTATCCTGTGCAGGGTCACGAGTAAGCTGGAGCCTATCCCAGCTGACTATGGGCGAGAGGCGGGGTACACCCTGGACAAGTCGCCAGATCATCACAGGGCTGACACACAGTAGTCTAGGACCTGGCTTAGACATGTATGCACATAATTTAGGAGAGGATAACTCAACTGTTATAGGCTAATTTGATCCCAAGGAATAATTTGGGATGTGTGCCAAAATCACTATCCTGGGCGAACAGCCTGAAAATTACCAATCCAAGATGGCCACCAGTATTATGGTATTATTGTCGTGTTACTCTTCATGTTCCTGACCCTGGTTTATATGACACATAGATAGTAATAATGTGATGTTAAAAGTTGTATTGTTGGCTGTTAAACATTTAGACTCTTGAGATATTGCTGCCTACTAAAGTAATAAGTTTTGTTTTGTATTTTTCACTTTAAGTTAACATTCCATTGATCATAATATTTTGATTGAAAATACAATTTCTTTATATTAATCAAATCCTTGCTTTCTTATACTCTCTTAAATTATGTGCATAGGTCTCCCAATTCCATGATTTCATGTTTGAGGTAGGGTTATTCTATTTTTCCTCATGTTTTCTGTGAAACTGCAATTTTGGCCAATTTTTGGTGTTGTTTTTGTACCTTGGCCTTGACCATAGCTTGTTCCCTTTTCCTTCAATCATGAAAATGATGTTACTAATGGATTCTCCATACTCAAAAACCCATAAAATGAGGTATTGCACATACTTCTGTGGTGAGTGGTTCAAAAATTGATATTTTCAATATGGCTACTGGCAGCCATCTTGGATTGGTAATTTCCAGCCTGTTCGCCCCGGATAGCGATTATGGCACACATCCCAAGTTGTTCCTTGGGTTCAAATTAGCCTATAACAGTAGAGATATCCTCTCCTAAATTATGTGCATATGGTGGTGCTTGAAAGTTTGTGAACCCTTTAGAATTTTCTATATTTCTGCATAAATATGACCTAAAACATCATCAGATTTTCACACAAGTCCTAAAAGTAGATAAAGAGAACCCAGTTAAACAAATAAAACAAAAATATTATACTTGGTCATTTATTTATTGAGGAAAATGATCCAATATTACATATCTGTGAGTGGCAAAAGTATGTGAACCTCTAGGATTAGCAGTTAATTTGAAGGTGAAATTAGAGTCAGGTGTTTTCAATCAATGGGATGACAATCAGGTGTGAGTGGGCATCCTGTTTTATTTAAAGAACAGGGATCTATCAAAGTCTGATCTTCACAACACATGTTTGTGGAAGTGTATCATGGCACGAACAAAGGAGATTTCGGAGGACCTCAGAAAAAAAGCATTGTTGATGCTCATCAGGCTGGAAAAGGTTACAAAACCATCTCTAAAGAGTTTGGACTCCACCAATCCACAGTCAGACAGATTGTGTACAAATGGAGGAAATTCAAGACCACTGTTACCCTCCCCAGGAGTGGTCGACCAACAAAGATCGCTCCAAGAGCAAGGTGTGTAATAGTCAGTGTGGTCACAACAGACCCCAGGGTAACTTCTAAGCAACTGAAGGCCTCTCTCACATTGGCTAATGTTCATGTTCATGAGTCCACCATCAGGAGAACACTGACCAACAATGGTGTGCATGGCAGGGTTGCAAGGAGAAAGCCACTGCTCTCCAAAAAGAACACTGTTGCTCATCTGCAGTTTGCTAAAGCTCACGTGGACAAGCCAGAAGGCTATTGGAAAAATGTTTTGTGGACAGATGAGACCAAAATAGACCTTTTTGGCTTAAATGAGAAGCATTGTTTGGAGAAAGGAAAGCATTGCATTCCAGCATAGGTACCTTATCCCATCTGTGAAACATGGTGGTGGTAGTATCATGGTTTGGGCCTGTTTTGCTGCATCTGGGCCAGGACGGTTTGCCATCATTGATGGAACAATGAATTCTGAATTATACCAGTGAATTCTAAAGGAAAATGGCAGGACATCTGTCCATGAACTGAATCTCAAGAGAAGGTGGGTCATGCAGCAAGATAACGACCTTAAGCACACAAGTTGTTCTACCAAAGAATGGTTAAAGAAGAATAAAGTTAATGTTTTGGAATGGCCAAGTCAAAGTCCTGACCTTAATCCAATCAAAATGTTGTGTAAGGACCTGAAGCGAGCAGTTCATGTGAGGAAACCCACCAACATCCCAGAGTTGAAGCTGTTCTGTACGGAGGAATGGGCTAAAATTCCTCCAAGCCGGTGTGCAGGACTGATCAACAGTTACCAGAAACATTTAGTTGCAGTTATTGCTGCACAAGGAGGTCACATCAGATACTGAAAGCAAAGGTTCACATACTTTTGCCACTCACAGATATGTAATATTGGATCATTTTCCTCAATAAATAAATGACCAAGTATAATATTTTTGTCTCATTTGTTTAACTGGGTTCTCTTTATCTACTTTTAGGACTTGTGTGAAAATCTGATGATGTTTTCGGTCATATTTATGCAGAAATATAGAAAATTCTAAAGGGTTCACAAACTTTCAATCACCACTGTACAGATCTAACCCAAGTCCTCTACGATAGAGACAAACAACCATTCACACCTACGGTCAATTTAGAGCCACCAGTTAGTCTAACCTGCATATCTTTGGACTGTGGGGGAAACCGGAGCATCCGGAGAAAACCCATGCAGACATGGGCAGAACATGCAAACTCCACACAGAAAGGCTCCTGTCAGCCACTTGGCTCGAACCCAGAACCTTCTTGCTATGAGGCAACAGTGCTAACCACTACACCACTCTGCTGTCCCCTACTTGCATGTAATATTACCTTAATAAATCTATCTATCTAATTATATATACACACCACATCCATAAAATTAGCTTTAAAAATTTATACTTGACCTTGTTATCCTTCATTCTGTTTGTTTTTCTCTTCAGTATCCATTTTCATAAAAGCCTTGCATCATTTCCATTCAGTGTGGTCTGTGCAGTGTTCCCCTGCTGTATGTTCTACTTCATGAAGAAATCTGACCCCTTTACGAAAGTGAAACTAATTCTCATTCATTGCACTGAATTTATAGCATTGTCATGATATTACTGTACATTCTTCGAAAATGTAAAGGTCTTTAGTTATCTCGCTGGAGGACTCCTTAAAGGTTGCATGCAAATTGTTTCCCTATCAGGCAAGGTTGGAGGGAGAATCTTTTAAGGAAGATAGGAAGACATATTTATCCAAAGAACATTTGAAGAAGTCTAGTCTCATCTCAACGGCATACTAGAGACAATATAAAACCAATATTCAGTTTAAAAATGTAGGCCCTGTCCTTTGAAATTTTCATTTCATCTCTTACTCTGCACCTACAGTACGTGACTTTCAAACAGAATGTCTCAACTCAGACACTTCCTGCTATGGATGCATGATGCAGTCCTCAAGACTCATCTCATCTCATCTCATTATCTCTAGCCGCTTTATCCTTCTACAGGGTCGCAGGCAAGCTGGAGCCTATCCCAGCTGACTACGGGCGAAAGGCGGGGTACACCCTGGACAAGTCGCCAGGTCATCACAGGGCTGACACATAGACACAGACAACCATTCACACCTACGGTCAATTTAAAGTCACCAGTTAACCTAACCTGCATGTCTTTGGACTGTGGGGGAAACCGGAGCACCCGGAGAAAACCCACGCGGACACGGGGAGAACATGCAAACTCCACACAGAAAGGCCCTCGCCGGCCCTGGGGCTCGAACCCAGGACCTTCTTGCTGTGAGGCGACAGCGCTAACCACTACACCACCGTGCCGCCCGTCCTCAAGACTGTTGAAAGTAATTTGATGTGACTTCATGCTGAGCATGACAAACACATTCTGACATATTATTTTTATTCACATCACCAGATCTAAGCAGTCTGCTGAACATAGTCATGCCAGCTTTTAGTTAATAAATCCCACCTTTCGATAAAGCCATCATAATCTGTTTGTGGCAAAATTTATATTATAATCAGATATCAGATGTGTGATCCTTCATTTGACCTTACTATATTCACCAGTAAAACTCACCCGATAATGTTGCAATGTAAAACATCAGAGCAAAAGTACAGCTTAAGGAGCTGACTCTGGACCCAAACAAACTCCATGCCGTAAATCGCCTTAAGGCTTGGTGCTATATGAGCATTGCAGGAGGTAGATAAACACACTGCAGCTTCTTTGCCAAAAGTCTTTCTTTCTGAGCCACAGTTTTCCATAATATGTCTAAACTAAAGCCTGTTGAATGGTTTCAGCCCCACAAATCAACAACAACTGACACAGACAAACTATTATGCCTGCTGTAAACTGAATTTGTGCTGAGGGGAGAAGGGGCTCTGAATAGGAGCTGCTGAGCCAGAAGGAAATAATGGGCTTGCACTACACCAGTATTGTTCTGATTCAGATCTGAGCTGGGGAGACATTAAGGCTACATCCACACGACACCGGCAACGAGATTTTATTAAAAAAATATCGCGTCCACATGGGCAACGGATCAGTAAAATATCAGGTATGTATGGCAACGCAACGCTTGCTGAAAACAATGCAATACACATGCCACACCTCTAGGGGCGCTGTAATACGGTCCCATCGGAGACACCAGAACAATAGAAGAAGTAGGCGCATGCGCATAAACCCCTTCTTCTACCTGGTGTGAAGCACTGTCAGGAACAAACACACAACAACAAGAAGAAGATGGCTGCGACTACGCGAGGAAGTCGTGCCTTCTGTGTGTACAAATTAGTTTTATTAGTGTGCATAGTTTTATATAACTTAATTTTCTTATTGTGTGTGAACATTTTGAAAAGCATTTTTATATAATTTAGATAACTTTTTATATTGTGTGTGAACATTTTGAAAAGCAGTCTTATCCAATAAAAAAAATTCAAGAAATGGTTCAGTTACTTGTTTATTTAAAAGAAAAGCTGTATACAAAAGTGAATGCAATGCAGTGGTTCATACAAAACAGTGAGAGTGCTGCTTGTTCTAGTCATGTGGTTGTGACGTCATCGTAAACAAATCCGTTCTACTCATCCAGGCGATTTCGCAACGGCGCCATTGCCAGATTTTTCCACTCTGGAACCCGTTCTCAAAAAATATCGTTGTGGGGCACCCAAAACGCCGGTGCCGTGTGGACACCAGGCCGAAACGATAAACAATTTTATCAGATTCACCTGAATCCGTTGCCGTGTGGACAGGGCCTTAACCTCCTAGGGCTTAGCGGTCACATGCGTGGACAGCACTTTATGGAAATTCGGAACAAGAATCCACATATGTGGACATACTTTTTCTCTAAAAGTACATCTCATCAAAAGATGATGCTTAGTTTTTATTCTAATCAGGTTCTAATAAGCCCAAATAGCAAAGAGAAATAAAAAAAAATGCATGTAAAAAAACAGCTTGGGCCTTAGGAGGTTAATGAGCTAAAATCTGCTGTGTAATTGTGTGCATTGTGGCCTTTTAGATGCCACAAGTGCAGCAGAGATCAGCTGATGCAGAAACGATGTTAGTGTAAATTGTCTGAATTGTAAAGAAGAAAAACAAACTTGATTTACGAACAGTGCATCTTTTAATTGTGTCTAAAATAAGTAAATTAGTGTTCTTTACCTGTTTTTCATATTTGCCTGAATAAATATGCAATTTGGAACATTTCTACTTAAAAGTGTAAAAAAGCACAGCGGCAAGGCAAAAAAAAAAAAAAAAAAAAAAAAAAAATATATATATATATATATATATATATATATATATATTTACAGTGCCTTGAAAAAGTATTCATAACCCTTGAACTTCTTCACATTTTTCCACCTTACAACCACAAACTTAAAAGTTTTTTATTGAGATTTTATGTGATAGACCAACACAGAGTAGCACATACCGGTAATTGTGAAGTGAAACGAAAATGATAAATGGTCTTCAAAATTTTAATCAAATAAAAATCTGAAAAATGTGGTGTGCATTAGTATTCAGCCCCCCTGCGCCAATACTTTGTAGAGCCACCTTTTGCTGCAATTACAGCTGCAAGTCTTTTGTGGTATGTCTCTACCAGCTTTGCACATCTAGACACTGACATTTTTGCCCATTCTTCTTTGCAAAATAGCTCAAGCTCAGCCAGATTGGATGGAGAGCGTCTGTGAACAGCAATTTTCAAGTCTTGCCACAGATGCTCAATGGGATTTAGGTCTGGACTTTGACTGGGCCATTCTAATACATGAATATTCTTTGATCTAAACCATTCCATGGCTGTATGTTTAGGGTCATTGTCTTGCTGGAAGGTGAATCTCCTTCCCAGTCTCAAGTCTTTTGCAGCCTCCAACAGGTTTTCTTCCAGGATTGCCCTGTATTTAGCTCCATCCATCTTCCCATCAACTCTGACTAGCTTCCCAGTCCCTGCTGAAGAAAAGCATCCCCATAGCATGATGCTGCCACCACCATGTTTCACAGTGGGGAGGGATGGTGTGTGCAGGGTGATGAGCAGTGTTAGTTTTCCGCCACACATAGCGCTTTGCATTTAGGCCAAAAAGTTCAACTTTGGTCTCATCTGACCAAAGCACCTTCTTCCACATGTTTGCTGTGTCCCCTACATGGCTTCTGGCAAACTGCAAATGGGACTTCTTATGCCTGTCTTTCAACAATGGCTTTCTTCTTGCCACTCTTCCAAAAAGGCCAGATTTGTGGAGTGTACGACTTATAGTTGTCCTGTGTACAGATTCTCCCACCTGAGCTGTGGATTTCTGCAGCTCCTCCAGAGTGATCATGGACCTCTTGGCTGCTTCTCTGACCAGTGCTTTCCTTGCTCGCTCTGTCAGTTTAGGTGGACGGCCATGTCTTGGTAGGTTTGCAGTTGTGCCATACTTTTTCCATTTTTGAATGACGGATTGAACAGTGCTTCTTGAGATGTTCAGAGCTTGAGATATTTTTTTTATAACCTAACCCTGCTTTAAACTTCTCCAGAACTTTATCCCTGACCTGTCTGGTGAGTTTTTTGGTCTTCATGATGATGTTTGTTCTTCAGTGTTCTCTAACAAACCACTGAGGCCTTCACAGAACAAGTGTATTTATGCTGAGAGTAAATTACACACAGTAGGACTCTATTAACTAATTAGATGACTTCTGAAGGCAATTGATTGCACTGGATTGTATTTAGAGGTATCAGAGTACAGGGGGTTGAATACTAATGCACACCACATTTTTAAGATTTTTATTTGTTTAAAATTTTGAAGACCATTTATCATTTTCGTTTCACTTCACAATTATGTGCTACTCTGTGTTGGTCTATCACATAAAATCTCAATAAAAAACTTTTAAGTTTGTGGTTGTAAGGTGGAAAAATGTGAAAAAGTTCAAGGGGTATGAATACTTTTTCAAGGCACTGTACATACATACATATATATATATATATATATATATATATATATATATATATATATATATATATAGTGTAACTTGTCAGGCATGAAATAACAGATTGTGTGTGGAAGAAAGCCAAATATTAAATTTGATAATTTCTGAGACTTAAAGACAAGAAAACTATTTACAAAAGTTTCATGAAATAATAAGAAAGCTTATCTAAATGAAAAAAAAAAAGATATTTAAGCAGTGCCTGAAAGCAGATCTCCTGATGAGTGCCTGAGCAAAAATATTTGCAAGCGCACAAAATCAACCTGAATAGAATTATAGAACATGAACCATCGAATCGTGTCGCGTCGTGTATTTCACATCAATAAATTGCTGCAATGTCTTGTAGCATTGAGACCAGTAATGACATACACATCACAGTTATGAATACATATTTAGTCCTTTCTTTGACACCGCATGCCGTGTGCCAGAAACAACACCATGACATTTATTATGGTGCAATTCTGCTGGGTGCCAGCATTGAACCAGCGCTTTCACTTTACATCATTACTATATACAGTGGTGCTTGAAAGTTTGTGAACCCTTTAGAATTTTCTATATTTCTGCATAAATATGACCTAAAACATCATCAGATTTTCACACAAGTCCTAAAAGTAGATAAAGAGAACCCATTTAAACAAATGAGACAAAAATATTATACTTGGTCATTTATTTATTGAGGAAAATGACCCAAAATGACATATCTGTGAGTGGCAAAAGTATGTGAACCTTTGCTTTCGGTATCTGGTGTGACCCCCTTGTGCAGCAATAACTGCAACTAAATGTTTGCGGTAACTGTTGATCAGTCCTGCACACCGGCTTGGAGGAATTTTAGCCCGTTCCTCCGTACAGAACAGCTTCAACTCTGGGATGTTGGTGGGTTTCCTCACATGAACTGCTCGCTTCAGGTCCTTCCACAACATTTCCATTGGATTAAGGTCAGGACTTTGACTTGGCCATTCCAAAACATTAACTTTATTCTTCTTTAACCATTCTTTGGTAGAACGGCTTGTGTGCTTAGGGTCGTTGTGTTGCTGCATGATCCACCTTCTCTTGAGATTCAGTTCATGGACAGATGTCCTGACATTTTCCTTTAGAATTCGCTGGTATAATTCAGAATTCATTGTTCCATCAATGATGGCAAGCCGTCCTGGCCCAGATGCAGCAAAACAGGCCCAAACCATGATACTACCACCACCATGTTTCACAGATGGGATAAGGTTCTTATGCTGGAATGCAGTGTTTTCCTTTTTCCAAATATAACGCTTCTCATTTAAACCAAAAAGTTCTATTTTGGTCTCATCTGTCCACAAAACATTTTTTCCAATAGCCTTCTAGCTTGTCCACGTGATCTTTAGCAAACTGCAGACGAGCAGCAATGTTCTTTGTGGAGAGCAGTGGCTTTCTCCTTGCAACCCTGCCATGCACACCATTGTTGTTCGGTGTTCTCCTGATGGCGGACTCATGAACATGAACATTAGCCAATGTGAGAGAGGCCTTCAGTTGCTTAGAAGTTACCCTGGGGTCCTTTGTGACCTTGCCGACTATTACACGCCTTGCTCTTGGAGTGATCTTTGTTGGTCAACAACTCCTGGGGAGGGTAACAATGGTCTTGAATTTCCTCCATTTGTACACAATCTGTCTGACTGTGGATTGGTGGAGTCCAAACTCTTTAGAGATGGTTTTGTAACCTTTTCCAGTCTGATGAGCATCAGCAACGCTTTTTCTGAGGTCCTCCGAAATCTCCTTTGTTCATGCCATGATACACTTCCACAAACATGTGTTGTGAAGCTCAGACTTTGATAGATCCCTGTTCTTTAAATAAAACAGGGTGCCCACTCACACCTGATTGTCATCCCATTGATTGAAAACACCTGACTCTAATTTCACCTTCAAATTAACTGCTAATCCTAGAGGTTCACATACTTTTACCACTCACAGATATGTAATATTGGATCATTTTCCTCAATAAATAAATGAGCAAGTATAATATTTTTGTCTCATTTGTTTAACTGGGTTCTCTTTATCTGCTTTTAGGATTTGTGTGAAAATCTGATGATGTTTTAGGTCATATTTATGCAGAAATATAGAAAATTCTAAAGGGTTCACAAACTTTCAAGCACCACTGTAGTTATGATAGAATAGCAAACCGGGCGGCACGGTGGTGTAGTGGTTAGCGCTGTCGCCTCACAGCAAGAAGGTCCTGGGTTCGAGCCCTGTGGCCGGCAAGGGCCTTTCTGTGTGGAGTTTGCATGTTCTCCCCGTGTCCGCGTGGGTTTCCTCCGGGTGCTCCGGTTTCCCCCACAGTCCAAAGACATGCAGGTTAGGTTAACTGGTGACTCTAAATTGACCGTAGGTGTGAATGTGAGTGTGAATGGTTGTCTGTGTCTATGTGTCAGCCTTGTGATGACCTGGCGACTTGTCCAGGGTGTACCCCGCCTTTCGCCCGTAGTCAGCTGGGATAGGCTCCAGCTCGCCTGCAACCCTGTAGAACAGGATAAAGTGGCTAGAGATAATGAGATGAGATGAGAATAGCAAACCTGATATGTCAAACAGTTTTCTGGTACATCTTTTACATCCACACATGTTGGAGCTTGGAGCGCACAGCTGCAAATTGCAAAGTGCAAGCACACCATTAGGACTAATTACCATGCACCTGTTCCTGATCAGAGTGCAATCACATATAAGAGCATACATATAATGACTCTCAGTAACACACAGACTTTGCGAAAGCCTTGTATTTTGTATTGCTTTTCTGGTTTTGACCCTGTTTGTGTTTTTGGACTGTGAGTATTGTATTACCTCTGATATCCTGTCTGTGCCTCACTCGACCACTGCCTGGTTTTCGACTCTGCCTTTGTCTATGATTTGGACCTACTTGCTAGCATGCTTTTCAGTCAAACTCTTCCTGCGATTACATTTGTCTACCACCCTTAAATGACAAAAACTATCAATTGTCCAACAAGTTAGTAGACTAATAAGACTGTTCGAAGTAGTTTTATGTGAAACTGTCGCAAATATTTTCCATAAAATCTCATCTCATCTCATTATCTCTAGCCGCTTTATCCTGTTCTACAGGGTCACAGGCAAGCTGGAGCTTATCCCAGCTGACTACAGGCGAAAGGCAGGGTACACCCTGGACAAGTCGCCAGGTCATCACAGGGCTGACACATAGACACAGACAACCATTCACACTCACACCTAAAGTCAATTTAGAGTCACCAGTTAACCTAACCTGCGTGTCTTTGGACTGTGGGGGAAACCGGAGCACCCGGAGGAAACCCACGCGGACACGGGGAGAACATGCAAACTCCACACAGAAAGGCCCTCGCCGGCCACGGGGCTCGAACCCAGGACCTTCTTGCTGTGAGGCGACAGCGCTAACCACTACACCACCGTGCCGCCATTTTCCATAAAATGTCTAAGTAAATAATTCCAGGTTATTTTTTAAAAAGCAAATTAAAAATAAGCTCTGGATAAAAACCCCCCAAACATCTATCTTATGTAAATAAAGATACAAATTTCGTTGCCTGGTGGTCAAGCGTTTGAGATACATTGCCTTGCATGTACAGTCAGGTTTCCTGTAGTGATATATGTTTGTCGTTCATACCGTACATACATTCTTTCGTATGGTCAAAGCCATCAAAAGTCAGCTCGATGCATTATCATATTTTTTGATGTAAGGGGCTCTGCTCCGCACAGGCTTTACTCCAGTACATTCGCCAAAAGAATACAGATTTTGTGTTCCTTAAAACTAAAGCATTTTTGATATGCCTCTCCACCATTCATCACCATTTTACTTAACATGCTATTACGTATAGGTGAGGCAAATTAAACCTACTCATATCCAATTGAGATTGTTCTATAATACACAACATGATCACTGAGTGTACATGCACATAGTAAGTGATCACTTACCATGGTGATCCCGGCACTGGGGTGGATGCAACTGGCCTTTTATCTTTGGGAGAGCTGTCAATATCCATGTTAATCTTAAACTGTTCATCCTACACACACACACACACACACACACACAGACTCAGCATTATTATTTTTAATTTTTTTCCCAGTATAAATAATCAAATAACCCTGTTTTATTTCAAATTGTTTTCAAATTTATTGTGTGAATAATTAAAAAAAAATCATGGTGACCATCAAATTACTCTTCAAATCCACTTTAACCACAATAGACCTTAAATTTAGCACAACAAGACAGCAAGCCAACACTAAGTACCCCAACAGCCACCTCACCATCTTGAAAAGGTCTTATCCCCAATTAATGTTTATCCGCTGTGCACTCTTAGACCACTGATTAAGCAGACATGGAGTTCAATTAACTTGCCTACACAAGGGTTAGGAGGCTAATCCTAAAATGTGGAGTAGATATTACTGTGTGACAAATGATTTAGACATGTTCAGCTCTCGACAACGGACAGACAGCAGTCAATTACTGAAACCCTGGCTGACCAAATGACACTACTAATTCTCCACGCTGGAGGCTGCTGAACGGCAATGCATCTGGCAAAATGAATTGGTGTTGTGAGAAAATTGAGCTAATTACAATGTCTGGAAAGGCCAATAAGGGGCATTGTGTACAATGTTGAAAGTAACAGACCATTTATACAAACTGGCACCAGCTATTTGACTGAACAACTATACACTGCTAAAAAATACGATTAAATTTCATGAAATATAGTGGCAGTGGAGTTGTAAATATATTTACATTAAAGTGTAATACATTTCTGTATGTTTCCAGTCATACGTATACTTTAAATGTAAAATAAAATCAACCGCATTCCCAGTTGTTCATTTGGCTGACACTTTTATCCACTGCCACTTACAATTGAGACAGAAAGCAACTTCACAGTAGAGGATAATGGTTCTCGTTAAAGCAACCAGCCATGGTACTGCTGGGATTTAAACTCATGACCTTCTGAGTTGTAGCTTCACACCTTAACCACTGAGCTTCCACTTCCCTCAAATAGCATACTAGTACACTGATTCAACTACCTCTACTGTTGAATTAACTCACACACAAGGACAAATTTCAGTGCTTTACTAAACCAAAAACTTTAATAGCATATAAACTTATCAGAGAGGGCTTGTGTTTGTTGAAAATAGTTGATAAAATAAAAGGCACAAAAAGTATTGATTAATTTTCAAATGTCGATTAAAAAGGGATCTTTACCATGTTTATAATGTTACATGTCCCATTCATTCCCACTCAATCATCACATTTCCTGATATTTTACTGTAAACTAAAGGGCTGTTCTAATTCACCAATCCTTTATAGTACAGTCCTGTAAAATAGTAAAACATATTATTTTGGGAGTTCATGGAAAAGGGCATGACAGCATCAGTGCAACACTCAAAAGAACAAGAAGTGTTTCACTCAGTGCGTTTACATGCACATAGAGAAAATCGAATTTCTGCCGTTGCTCGACTGAAATTGAAGTTCTAAATGCCATGGAAACGCCTTAGCTAGGCTGAAATTGAACTGAACTTGATTTCTTGTAATCGAGCTACACGACCTAGATTATGCGATTTTTGCCGAGCTACTTAGTGCATGTAAACCCTATCGAGCTACATAGTCGAGCTACTTACTTCAGCACTGCCCCTTCCGGAAGTGACGAGTGACAAGACCACAAGTGGGAAACACGACAGCCTCGGTCGGCATGACAACAGTAGTAGTGAGCAGCAGAAGAGGTCAGGAGGAACAAACGAAGAAGAGAAAATGGCGAGCAGAAACGTGCACTTCTGGAGCAATGAGGAGACAGAGTTCATGCTCATTCAGCTTAAGGAGTTGAATATATTAAAATTCATGGACGGGAGAAAAACGCGCAACGGAGAACACGGAACTGATAACTTTGTTTATACTCTTGAATAGCTCTTCTTCATGACGACAACCGGAAGTGTACCAACACGATGGGGTGTGTAGCGCCACCTGTGGCTCGGGTGCACAATGTACCTCACACAATAGCTCGATTTCCTTGTGTGCATGTAGGATTGGATTTCTCTGGCACCCCTGCTGGGACCCTTTGCTCGATTACCGACAGCAGCTCGATTTGGATGTGCATGTAAATGTACTGACTGAGGACTGTACAGGTAGGAGACAAGCGCTGTGTCTGGAACCACTCACTGTTCACTATAGAGTGGACTATATAGTGAGTTCGCCATTTTGTAATGCTGTCCGAATGTATTGAGGTATTTCACCTGACGTCACAGGGTCACGTGACGTCCCGGTGTCCGCCATTTTGGACGGCAAGCTAGCTAATGTCAACAACAGTAGCTGGTATGTTACTGTAGCAGTGTTTACATTCAGTCATTTGGATGACTGTTAAAACCTTTCAGTCTCAAGTTTTTCCTTTACTGGATTTACTAGTTTACTGAGCCAGCCAACCCCGGAGCGCTAGCTAGCTAGCGCCAGCCAGCCCCGGAGCGCTAGCTTGCTAGCGCCAGCCAGCCCCGGAGCGCTAGCTAGCCAGCCAGCCAGCCCCGGAGCGCTAGCTAGCCAGCCAGCCAGCCCCGGAGCGCTAGCTAGCTAGCCAGCCAGCCCCGGAGCACTAGCTAGCTAGCGCCAGCCAGCCAGCCAGCCCCGGAGCGCTAGCTAGCTAGCTAGCGCCAGCCAGCCAGCCAGCCAGCCCCGGAGCGCTAGCTAGCTAGCGCCAGCCAGCCAGCCAGCCAGCCAGCCCCGGAGCGCTAGCTAGCTAGCGCCAGCCAGCCCCGGAGCGCTAGCTAGCTAGTGCCAGCCAGCCAGCCCCGGAGTGCTAGCTAGCTAGCGCCAGCCAGCCAGCCCCAGAGCGCGCTCAGTAAACTAGTAAATACAGTAAAGGAAAAACTTATAACGGGCCATGTCTCAACAGACTAAGAAGTTATTTCAATGACATTTAATAACATTTTGTTTATCCTGAGGACCGAATGAAAATGTGAACAAATCTTAGCTGTCAGTGAACAATCCTGGTGGAAGCAGGTAAACGTCGTTCTCTAACCCTGCTAACCTCAATTTTTGCAAATACCTCTCCCTCTGCTCGCCCTGTAAATGCCCTACGTCGCTGGATAGTGAAGGTGTTTTCTGCATCTCGCTCCTTTTTCTTTTATGTTTTTCATTTGTCGCCTTCCTCGCATTCAAACTGATTCGAGCTGTGCCGTCCAAAATGGCAGCGTCACATGACTTGGTCACGTGAGTGAAATACCTCAATAGTGAGAATTATTACACCCTATATAGCCGACTCATAGTATCCCACAATGCATCATGAAAAGTAGTGTACAACCGATGGTCACTTACCAAGCAATATATACACCATCATGCACTGCGGTTGCGCATTTTCACAGAGCTGTAAAAGCTGTTTCATAAGGACTGTTAAGTATTTTAGATTGAGTATCGCAGTAGTTTGTTTTTCCTTATGACAACGGGCATGATACAAATCTATAAGTTGTGGTGCAAAAATGGTAATAATATTGTAGTGTGTTGGGGTGAATGGACGGAGGAAGAAACACATTATAAACGGACATTCAAGTACAATTAAAAATAGCAAGAGAATAGAAAATAAGCTGAAATAGAATAAGACATAAAATACAAGAATAAAAGTTAGCATGCAGAGCGAGGAATTAATCAAAAGCCTCGAATTTGATTTAATAAAAGGCAGCGGCGAAGAAGAAAGAAAGTATTCTGCTTTGATTTAAAAGAACTGAAAGATGCAGCAGACACGCAGTACTTTGTATTTATTAATGTAGGGAATACGCTCAGTATAATATGGATTTATCACAAAAATACATGCATGTGTTTATTATTTTGAAAACACACCAGCTGACTGATCTGGCACGTTTTAAGTGCGTGACAGTAATGATGTAAATAACGGCACGGCGGAGTAGTATCTGAAAGTGTTTTTTTTTTTTTTTCATTTTACCAATGAGCTCACTATATAGTCCTCTATATAGAATTCCCTAGATAGTGAGTAGGGAGTAGTGAATGAGTGAGTGATTTTGGACACAGCTAAGGTAATTTTTTTCAAGGTCAGCGTGATATTCACACCTGTAATATTCACGTGTCAATTCGTGCCTAACTTTGAGTCTGTGAATATTCAAGTCTGTTGTCTAAAACAATGAGCACAACTACTGAGCATGTGTAAAGCCTCTGGGAGGCAGAGATGTTATTATTCTCACTTTCCTCTGATTTACTTCGCAAAAGTCTTTGGCCTGCATGCTTGCATATACAGTATGGGATATATTTGCATATATATATATTTTTCTCTTTCAATTCCAGTATTTGTTGACCGAGTATTCAAGGTTTTGTGTCGTTAATTTCGATTGCTGTTAACATTCTTGTATTGGTATATTGTGTATTTGTATTTTGTAGAAGATAGAGTAATTGCACTGGTATATCCCTGCACTGTTCACTTTTTTGCACTACTGCCATGGTACACATTTTCTTTTACCATCGCGTCCTACTGCACCATTTCCACGGTGCATGCTGCCTAGAATCTGTAATCATCTCACAGTTGTCTTCTGTGAGTGTGTTTTTGGCTTTTGCACCTGTGTGTGCAATATAAGCTACTGAATGCCTTAATTTCCTTCAGGAGGGAAGGAGGGAGGAAGGAAGTATCTATCTATCTATCTATCTATCTATCTATCTATCTATCTATCTATCTATCTATGTATCTATCTATCTATCTATCTATCTATCTATCTATCTATCTATCTATCTATCTATCTATCTATCATTATAAAAAAGCACTCTACTACTAAAGCATACACTAATGAACCTAGAACCATGAGGCTCTTGTCGCTTATAATCAAATTTTTAGATTGCACTCAGCCAACGTAAGATCATTCTATTCTTTAAGTTCACAAGTCATCTGAAAGAGATGAGCATCTCTCTCCAGTCTATATAAAATACTACCTTTACAACTAAAACTTTTCAATAAACCTGCCCAACATGCAAGGAGAGTCTCCTTTTCTTTCAGCACATACATGTGATTAATGAAGTCATCTTAATTGGATGCTACATTTCAGCCCCTCTAATAATTCACTTTGATTTTCTTTTATGAGCAGTTAGATTCAATTCATGCCAAACCCCAGATATGGAAATTAAATGAACTGCACAGTTGTGCCAATTTAGAGGTTGGTAGTGGTTACACTGATATAATGATCAGAAAGAACTAATGAGGGAGAAAGTGAATGATGATCACAAACCTCAGCTTTGTCCTCTGGTGCTGAATTGGAGTGCAGCACCAGTGCTCCTGTGCAGGATGGCTCCCTCACTTCCAATTTCTTTTCTAAAGGGAAATAAGCAGATGTTAAACCTTTACTTCTTCTTGTTTTTTTTTTCAGTTTAAATTCTCATCAGTCTTTGGCGTTCACTGTGCAGTCAGCAACGAGCTTGTTGTTAAACCACACTTCAGTCTACAAGAATGACAGTGTAATTTAAAGTGGTGTTAAGTAGGCTAATTAAAGTACTTTAAGCATGCAGTTGGTCCACCAATCAAATCTTCATTTATAAGAAATCTAGACAAGGCATGTACAGAATGAAAATGGTAAAAAAAAAAAGTCTTTGGACATAAGTGTGTGTGTGTGTGTGTGTGTGTGTGTGTGTGTGTGTGTGTATGCACTATAGAAAATCAAAGCGATGACTTGATTGGCCAGTAATTCATAAGCCATCTGGATGGAGAAAACTAAATGATCTCGAAAGTCTTTTGTGTAGCACAAAGGTTTGTTTTTTTTAAAGAAGTTTTTTAAAAACTTAACCCTTAGAGCCATAGACTAGTTTTCACTGATTTTAGTATCTTCATTTCTAGGCTTGGGTGGCATGGTGGTTAGCACTGTTGCCTCACAGCAAGAATGTTCTGGGTTCGAGCCCAGTGGCTGACAGGTGCCTTTCTGTGTGGAGTTTGCACGTTCTGTCTGTGTGCTCCGGTTTCCATGCAGGTTAGACTAATTGGTGGCTCTAAATCGATCGTGAGTGTGAATGGTTGTTTGTCTCTATGTGTCAGCTCTGCGGTGATCTAGCGACTTGTCCAGGGTGTACCCCGCCTCTCGCCCATAGTCAGCTGGGATAGGCTTCAGCTTGCCTGTGACCCTGAATAGGATAAGCGGTTATGGAGAATGGATGGATTTCTAGGTTTCCTACTTTGTACCTCCCAAATAAATAAACACTCTGTAATCCTATGTTTCACCTTAAGCTACTCAGAGATAATATGCTTAAATAGATTATTAACATATTTATAATATACTTTCATGAGTAATACACAATTTTATTTTATTCTATTGTTTATTTTTGCGTATTTTTCTTTTTTCCAGTAAACATAGAGTGCCTAGAGTCTGGAAAATGCAAAACCTGGATGTTGGGACATTCTATGGTTTATTAATGAGAAACTATTTAAACATAATTTTTCTTAATTATCTTCCCCTAATTGTATTGCATTGCTGTAGGACTGTTGCATTAAGTGAATAATCAATAAGCCATAGCTTGTTCAGGGTCAATAACACTATGCTATTTTATATAATTTAGATGGAAATATGGGTTTTCATTCGAAACTGGATGTTAAATAGGTATCATTTAGTCTTTTCTGTTGTTGTTTTTTTCCCTTTGGTTGTTGTGTTTGTCTTTTGTTTATGGCTAGTGATGATGAATTACACTCCCCATCAGCCCCAGCAAATTACAGGACCCTGGCACAGGTTACTACAATAATCAGAAAGGGCTATGATAAAAAAAAAAAAAAAGCTGCTGCATGTACGTAAGATAACTTTCAAAGATATGTTACCTGAATCACAAGCCACCTGAAAACATATAACTTCCAATACCAATGATCGGTAATCATTTATTTCTTAGAGTTATACTGTCTGTGTTGTTTTGAAATTGAGAAGAGAGGACGTATGTTTGGGCGGCACGGTGGTGTAGTGGTTAGCGCTGTCACCTCACAGCAAGAAGGTCCTGGGTTCGAGCCCCGGGGCCGGCGAGGGCCTTTCTGTGTGGAGTTTGCATGTTCTCCCCGTGTCCGCGTGGGTTTCCTCCGGGTGCTCCGGTTTCCCCCACAGTCCAAAGACATGCAGGTTAGGTTAACTGGTGACTCTAAATTGACCGTAGGTGTGAATGTGAGTGTGAATGGTTGTCTGTGTCTATGTGTCAGCCCTGTGATGACCTGGCGACTTGTCCAGGGTGTACCCCGCCTTTCGCCCGTAGTCAGCTGGGATAGGCTCCAGCTTGCCTGCGACCCTGTAGAAGGATAAAGCGGCTAGAGATAATGAGATGAGATGAGGACGTATGTTTGGCTTGTAAAGGGTTAATCAGTATCTGAGACTTCAGGTAAAGCCACTGTTGGACTTGTTCTTATTTTATTTATCAAAGAATTCTCCAACAGAATATACTTCTGTCTCTGTCTACTATCCGGGGACTTTTCATTACAACTTGGGGAAACTTGTCAAATCCATGGACACATGAGAAAGTATAGATGTCTCTGGCATTTAATCTTACACTTTAGGGTGTGAAGACATTTGAACCTCTGTAACCTCTGTTTATTGATGTGAAGCAATTCAGCACAGTGCCACTGCCGGAGCTCATTCTACAGCTTCTGGGGTTTATTACTGTTGTGTTTTCGTTGACATTTGGTCATTGTTCTGACTGCAAAGCACACCAAGGTTCGCTTCAGGAGGCAATAGGTTTTCCATGTTTAAATCATTGCATTCAGAAGCTTCTGACTCCACTGAGACCTTTTTAAGAAGCCCCTTTGTTAAGTGTGCTGTGTGAACACGTAATAAATGCCAATCCATTTGACTCAGGACTCGAGACATTGGTTTGGCTTTACATTATATTGTACTATAAGTGAATTAAAGTGAAAAAGGTCTTGGTGTAACAATAAAACTTGGAGCACTGCAAATAAAATGCTATTTGTTTCTGCTTCAGCATGATAACATTCTACCAGAAAATCAATAAGACCACAAAAATTCATGTAGAACAGTAAGTGGGTATTCCAGAACACTGATAAGTGTACAAACTGTTTAAACAACTATCTATTACATGGCAGCAAATCAATACAATGACAGTGGCATTTGAATTTTACTGAATTGTATTGAATTTCACAATCGAACATCGCTACAGTGACCCAGATGTATAGATTCCTCCTCTAGAACATCTGAAGGATCCGCCCTTTTCTCACCACCTACTCTACTCAGCTCCTGGTCCAAGTGCTGATCCTCTCCTGCTTGGACTGCTGCAACACTCTCCTTGCTGGCCTTCCAGCTTCTGCCATCAGACCCCTGCAGCTCATCTGGAACGCTGCAGCTCGCCTGGTCTACAACCTCCCTCGTTCTTCCCATGTCACTACTTTGTTTGCCGCCCTGCACTGGCTACCTATCGCAGCTTGCATCAAATTTAAGACATTGGTACGAGCTTATCAGGATCTTAAGGGGTTTGGGCCAGCATACCTCCAGAGTCTGACCCACTCCTACATGCCAGCCAGATCCCAACACTCCACTACTACTGCTCACCTGGCCCCTCCTCCTCTCCGCTCCTGCCCAGCCTGCTCAAGACTGCTATATGTCCTGACTCCCCATTGGTGGAATGACCTTTCCATTGAGGTCAGAACTACCGACTCCCTGACCACCTTCAAGCGCGGACTGAAGACTCACCTCTTCAGCCTGCACCCCTCCCCTGCTTCCCTGACCACTGTGTAACTGTGGTTTGGTCTAGATCAACCCAGGCTGTGTACTGTCTAGCCTGGGGTTAGCCATTTTGAGTTATATATTTACTTGTACTTTATATGGTTGGTTTGATTCCTTGGCTGTTTGAGTATTGGTATAGGTACTCCAACAGAATAGTACACTAGGTATTGCTGCCACTTGTTCAGTTGGCACTAGAACTTTCTTGTCTAGAAGTTCAGCACTTCTTATACCTGACTTTTGCACTCATTGTACGTTGCTCTGGATAACAGCGTCTGCTAAATGCCATGAAATGTAATGTACCAATTGGCATGATTCCATACTTATAAGTGGTAACGAAGTCAAAGTTATACTTAGAGGAAAGGTAATTGTTACTACTTTTTATGGATTTTTCTTATGTGAAATTTTGTTTCAAGAAGTCATCTTAACTTGTAGGCTATTAGGCAAAAATAAATAAATAAATAAATAAATATTATATAAAACAGGCGGCACGGTGGTGTAGTGTTTAGCACTGTCGCCTCACAGCAAGAAGGCCCTGGGTTCGAGCCCAGCAGCCGGTGAAGGCCTTTCTGTATGGAGTTTGCATGTTCTCCCCATGTCTGCGTGAGGTTGCTCCGGTTTCCCCCACAGTCCAAAGACATGCAGGTTAGGCTAATTGGTGGCTCTGAATTGACCGTAGGTGTGAATGTGAATGGTTGTTTGTCTCTATGTGTCAGCCCTGCGATAACCAGGCGACTTGTCCAGGGTGTACCCCGCCTCTCGCCCATAGTGAGCTGGAATAGGCTCCAGCTTGCCTGCGACCCTGTAGAACAGGATAAGCAGCTACAGATAATGGATGGATGGATGGATGGAATATTAAAACAATACTTTTAAAAAAAAAATCTGATGTCCTTTGTTTATCCATCCATCCACATGTCTATCAAAACATTTTTTCTTGCTTTAATTACAAGAAGGAACTTTTAGAAAGTTTTTGCCCCCTCATTTGTCCCAAAACTCTACTATTTCCAGAACTTTCATTTATCATTCACCAAATCACTCACATCACAAGTTCTGTCTAACTCAGCATGCAATCTTCTGCTCAGCTCTAACGAAAGGAATCCTCGATCTGATTGACAACAAACGCGGCTCAACTCTGTGGCATCCAACAGGATCATGATTTTGTCTGATGATGCAACTCTGAGCCAAATGTGGTAGTAAGAGCAAATCATAGCAGAACGTTGTGTAATTTGTAGGTTTGGAAAGCTTTTTGGAATTGAAAACCTAGTTTTCTTCACCTTGACAGATGTGTTTTGAACCATCATATATCATCATGGAGTAAAATGTTCCTTCACACTCTCTATATTTAAAATGATTTGTTAAAAGCCTCTGAAATTTCTAATTTACGGTACACCTCCCTGCCTTACTCTAAACATGGATGTTCTGCAACTGAAAGCTTTGTGGTGTGTGCTTCATTGGTTCACCCTACACTAGCAGACAGATGCAGAAGGTAGAAATATGAGTCATTTTTTATCAACCTTCCAAAGTTTAGATATAACATACTTGTAGATGTATTGAGAGGGGGAAAAAAATCCTCCTATTGATTTCTATCGTACCTGCAGTTGCAATACGAGCTACCAGCAGTAAACTTGCAACAATTAAACAATTATTTTTTAGTGAATTTGGTTGTTCTGCATCGTCCGGCAGAAGCTCAGACAATTCGATCGCCAAAGCCGAGCTCACCTGGAGCCTTTTTATCTTTCCAGTCACCAGTCAGAAGGGTTACAGCAGGGGCAGAGAGGGACCTCACAGCAGTGAGCTGTGTGGGCAGAACAGGACTCAGCAGACCTTCCCATGAACCTCGAGGTCCTATGAGTAACACAGAGAAAACACAATCATATTGTGTCAGAAAAGTCAGAATCTTGCCATCATCATCACCTCTCTCTCTCTTACTTTTCATTCTCTTTCTCATGCAGTGAAGGCATTTTGCTGACATAATTTGAGTCCAGGGCAGCAGAGTGGTGTAGTGGTTAGCACTGTCACCTCACAGCAAGAAAGTTCTGGGTTCGAGCCCAGTGGCCAATGAGGGCCTTTCTGTGTGGAGTTTGCATGTTCTCCCCGTGTCCGCGTGGGTTTCCTCCGGGTGCTCCGGTTTCCCCCACAGTCCAAAGACATGCAGGTTAGGTTAACTGGTGACTCTAAATTGACCGTAGGTGTGAATGTGAGTGTGAATGGTTTTCTGTGTCTATGTGTCAGCCCTGTGATGATCTGGCAACTTGTCCAGGGTGTACCTCACCTCTTGCCCATAGTCAGCCGGGATAGGCTCCAGCTTGCCCGTGACCCTGTAGAACAGGATAAGCGGCTACAGATAATGGATGGATGGATGGATTTGAGTCCACTTAGAGGGAAGAGTGATGCAATATTTCTATCCTGATAGGTGTGAACTCTTCCAAGATGACCCTGCCACTTCTTACAGGGCCCAAGGGCTCATTAAATGTCAGTCCTGGGATCGAGATGCTGACTTCTTCTGCTCCTCGGACCTGCCTGATCCATCCTGGTGCCCTGTGTCTGGTTGGAGTCTCATCGCATCGCTCCTGTAGAGGACGGCCCCATGTGGACAGTTGAAAGTCACACCTGGAGGACGCTCTGGACACTTACAGTAACGCTTTTATGACTGAGGACTACAGTTGACTTGCTAACTTTAGGACTGCAGTTGTCATGAACAGTTCTGCACTCAAGTTTCCATCACTGAAGAGTTTATAACATCAACGAAACTGACTTCATGTTAAAACTGTTAATGTTATAGTCAGGCTGTCTGTTGTTGCCCAAATGAGGATGGGTTCCCTTTTGAGTCTGGTTCCTCTCGAGGTTTCTTCCTCATGCCGTCTGAGGGAGTTTTTCCTTGCCACCGTAGCCACAGGCTTGCTCATTGGGGATAGATTAGGGATAAAATTAGCTCATGTTTTAAGTTGTTCAAATTCTGTAAAGCTGCTTTGTGACAGTGTTTATTGTTAAAAGCGCTATACAAATAAACTTGACTAATTAAATGGTTTAATGAGAATGAAAATTATGTAAAACATGTGCGATGACCTTCCCTCTCTTGAAATCCCAGCCCAACTAAATACCTGTCTATCTGTCTGTCTGTCTATCGGTCTGTCTGTCTGTCTGTCTAATAGCATCTCCTGGGAGTTTCATGCATAACAGTCTCTCGTAGTTACACTAGAAAAACAAAAATCATCCAGTGAAAGTTAATGTTGACTTCCTACCAGCTCAAATCAGTTTGGCCATTCTCCCCTGACCTCTATCAACAACAAGGAATTTTCTACCCACAAAATTACCACTCACTAGACGGGGTGGTCCCCCCACCCACCCTGCCGCACCATTTTAAACTCTATAGACTGCTGTGAGTGAAAATCCCAGGATATTAGCACTTTCTAAAATTCTCAAACCAGATTAATAAAAAAAAAGCATCGATTTCTTTTTTTTCCATGTCAAATTTTACGAGGATTCAATGATTCTTTAAGGATTCATTCAATAGATTATTATGGGTTCTTATCTTCCAAAATAATGGATCTGCTTGAAACCTTCTCTGATAAGAAAACCTTCTGTTGTAGGGGTCTAGTTATAACCATTAAGAGTTCCCCCATAGGGACAAGTGAAGTACCCTGAAGGGTTCTATATTTCCTAAGCGCGTATCGACTGAATCCTTCATCATTCATTCATTCATTCCATGTGCATGAGCTCTGACTTTACATCGCTGCCTGCATTTTCATCTCTCTTTCTCTCTCGAATGCATAACAGATTACTGAATCAAGGTCTATAGCTGTAGGATTCCTCCCTTAGGATACATTAAACTTTCCTGCTTAGGTTGTGCTTATGTGTAAACTAAATATTAATGATGCTTGTGATGTCCTTCATTACCATTAACACACACCATCTTTTTATATCTTATGCTTAATGAGTATCTGGTCAGGCTTGACATTTCCCATACAAACAGTAGCTCTTTGCATGAACCTCACAGTGATAATTATCTGTGTTGAAACAGACATTTTATCATTGGCCTCAACGTTTGCAGATTGTGCAGGCTTGTTTGGAGTTTTTTTAATGGCTCATCCATTACAATTTTGTGATAAAACCTGTCCAAATTAATCACTGACACCATAGCAACACAGCTATAGCCTATTACTTTCTGTCACAGGTTATATTTTACATTAATTTTCTTTCCCAATTTTTGTGATTACACTGCTTATGCAATGTAGAGTGTAGTTAATGCAATAAAGTTGTCAGAAATCAGGGCAAGTTTTATTTAAAAAAATAAAATAATGGTTTGTTAAAACCAAACTGAAGCTTGTTCCCTGCGCTTGTTAAAACTGTATATTCATATTCAGTGTGAAAAGCCTACAGCTAATATCGAACATGATGAACCTTTGCAAATATGGCTTGATTATGGCTCTGAATTCAGACACACCAAGAGAAATGATGAATAGAAAAAGCTGGATTTTGTCTGTAGAGTATAGAATTGTGAACAGCATCCATCCCATTTCAATTTTAATGCAATATATATATATATATCTATAATGTTCAGCCATCATCGTTTGAGAATAACGTGGAGGGTATAGAGGAATATTCTTTCCGTACATTAAATCTAGGGTTTAAATAGGAATATCTATAATCAAAAAGTACATTTTATACCGTACATGACATTTTAAACCATCTGATCGCGGAAAGGGAGTGTGTCACACACTTGAGCAATCATCAGAGAAAATAATCAACATGAAAATATCCAAAGACTTCTATCAACTTAACTGTGCATTCCCTGTAATTTACCTGTTTAATACCTGTTATTTAACCTGGACTCCAGTTTATTCTTCAAATAAATCTGCACAAGTATACCATCCCTCAAATGTTACAATAAGCAAGCTACTTAAAGCTAGATGTCCTTTCGATTTCATAAAATCTGTGAAATTTAGTTTCCTCTGAAATTTGGTCATTGTGATATATGTTTATTTCTGTAATATGTCAAAAAAAAAAAGCAAAACCAGGCCATTCTGTGGCTGGGAACTTATTTAATTTGAGGGGATTCCTGAGCAAATAATGTGCATGAAATCGCTCGCTTCGCGCAGTCAAGCAGACAGAGGAAGTCTGTGTGCGCATGCGCAGGTTTACCTTTGACCGTGCACTGACAGTTACATCATTCTGTCGCTAAACAAACACCTGATCACACCGAGGTCCTCGCTGACCACTGATATTTATTAGTTTGGTCCTGCGTTTCCTTTCCTTCGCAACATAACATCTTTTCTTCTCGCTTTCTGTTACTATCGTCGGTCTTTCACGTTTTACTTGCGTCCTCCATTTTTCTCTCCTGTTTCAAATTTGTATCCCACAATGCCTTGTGCAAACGGGGAAAGCTCACCATGTGATGCATGATGTACAGTAATATCTTGAATTAGGTCATGGTGAGGCGGCACGGTGGTGTAGTGGTTAGCGCTGTCGCCTCACAGCAAGAAGGTCCTGGGTTTGAGCCCCGGGGCTGGCGAGGGCCTTTCTGTGTGGAGTTTGCATGTTCTCCCCATGTCCACGTGGGTTTCCTCCGGGTGCTCCGGTTTCCCCCACAGTCCAAAGAAATGCAGGTTAGGTTAACTGGTGACTCTAAATTGACCGTAGGTGTGAATGCGAGTGTGAATGGTTGTCTGTGTCTATGTGTCAGCCCTGTGATGACCTGGCGACTTGTCCAGGGTGTACCCCGCCTTTCACCCATAGTCAGCTGGGATAGGCTCCAGCTTGCCTGCGACCCTGTAGAAGGATAAAGCGGCTAGAGATAATGAGATGAGATGAGAGGTCATGGTGAAGCAGGAAAAAATAGTGGAGAATTTAGGGCCATGTGACCCTAAATTCATTAATTGTTCTAGAGCAGCGGCTACAATTATCGACACCTTAACAATCTTTTGGTTGTTGCAAAAGTAGAAAAGACTTTCAATACGTAAATTGTGCATAAATAATGACTCAAACTTCCACTGAAAAAAAAGATGAGTTGATACCTGATTACTTAGCGCATCAGATTACGTGACACCGTTTCACAGTTATCGACACCCTTCCACAATTATCGACATCCAGATGATTATTAATAAAAATAATAATAATAATCGGTATGTGGTATTAAATTAACAAAACATTAGCTTTTATTTAAAATTTGTTTTATATAGACTTATATTGAGTACAAAATATATTTTATATAAATATATCGATGTCGGTGCTTTTGTAAATGAGGAAGTAATTCTAATGTTTGTAAACAAATGAACTGATAATGTTTAACCTGCGTCAGAAAATATTTTTGTTCCACTTTCTACCCACTTTCTAAGTATTTTCTTAGCTCGCATTTTGTTAATCATTCATTGTTGCTTGTATTAATTTCTAGTTTTGTAATTTACCAATAAATGTCAACAGGCAATTAACATGTAACCACATGAAAATGCAGGTCAAAGGTCGCATGTCATTCCTTGAACGAAAATATAAAATGTCTACTGATATTGTAATATGTGGTAGATATTTACAACAAACTGAAAAAAAAAATTCTGATGGAATAGAAAAATCTGAATATTTCAAGCATGTAATTTTTGATATGCTCAGAATTTAATTCTGGTCTAATTCTATGTATTGCAATAGGATTCCAAATACTCTATAAACATTCCATTCTGTTATGAATCAGAAAAAATATATATTATAAATCACAGCACTTTTATTTTTTTAAAGTACTTCATCTACTTCAACAATGTTACACAAAGATCGATCCGTAACAGTTGTAAATGTCACTTAATTCCACAGGGTGCTGATAATGGTGGACACCGGTGAAAGTGACTTCTCAAACGCGCGTTTAGATACAAAATGGCGACTGCCAAATGAAAGAGTAAGAAACAAAGTAGGGTTCGACGAGGAGATCATGAAATATTGGTGAATTTGATCAGTAAAAACATGTCTGTGATCTTTCCACCATGCTTACCTGCAATGATAACATCTGGGTTTTCCTCAAATTGCTGATCGTGCTGAAAAAAAATCCATCTCCGGTAACGAGCTGTGTCATCAGACGACAAGCTCAAAGGCCGAGGGGAGTCTTCTGGTTGATTAATTAACCAATAATAACTGTTGTAACTGAAACTCACCTTTGTAAATTGTTTTTTATCAGTAAATCTGAAAAGGTGTCAATAATTACGGACTGTCAATAATTGTAGCTGCCAAAAAAAAGAATAAAATTGTAAGTCTGTGATTCAAATTCAATAACTTTCGGTCCACTAAACAAATATAATTGGGTGTCAGGGAAAATTCTTTTTATGCTCTAAACTTGAAAAATCTGAACGGTTGTCTACCTTTAAGAGCCTTTGATTGGATAATTACTGCAGTGATTAACATGTTTCAACTGGCAACATTTATTTTAAGCCTAACTGATGCAGTGAGTAGCTTCTCATTCCTTTAACACCCATGTTGGAAGATGTATCCCATGGTCATGGAAAAGATGTTACTGTGCTTCAGAAGGGTCAAATTATTGACCTGCATCAAGCAAAGAACACAGCCATGGAGTTTGCTGAAATTACTGGAATTTGGTTAAGAACCATCCAATGTATTATTAAAACCTGGAAGGATAGTAGTGAACATACACCCATCATCCATAGTGACCACTGTACAAGCGTCTGGAGATCATGTTATGGTCTGTGGTTGCTTCAATTGGCCAGGTCAAGGATCAGGAACGTTATGTGGCAATAAAATGAATATTGCTAATGACATGAATTGACTGAATAACCAGATTATTCCATTAATGGATTTTTTCTTCTCTGATGGTACATAAAAATCTGGCTCAAATTGTGAAAGAGTAGTTCAGGAAGCATGAGGAATTATTTTCACACATGAATTGGCCACCACAGAGTCCTGACCTGAACACTAGTGTAAGTCTTTAAGATGTGCTGGAGAAGACTTTATGGAGTATTTGACTCTCCTATATAATATATCTCATCTCATCTCATCTCATCTCATTATCTCTAGCCGCTTTATCCTTCTACAGGGTCGCAGGCAAGCTGGAGCCTATCCCAGCTGACTACGGGCGAAAGGCGGGGTACACCCTGGACAAGTTGCCAGGTCATCACAGGGCTGACACATAGACACAGACAACCATTCACACTCACATTCACACCTACGGTCAATTTAGAGTCACCAGTTAACCTAACCTGCATGTCTTTGGACTGTGGGGGAAACCGGAGCACCCGGAGGAAACCCACGCGGACACGGGGAGAACATGCAAACTCCGCACAGAAAGGCCCTCGCCGGCCACGGGGCTCGAACCCGGACCTTCTTGCTGTGAGGTGACAGCGCTAACCACTACACCACCGTGCCGCCCCCTATATAATATATAGTGTATATATATATAAAGCGGCTAGAGATAATGAGATGAATGATATATATATAATAAGCTCTCATTGAAAAATGTACGTAACTCTGGATGGAAATAAATGTTGCGACATTGCATAAATTTGTTGAAACAATACTACAATGAATGCATGCCATAATTAAAACTAAAGGTTGGTCTCACAAAATATTAGATGATGCAACTTTTTTGTTTGGCCGGGCAGTGTGTTTATGTTAAAGGTGCCATATTGCATCCATTTTTCACACATTGGCACAGTTCCTCGAGGTCTTAATAAAATGTCTGTGACATGCTTTGGTCAAAATACCACAAGAATAAAGCACCACGACTCCCTTCTCACCCTGTCTAAACATCTCGTTTCAAAATGGGCAATTTGAGTTCCTGCCCCTTTAAATGACAAGCTACTGCTCAACCCACCCTACTCTTCTGCCGGCCAATCAGGTAGCACTTTCCTTGTGAATTTTTATTCACAAAGGCAGTTCTCAAGCTATGAGTGGAGATACTCAGATGAGGGGGGCGGCATGATTTTAATGAGTTCCCCTTGTGATGTAGAAACAGAAGCTAAATCTGAGCAGCTTGTTGAAGCACTTTTTTGTTTTTTTAATAGATAGAAATTGTTTCTTGAAGTTCAGAGTTTGTGGGTTGGTAGGTGCTCCAGATACCCAAAGTGTGTTTTTCATAATATGTCCCCTTTAAGATGTTTTAAGGTCAGGAAAGGCCAAGCTTGAAAAGCACTCAACAGCGTGGCAGATGTTTGGTGATCAAATCTATCTAGACAGCTAAAGCTTTATTTCTTTTCAGCTACTGTCGAATCTGTTTTGCTTTATGGTTGTGAGGGCTGGACCCTCACAACTGCATTGGAGAAATCCATAAATGGCACCTACACACCCGTGCTCCTTAGGGTACTTAACATCAGCCAGAGAGACCATATCACCAATTCTGAGCTGTACAGTGACATCCCCAGTATCTCAGACAAGACTGGCTACAGGAGGCTTGGCCTTGCTGGTCATTGCTTTCGCCACCCTGACCTTCCTGCAAGCCAGCTGGTGCTGTGGCGCCCAACCCATGGTCATCTGAGGAGGGGCCACCCTCCAGCCACCTTTCTAGATACACTAATGAGGGACACTGGGGCTCAGAGTTTCTCTAAACTAACATTGTGCATCAACAATCATGATAACTGGGCCACCAGGTTATATTGCTCTGCTGAGGCTGCATTGATGATGATGATGATGTTTTATACCACGGTGCTATTGTACTGTCAATTCTGATAGTGAGAATGTGCTGATTTATATCTATAATAGCAGCTCAGACAGTATTTCCTCATTCTCATGAGGAACTGTTTTAATAGTAACAAGTTACCCAGAGGGTGGCAGGGTGGTGTAGTGGTTAGCATTGTCGCCTCACAACAAGAAGGTCCTGGGTTCGAGCCCAGCGGCCAGTGAGGTGTGTGGAGTTTGCATGTTCTCCCTGTGTCTCCATAGGTTTCCTCTGGGTTAGAGCTGTGCAATATATCGTATTTTTATCGCGATATCGATATTGGTGTCAAACGATATCAAAATTCATAATATCGATATGAAACGATTTTTTGTCATTTGTCGAAAGGGACGTGCACAATATTTCTACAATGGCAATAAAACAACAATAACATTGACGTGACAGTAAGGTAAAATGAACCCTTCTGTCCCCTAAGGCACACCGTAGCCTTGCATACGTCATCCATTCTACTCCCGCGATATCTCCGCAACAGTAAAAAATCAATTCTTCTGTTTTCATACGTGTCGGGTGATTTGATATATTGATTTGTTAATATGTTGTTTGATTTGCTTGCTAATAGTTATAATAATACAATTAACATATTTACGTCATATTTTTGGATGTGGGACTGGGTAATGTAAAAATGGCATCTACGGAAGAAAACAAGCACAACAATATTAGCACATATCCAGCTTGCTAGCTGTGTTAGATGTGTTAAACCGTGTGGATTTAAGTGGAATAATTGCGAGTCGTCCTGTGGTCAAGGCAGCGTTTTAAGGTAAGGCAATTTGGTTATTAATGTTGCCCGCCGCGGCATGTTTACTTGGGTTCATTTGATTTTGACTTGTGCATCTGCAGCTAGCATCATGCTTTGAAGTAGGTTCTGCTAAGGACGGGTTTATTGCGCGATGTAGACGGACTCAGATGTAATTACATTGTTTTTAAAATTCCGTGCGCTTAAAACGGTGTCCCCCTGCTAATCATGTAGCCCTAATCATGTGTTGCTTTTACTTTTCGAGTGAAATATCTCTGCAAATGGTATTTCAATGCTGACATGCCAAAAAGATAGCGGAGTCCACATTTGGAAGATGAAGGAAGAGAAGCCTGATGCTTGAAAATAGATCGCTTAATCCACAACGCATATCTGTATTTGAGACATAACCTGCAACTAGTGGGGATGTTTTGGAATGACTGTGCATAGGGTGTTTTTGGCCACAGAACACTAACCCACAGTAGCAGGAGGACTACTGGGTTCGTGGATTTTGTCTGTTGACTGAGCGAAGCATGGGGTTTGCCTTGTGCCATTTCACGTAGCATCTAGCCGCAGTGCCACCTACACTTTCAGGGAATGTTTACATGCCGCTGAGCTATTTTCATGTATGTTAATTCTTAAGGACTTGTCTCTATATTGTGCGTGTTCACACACGGACTGGCCATCGGGAGTAGCGGGAGTTTTCCCGGTGGTTCAGTGTGGGCCGGCGGAGAAAAAAACAAAACAGTTGCGCGCTGGCCTTTAATATGATAAGCAATGTTAACAGTTTCTTTAAGAAACTGTTAACATTGTTTATTACAGTTGCGCGCTGGCCTTTAATATGATAAGCAATGTTAACAGTTTCTTAAAGAAACTGTTAACATTGCTTATCATATTAAAGGCCAGCGCGCAACTTTTTTTTTTTTTTTTTTCTCCGCCGGCCCACAAACTCCCGCTACTCCCAATGGCCAGTCCGTGTGTGTGCGTGTTTTAATGTTGGTGTCTTAACAACACACAAGCTTACGTTGTAGTGTGTGTGTGTGAGAGAGAGATTTTATCCTTGGCTGGCTACGAGCCAGTGTGGACGTTACGCAGTAATCACTGGTAATACCAGCGCTGGCTCCATCCTCTGTGATCGGAAATGTTGAGTGAGGAGAACGTGAGCCTTGTGCAGGCTATAGGACCTATGCAAAGTACGCGCTTGCACAGTAAATAGTTTAAGTAAAAGGCGTTTCAGGGTACAACGGGAAGGGTTGACAGGTAGCCTATGAGGCCTGTACTATAAAAATGTGGCCCGGTGCCTCAGGTGTTGATGATCAGGGCTTTAAAAAAAGGTGTATAAATATCGTTTTAAAAATCGCGATATCGATATTTACTGAAAAAATCGTGATATTGATTTTTTCCAATATCGAGCAGCCCTACTCTGGGTGCTCTGTTTTCCCCCAAAGATATGCAAGTTAGGTTAATTGGTGGCTCTAAATTGACTGTAGGTGTGAGTGTGAATGGTTGTTTGTCTCTATGTGTCAGCCCTGCAATGACCTCGCGACTTGTCCAGGGTGTACTGCCTCTTGCTCATAGTCAGCTGGGATAGGCTCCAGCTTGCCTGCAACCCTGTACAAGATAAGCGGCTACAGATAATGGATAGAAGTTACACAAATATGGTAAATTTGTATGGCAGATGTTCCCAAAGAGAGAGAGAGAGATGCAATTGTTAAAATGAAGACTTTTGTGAGACGTTTATTTAACACTTATGGAAGGAGTCTCCAGTGTCAACGCTTTGTAACAGAGGGAAGCCTGTAACTTGAAGTTTTCTGACATGGCCAGATTTTCATAACAGAGCTGCACTGTTTTTGTTTAATTATCTTCAAGAGAGAAAGGAATAAAGAGAGGCTGGTGAGGGAATGACTGTTTATAGCTGTTATAAGTGATATCAGGTCTTTCCTCTGCATCTCATCTCATTATCTCTAGCCGCTTTATCCTGTTCTACAGGGTTGCAGGCAAGCTGGAGCCTATCCCAGCTGACTACGGGCGAAAGGCGGGGTACACCCTGGACAAGTCGCCAGGTCATCACAGGGCTGACACATAGACACAGACAACCATTCACACTCACATTCACACCTACGGTCAATTTAGAGGCACCAGTTAACCTAACCTGCATGTCCTTGGACTGTGGGGGAAACCGGAGTACCCGGAGGAAACCCACGCGGACAACATGCAAACTCCACACAGAAAGGGCCTCGCCGGCCACAGGGCTCGAACCCGGACCTTCTCGCTGTGAGGCGACAGCGCTAACCACTACACCACCATGCCACCCTCTTTCCTCTGCATGTAACTACAAATTGATATGATATTGGTTTGCAATATAATCTCATCTCATTCTCATTATCTCTAGCCGCTTTATCCTTCTACAGGGTCGCAGGCAAGCTGGAGCCTATCCCAGCTGACTACGGGCGAAAGGCGGGGTACACCCTGGACAAGTCACCAGGTCATCACAGGGCTGACACATAGACACAGACAACCATTCACACTCACATTCACACCTACGGTCAATTTAGAGTCACCAGTTAACCTAACCTGCATGTCTTTGGACTGTGGGGGAAACCGGAGCACCCGGAGGAAACCCACGCGGACACGGGGAGAACATGCAAACTCCGCACAGAAAGGCCCTCGCCGGCCACGGGGCTCGAACCCGGACCTTCTTGCTGTGAGGCGACAGTGCTAACCACTACACCACCGTGCCGCCCGGTTTGCAATATAATTTATTCACCAATTCAAAAAGGTTAACAGTGACTAATTGCTGTAGTATAAGAGGAATAAAACACAGTTATTGGAAAATAATCACCTTCAGTCTGGCATCAAGTCGCATCACAGCACAATTTTTTTATGTTTAATATATCTTGGATGTCTGATTCCAAATATATGTTTTATCTCACTTAAATCTGAGACTTTCTCAATATTATCATAAGAAAGAAAAGGAGAAAAAAATCTCTTCTTGATTTGTAATGCAATGTAAGGTTATGAAATGTACCGCCGCAGTACAGGGATTCATTGAGCCATTTACACACAGTTGTTTGCATACTCAGCCTAGGAAGGAACAGCTTGTTTCACTATCTTCCAGGGAATCTCATTAAAGAAGATTTAGTTAATTCATTATGCAAATATGTGTTGTTTTCTTTTTCTAGCATTTCAACAGTAGAGTCTCATGTTGCAGAGGCACAGCAGGAAGCAAGTGATATCTACACTTCAGATATTTTTTTTTCTTGATATAATCCTGAATGATCAGCTGGTGTACACACACACACACACACACACACACAAAGAGTTTTTGCTATTGTCATTAGCATAAGAGAATCACCTAGACTTCGAACCAACTCTCCAAATAAGCAGATTCATACGGATAATGAACTGTTAAAAATATATGCTGTCTTCCTTTCGGCTATATTCTAACAACAAATAAGCAGTGGAATGTAGTGAGATGTTTGTCTCATGAAAGTGAAAAAAGCTTCAGTTTAACACAAACTGAGACTTGTGACAATCATGCACCAAGCTCCATCCGGCATGGGGTAACAGACAAGAAGATTATCTGAGTGAGTGAATAGATATGGGGAGAATGAAGGACGTCATTGCTGAATGATCAAACATGCATATGCAATTCAGCAAAGCACCTGATGTTTTCCCCTGTGTCTGGCATATTTAAAGGATAAAAAAGGACAAATTTGCTCTTAAAAGCTTATTGGCTGCCTATATTCCTTTACCTTCACCTGCAAAAACTCCGAAAGGGGTCAATGGGCAGATTTTATTTTAAAAAAAGTCTTGGCTTTTGATGCAAGAGGGCCTTTTTATCATCATAGATGATGTGATGGAAAGTGGAGGAGACATTATTTGTACTCTATTTTTATAAAGTCTTTCAGTCATGCAAAAAACGTCTGGAAGCTCTCTATAATAGGCTTTAGCTGAGACAGAAGGGAACAAGGTCGTTTGAGAGGCTGAATAGACAGACCAAAATTATCATTAAAATCTGATGTGGAATATTTTTGTATTCATCCATCCATCCATCCATCCATCCATTTTCTTCCACTTATCCGAAGTCGGGTCGCAGTGGCAGCAGGCTAAGCAGGGTATTCCAGGTGTCCCTCTCCCCAGCAACATGTTCCAGTTCCTCCTGAGGGATCCCAAGGCGCTCCCAGCCCAGATGAGATATATAATCTCTCTAGCATGTCCTGGCTCTACCCCGAGGTCTCCTCCCAGTTGGACGTGCCTGGAGAAGCTCCAAAGGAAGGTGCCCAGGAGGCATCCTAATCGGATGCCCGAACCACCTCAGCTGACTCCTTTCGACATGAAGGAGCAGTGGCTTGACTCAGAGATCCCTCCGGATGTCTGAGCTCCTCACCCTGTCTCTAAGAGTGATCCCAGCCACCCTACGAAAAAGCTCATTTCAGCCGCCTGTATCTGTGATCTCATCCTTTCGGTCACTACCCAAAGCTCATGACCATAGGTGAGGGTTGGAATGTAGATTGACTGGTAAATCAAAAGCTTTGCCTTCCGGCTCAGCTCCTTCTTCACCACGACGGACTGGATTTTTGTATTCAGACTCCTATATTTAGAGTCAACACATTTTGGGGAAATAATGGGACAGTTCTTCCCTCCTATAACATCACACATCCCTTTTTCTAATTATCAAGCTACTACTTATCTGGTTCACTGTGTGAAGTTCGTGCTTTCTGACTTTTATGACATTTATACAAATTTCCATAAGCAACGATAGTGGTTGATAGTAAAATTCATTTTAGAGTGCACGAACACTCAGCCCGCTCCCAAAATCAACCATCAACTTCATTATGAATCAACTTGTATTATACATGATTCAAGAAAACTGCTAGAAATTTGCAAGTATGAGACCATGCCGAGGATGTTAAATGCAGATTATATTCTTCTTAAAAACGATTCTTCGAAAACCTTTCTCTTACTGCAGAGATTTTCTTTAATAATACACTGGAAGATGGCATCATGCCAGTTCTTAAGAGGAAAAAACAAAAACATAATGTCACATACCGGTAGCTTTATGGATTTGATAAATGACTGACAGGATAAATGCCTTAAATACATCCACTAAATGCCACTTTCTTTTCCCCCATGGCCATTTCTCTGTAAAAAAAATAAAATAAAATATGATACATAATCATCACACAGGGATATATATATATATATATATATATATATATATATATATATATATATATATCAGGGTTTTGAACCGGTTCAAGGAACGAAAACGAAAACCGGGAACTTTTTCTATTTCACATGGAACAGAAACGAAACCAGAAACTTTATTATTTTTTATGTTCCGGAACAGAAACGCTTATTAAAAATAATGGTAACCGGTTAATACCGGTTTTTATTTTGTTCCTCAAAGTTTCCGTAGCCTACAAATAAAAAAGCCATTCTTCTCCTGCGCAAGTTTCTATGACCCGCTGGGGTTCACTTCCTGTGTGACGTTCGCTGACTGAATGGAGAGAGCGGGAAGGTGGACTACTATCACGTCTCCACGTGATAATAAGTGAATTACTGAGTGTCTGAGCAAAGAAGAGCCTGAACGATGCAACCTCCCTATTGGCTGTTTGTAAAAATGTATCAATTGTTGCCCTTCCCACGGGAATCATCGCGGACTCGAGAGACGAGACCTGACGAGTTAGTTCGTTGGTAGCAGAACAAAATGTCTGGACACAAATCAGGTTTTCAGAAAAGGAAAGAAAATAAACGGAGGGTTGAAAATACAAAAAAGGAGGCAGAAAATGCAAAACGAGTTTTAAGGTAGGACAAATGGTTACTTTTTAAGGCAGCCCGCCGTGGCTGCAGGCTTTCAGTTGTCATTGAATGGTTACTTTTCTGAGGCAGCCCGCCGTGGCTGCCTGCAGGCTTATTTATTATAGCCCATTTAGTTAAAATAGTTAATATAAAATGTTATAGTTATGTGATGGTTGTCCTGATTTAGACTGGTGTTTTTTTTTGGGGGGGGGGGGTTGCGCGATGTTGCACCCGGGTCCAGATTAGGGCAGAACCGGCCCTGGCTACATTTCAGGTGTAGTTTGTTTTATGAATGTATGTACTTGCATAGATGTGTACTTGGTCTTCCAATATGGCGCCTAACAAAATCTCGCGGCGCGGTGACGTCATGTGGTAGCCCTCTATAGGGCCTGACTAGCCTTTGGTAACACACTAAACGAATTATCTTTCATTTTTGGCACTTTTTCTGTTTGTGTAGATGGGAAGACATACTGAGAATCCAAATCGCCAACATTTGAAATAATAATTGTTTTGAATTACTTCTTGTCTTATTTAATGAAGATTGTAATAGAATTAGCCTACATTTGGCTTAAGCTGGATGAGACAGAGACATAACTTTATAGCCATTTGTTAAACCGCTGACAGGGAACGTAATTAACCGTTCCGGGAACAAAATTTTTTTGTTCTAACCGGTTCGGGAATGTCTATTTAATGGTGGAACCCAAAACCAGAAACGTTAAAATTCCGTTTCTGTTCGGAAAGAACCAATAGGAAAAAAATTCTGGTTCAAAGCCCTGATATATATATATATATATATATATATATATATATATATATATATATATATATATATATATATATATACTGTATGTCATTTGCACACTCGCACACTCACTATCACATTACCACAAACTCTCAAAGTCCTGTGGCGATTGGCAAACGACGAAAACAGCAGGTGTGGATACACTGGAAGCTGCAGTTGTGACCCTACATGCAGGCGGCTCAAGACACTGGTCGTCAGTCCTTGACCGAGACAGCAAAGGCTCTCGGCAACATCTTGAGTGACTGAGCAGCCCTCTTCAGGAACGCACTGCTCACCCCCGTAGCCTGGGAAGGGGGCTAGAAAAGGTGCCCTAAACATTGCCTGTCTCAATTAACCCAGGCCAGTTTACCGCAACTGGCAGGGATCCCCATCATGTGGTCGAAACACACGTAACATAAAAAAACAACAAACAGATACCGATCATAGTTGGCACATGGAACGTTCGAACACTCTTAGACAAAGATGATTCGAATAGACCGGTTAGAAGAACAGCACTCGTAGCAAAGGAGTTGTCAAGATACAGAGTGGACATTGCCGCCCTGAGTGAAACTCGTCTTGCTTAAGAAGGACAACTGAGAGAGCAAAAAGCTGGATACACCTTCTTTTGGAGTGGGCGTGGGAAGGATGAACGCCGTGAGTCAGAAGTTGGCTTCGCTATCAAAAACGACCTAATAGGCAAGCTAATTAGCCTACCCAAAGGAGTCAACGATCGTCTCATGACGCTTACTCTTCAACTACAACCCCGATTCCAAAAAAGTTGGGACAAAGTACAAATTTTAAATAAAAACGGAATGCAATGATGTGGAAGTTTCAAAATTCCATATTTTATTCAGAATAGAACATAGATGACATATCAAATGTTTAAACTGAGAAAATGTATCATTTAAAGAGAAAAATTAGGTGATTTTAAGTTTCATGACAACAACACATCTCAAAAAAGTTGGGACAAGGCCATGTTTACCACTGTGAGACATTCCCTTTTCTCTTTACAACAGTCTGTAAATGTCTGGGGACTGAGGAGACAAGTTGCTCAAGTTTAGGGATAGGAATGTTAACCCATTCTTGTCTAATGTAGGATTCTAGTTGCTCAACTGTCTTAGGTCTTTTTTGTCGTATCTTCTGTTTTATGATGCGCCAAATGTTTTCTATGGGTGAAAGATCTGGACTGCAGGCTGGCCAGTTCAGTACCCGGACCCTTCTTCTACGCAGCCATGATGCTGTAATTGATGCAGTATGTGGTTTGGCATTGTCATGTTGGAAAATGCAAGGTCTTCCCTGAAAGAGACATCGTCTGGATGGGAGCATATGTTGCTCTAGAACCTGGATATACCTTTCAGCATTGATGGTGTCTTTCCAGATGTGTAAGCTGCCCATGCCACACGCACTAATGCAACCCCATACCATCAGAGATGCAGGCTTCTGAACTGAGCGCTGATAACAACTTGGGTCGTCCTTCTCCTCTTTAGTCTGAATGACACGGCGTCCCTGATTTCCATAAAGAACTTCAAATTTTGATTCGTCTGACCACAGAACAGTTTTCCACTTTGCCACAGTCCATTTTAAATGAGCCTTGGCCCAGAGAAGACGTCTGTGCTTCTGGATCATGTTTAGATACGGCTTCTTCTTTGAACTATAGAGTTTTAGCTGGCAACGGCGGATGGCACGGTGAATTGTGTTCACAGATAATGTTCTCTGGAAATATTCCTGAGCCCATTTTGTGATTTCCAATACAGAAGCATGCCTATATGTGATGCAGTGCCGTCTAAGGGCCCGAAGATCACGGGCACCCAGTATGGTTTTCCGGCCTTGACCCTTACGCACAGAGATTCTTCCAGATTCTCTGAATCTTTTGATGATATTATGCACTGTAGATGATGATATGTTCAAACTCTTTGCAATTTTACACTGTCGAACTCCTTTCTGATATTGCTCCACTATTTGTCGGCGCAGAATTAGGGGGATTGGTGATCCTCTTCCCATCTTTACTTCTGAGAGCCGCTGCCACTCCAAGATGCTCTTTTTATACCCAGTCATGTTAATGACCTATTGCCAATTGACCTAATGACTTGCAATTTGGTCCTCCAGCTGTTCCTTTTTTGTACCTTTAACTTTTCCAGCCTCTTATTGCCCCTGTCCCAACTTTTTTGAGATGTGTTGCTGTCATGAAATTTCAAATGAGCCAATATTTGGCATGAAATTTCAAAATGTCTCACTTTTGACATTTGATATGTTGTCTATGTTCTATTGTGAATACAATATCAGTTTTTGAGATTTGTAAGTTATTGCATTCCGTTTTTATTTACAATTTGTACTTTGTCCCAACTTTTTTGGAATCGGGGTTGTATATGGAAAGACAAACGCTACCATTGTCAGCTGCTATGCCCCTACCATGATAAACCCCAATGACATCAAGGACACATTTTATGAGGAGCTAGACACTATCATTGCTTCCACACCTAAACAAGACAAACTAGTGGTTCTTGGGGACTTCAATGCCCGGGTTGGGTCGGATGTAGAAACGTGGGGAGAAGTCATTGGGAAGCACAGCGTTGGATCATGCAACAGCAATGGTCTACTCCTCCTCAGACTCTGTGCCCAGCACCGTCTTAGTATCACAAATACACTCTTTCAGCTGGCAACCAGAAACAAAACCACCTGGATGCACCCACGTTCAAAACACTGGCATCTCATAGACTATGCCATTGTTAAAACCAGAGACAGAAATGACGTGCGAGTGACAAAGTCAATGTGTGGAGCAGACTGCTGGACGGACCATCACCTCATCATATGCAAACTCAACTTCTGCATTCAACCACCTAGGAGCCCACAGGGGAAGAAACCACCCAAGCGTCTAAATGTCGACAAGCTGAAAAATGTCAACATCAAGCAGCAAGTAGCCAGTGAGCTGGATAGGAAACTTGATTCATTGCCCTTAAACTCTGGCAACATTGAGCTGGACTGGGCAGAATTCAGGAATACTGTACACTCAATTTGCAGTGACATACTGGGTCCTAAAACGCACTCTCACCAGGACTGGTTTGATGAAAACAATGAGGCCATAGATAAGCTGCTTGAAGAGAAAAACAAGCTCATAAGGCTAAACCTCTCAAACAAGACTCCAGCCAACACAGCTGCTCTACGCTAAGTAAAGCAGACAGTCCAGACTGAATTAAGGCATATGAAGGACAGATGGCTCAGTCAAAAGGCAGATGAAATCCAGGCCTACGCTGACACCCACAATTCTAAATGCTTCTACCAAGCTGTTAGAACACTGTATGGACCTCAGCCTGCTGGTACATCACCACTGCTCTCTGCTGATGGAACCAAACTTATTACAGACAAGCCTGGCATTCTTGATAGGTAGGCAGAGCATTTCGAGTCAGTTCTAAACAGGCCATCATCAATCAGCAACGAGGCAATAAATCGCCTACTTCAGGCGCAAACTGACACAACACTTGATGACCCTCCTTCTGCTACAGAGACCGACAAGGCTATAAGGCAAATGGCAAATGGCAAAGCTCCTGGGGCAGATGCCATTCCAGCCGAGATCTACAAATGTGCAGGTCCAATGATGATTCAGAAATTGTCCACACTTTTCCAGTCAGTGTGGGCAAAGGAAACTTTACCACAGGACCTAAAGGATGCTTCAATAGTTCACCTATACAAGCGCAAAGGTAACATACAGTCCTGCGACAACCATCGAGGAATTTCACTCCTATCCATCGCTGGAAAAATCCTCGCACGCATACTGTTGAACAGACTTCTTCGCCACCTAGAGAATGGCCTCCTACCTGAAAGTCAGTGTGGTTTCCGCTCAGGTAGTGGAACAGTGGACATGATATTTGCTGCCAAACAACTGCAGGAGAAATGCCAAGAACAGAACGCCAGCCTCTATACAACATTTGTAGACCTCATGAAAGCGTTTGAGACTGTCAACAGGACTGGTTTATGTTTAATCATGGAGAAATTTGGCTGCCCCCCAAGGTTTATTAAGATGGTATGTCAATTCCATGATGGCATGCAGGCCCGCATCCTCGATGATGGCAACCAATCTTCACCCTTTGAGGTCACAAACGGGGTCAAGCAGGGCTGCGTCTTAGCCCCAATGCTGTTCAGCATGATGTTCACTGCTATGCTGGCAGATGCTTTCTCTGAAAGTGACCCAGGTATTGACATCAGGTACCGCACAGATGGGGGAGTCTTCAACCTGCAGCGCCTGAAGGCCAAGACCATGGTTTGCTTCAAAAGAATTAGAGACCTTCTCTTTGCAGACGATTGTGCTCTAAATGCCTCAACAGAGTCTGACATGCAACAAAGCATGAACAGGTTCTCGGATGCATGTGACAACTTTGGTTTGACGATAAGCACTAAGAAAACTGAGATCATGTTCCAACCAGCACCAAACAGCCCTTACATTGCTCCGAACATCTACATCAAGCCTGAGCACCTCAAACCTGTGGAGAAGTTTACTTACCTTGGAAGCACCTTATTCAGAAATGTCTACGTTGATGATGAAGTCAACTCTCGCATAGCTAAAGCAAGCTCAGCCTTTGGACGCCTGAGTAAAACTGTATGGGGCCGCCGTGGCATTACCACAGGGACAAAGCTCAGTGTGTACAGAGCAGTTGTACTGACAATCTTACTCTATGCAATCGAGACCTGGACGGTGTACCAAAGACACACCAAGAAACTAAACCACTTCCACACAGTATGCCTCTGGAAAATTCTGTGTATCAGATGGCAGGAAAAGATTCCAGATACTGAGGTCCTGAGCCGTGCCAATATGTACAGCATCGACATTATGCTGCGTTCAGGCCAACTCCACTGGGCTGGTCATGTTAGAAGAATGGATGACACCCGAATCCCGAAACAGCTCTTGTACGGAGAGCTAAAAAAATGGCTCACGCTCCAGAGGTGGTCAGAAAAAGCGGTACAAAGACTCCCTGAAAGTATCCACCAAGCTGTTCCACATCGAACGTAACACATGGGAAAATCTAGCACTTGACCGAAGTGCCTGGCAATCTAGCGTAAACTTGGGAGCAAAGAAACATGAGGAAAATTCTATCTGCCTGGCAAAACAAAAGAGGGCAAAGCGAAAGGAGAGAGAACCATCGGAAACAGCTCCATCCGGACCGTCTTGTCCGAAATGTGGAAGGACGTTCCATGCGAGGATTGGACTTATCAGCCATCTTCGAACCCACAACAATGAACACTGATAATTGCAGAGACGAAACTATGGTCATCTTTGACATCGAAGGATGAACTACTACTATATATATATATATATATATATATATATATATATATATATATATATATATATATCAGGGCTTTGAACCAGAATTTTTTTCCTATTGGTTCGTTCCGAACAGAAACGGAATTTTAACGTTTCCGGTTTTGGGTTCCACCATTAAATAGACGTTCCCGAACCGGTTAGAACAAAAAAATTTCTTTCCCGGAACGGTTAATTACGTTCCCTGTCAGCTGTTTAACAAATGGCTATAAAATTATGTCTCCGTCTCATCCAGCTTAAGCCAAATGTAGGCTAATTCTATTACAACCTTCATTAAATAAGACAAGAAATAATTCAAAACAATTATTATTTCAAATGTGTTTATTGTTAACCGAAGGATTTTCAACACAAACGTCAATGACATTATAAAGTCACGTGGCTATGCCACTCAGTGGACAACAACAAAATCCCACAGCCCATCAGTCATCAGGTCATTTCTTAGGCATTTGCTACACCATAAACAGTTGCTACACCAACTTAAAAGAAGTCACCAAACCTGGTCGTGACCATTCACAGTAGGCAAGGAAAGGAGGGAAAAAAACAGGCCATCCAATATTCACACCGTAACAAGTCTTTTATTTTTTTTTTAGCTTAGCATAGGCCTACTAACATTTAGGCCTATAAAATGCAATTCCATAGCCCATATCCATCAGGTATCGTTAATGAACAAACATGCTAACATTTATCAAAGAAGTAGGTAACAAAAGTGGCTCACGTTTAGTAGGCAACAAAAACTTAAAAATATAGGCTACACCGTAACCTGGTGTTGTTAAACAAAAAAGATTTGTGACTGACATACGTTAGACTATCGAGAATTGTCCAAACCATTGCCTTCCAGGCTGCCAAAAATAATAGCCAATAATAATAAAAATAAAATAAATCCTGTACAGTCACAAAAATACGGTAGTAATTCCCATACTATAGTAGCCTACCCATTAAAAATTAACCAAGAAAGATGGAAGTGGAAATGGGTTAGCTTACATTCCAAACTGTTTATTCAAGCGGATGAAAAGAATATCCTCCAGAATTTTGTCATTCAGGGACGACCTAAGCGGTGAAAGAATAAACTTCAAAGATGAAAATGCACGCTCCACGCTGACTTGGGTCACGGGGAGCGCTATGACTGACGTTGCGAGTTTGTGCATATCTGCATTTGAAGCGGCCATGGATGCCCAGTAACGAAGGACGTTCTCGGTGCGCTTTAAACGCGCTTCTCTGGAATAGGTGTCTAACACCGATGCAATGGGAACTCGGCCCTTTTGTACGACGGTGGTTTCTCTTTCTTTAGCCACCAGCAGCTGCTCAATTTCATCGTCATCTTCAGATGAAGATGATGAATGCTCAGCTACACTGTCTGTGTTGGGGGCGGCGGACAGGTTTTGGATCATGTCCCAAGTGCGGCACAGGTGTAATTTCGCCATCTCAGCCTGATTATCTGTCAAAAATAGCCTACCTGTATATCTAGGATCAACAAATACAGCAGCCACAAATGCATCATTTTCAAACAGTGTATGCTGACGTGCTTTCATGTACTGGACCAATCGTTTGGCAAAGGGGCTGTCAATTTTGTCGGTATCTAACACACACTTCAGCCACAGGCCGTAAAAGTCACCTGCGGTAAGCTGTTCTGATTGGATGCATTTAGTGGTAATTTTTGCAGGTTTCAACACATTGACTACATTTGAAATGGCCTGCCACTCGGATTCACTTAAATGCAGCTCATTAACTGTAGGCGACATGTCATCACAAAATGATCTGAGCTCGCAAAGTTGATCCAGCATATCGTGCGTGGAATGCCAGCGCGTTGGGCAGTCAACTATGGCCCTCTTGTGGCCCATTCTTTTGATAACGGCCACAACATTTGGAGTGCGCAACTTTTTAGCAACACGGCGTGCTTTACCGATGATGTTAGACACCCCTTTCTCTTTCAATGCATCGTCTACTGCTAACTATAAAGTGTGTGCTGAACAACGCACACTTCGCAACACCTGCCCCTGAACAACAGGATCAATTTCAATATCAGGTTCTTTTTCCATGTTGTCAGCTTTTGTGTCCACATCGTTGTTCTCCTCCTCCTCATCGTGTCCTATCGCTTGCAGATCGGACAATACTTGCACTGCTTTTTGCATGTTGGCACCGTTGTCCGCAGTGATCGAGTACACCTGCTTCAGGCTGATTTTATACTCTGCCAGTACCTCTGGTACCACAGAGGATATGTAGGAGGCCGTGTGTCTTTCACACAATTCTCAAACAGCCAGCGTCCGTAACACAATGTTTTCTCCAGCTGTATATTGCATGTTAATCCCCAAAACAGAGCGATCCCTGCAAGTGGCGCTGTCGATTTTCAGCAGGATAAGCCTGCCACTAAGCTCATCCATCAGTTTTCTCCTTTCACTGTCGGCGAGTGTTGTTACCCTCTCACGAATGTTGGCTGAATTAATTGCGAAACCATTTCCAATTGCTTGTTGTAGTGGGTCGATTATTTTTCTAAAGCCACTGTCCTCCATTAAGGAAAATGGTCTGCCGTTCACTGTGACGAACTCCAAACACGCATCTACTAGGGCCTCGGATGTAATGGGTACATTGAGCAATTTTGGCTTCTTAACAACGACCGCATCTAGAGTACTTTGCCCTGTGCCAGGTCTTTTTTGTGCGGTGTCAGTAGAAGAGTTGTTGAACAGGTCCGGATGCCATCTTTGGATATGCCTCTGCAAATTCCCCCCATGGTTGCCCGCTATTTCGGCTCCACATCCCTCAACGTTGCACTTCGATTTGTTTGTTGCTGGGTCAAAGGAAAAATGTTGGCGATTTGGATTTGCAGTATGTCTTCCCATCTACACAAACAGAAAAAGTGCCAAAAATGAAAGATAATTCGTTTAGTGTGTTACCAAAGGCTAGTCAGGCCCGAATGCATTGATAGGCTAACAGAGGTTAGCGTCATTTAATGTTCGTGAGCCTCTCATTAACGTGGACAAATATATTGATATCGTGTTTGAAATTGACGTTTTTGAATAACAATAGACTGCAATATTTACCTCTTACTTAAGATGTGGAGACGTGATAGTAGTCCACCCTCCCGCTCTCTCCATTCAGTCAGCTAACGTCACACAGGAAGTGAACCCCAGCGGGTCATAGAAACTTGCGCAGGAGAAGAATGACTTTTTTTTTATTTGTAGGCTACGGAAACTTTGAGGAACGAAATAAAAACCGGTATTAACCAGTTACCATTATTTTTAATAAGTGTTTCTGTTCCGGAACATAAAAAATAATAAAGTTTCTGGTTTCGTTTCTGTTCCATGTGAAATAGAAAAAGTTCCTGGTTTTCGTTTTCGTTCCTTGAACCAGTTCAAAGCCCTGATATATATATATATATATATATATATATATATATATATATATATATATATATATATACGTATATACATACAACCCCGATTCCAGAAAAGTTGGGACAAAGTACAAATTGTAAATAAAAACGGAATGCAATGATGTGGAAGTTTCAAAATTCCATATTTTATTCAGAATAGAACATAGATGACATATCAAATGTTTAAACTGAGAAAATGTATCATTTAAAGAGAAAAAATAGGTGATTTTAAATTTCATGACAACAACACATCTGTGAGCTAAGACATTCTTATCTGATTTTCATCTGAACCCAGAATGTATTGTAGTTATTATATATTCTTGAGTTTTGCCTCACATTTTTATACCACAGCATTGGTGAAATCTGATTCATTTTTCAAATCTGTTTCATCACACCATGGCTCGGACAGTATTGTTGACAAAAAAGGAAAGTGACAGGTTTATAGTCATCTGCTAGTTCTAATACATAGGGATTTGCTGAAGTGCCCTTGAGTAAGACACCTAACCCCTAACTGCTCCCCAGGCTGCTCTGGGTGTGTTGTACGTCGCTCTGGATAAAAGCATCTGCTAAATGCCATTAATGTAATGTAATGTATGGTGGACACTGTGTATATCCATCCATCCATTATCTGTAGCCGTTTTATCCTGTGCAGGCAAGCTGGAGCCTATCCCAGCTGACTATGGGTGAAAGGCGGGGTACACCCTGGACAAGTCGCCAGGTCATCACAGGGCTGACACATAGACACAGACAACCATTCACACTCACATTCACACCTACGCTCAATTTAGAGCCACCAATTAGCCTAACCTGCATGTCTTTGGGCTGTGAGGGAAACCAGAGCACCCGGAGGAAACCCATGCAGACACAGGGAGAACATGCAAACTCCACACAGAAAGGCCCTTGTCAGCCGCTGGGCTCGAACCCGGACCTTCTTGCTGTGAGGCGACAGTGCTACCCACTACACCACCGTGCCGCCCCGACACTGTATATAGTCCAAGCCTAATAATGAACCAATTAAACCATAAAGAACATATATTTGTATTTACATATATTAATAGAGTAAACATAAACATAAAATACCTATATAACTGTTAATATGGTGAAGCTTTCTGTAAGGAGACATTTATTTATTGAACGAGCCTCCAGAGTCAGTGCTTTGTACCAGACGATAAATTTTCTACCATGGGAGAGTTTTCAGGATCGTAGAGTTTCTATTATCTCTGTAACATGATAAGATGTGCTTTCTTTCTTTTCTTTTTTTTTAGTTCCACAATATCAAATGGATCGAATGTACAATTTTGTCTTTTTTTTTTTTTATTAAACATTGTAATCATTGGCATATTGCTGTGTTATAAGATGAATAGACATTTTGGGATGTGTTATAAGAAAATAATTTTCTTCACTTCAAAGTTTGGCTGCATCTCACCACCATGTCATTATTATTTTCCTATAATAACACACCCTGCCGTGTTTTATTCCTTACATAACACAGTCTACAGAATATTTACAGCTGAACAGAATTGCAGTTTTGTGGAACAGAATGTTTGCTTTGGTATGAAATAAAGATGTAGGTACTCCCACAGGCATAATAGTGGAGACAGACAGAGAGAGAGAGAGAGAGAGAGAGAGAGAGAGAGCTTTCCTTACTGAGAAAATGATTTGAATTAACAGGGATCACATGTGTATTAACTGTGTGGTTATAATGCCAAATAAAAAGATGTGAAAGATATGTGTAAGATTCATTCATTTGCATTGTACACTTGAAGAATTTGCAAGTCATCTATCTATCTATCTATCTATCTATCTATCTATCTATCTATCTATCTATCTATCTACAGTATCTATCTACAACCCCGATTCCAAAAAAAGTTGGGACAAAGTGCAAATTGTAAATAAAAACAGAATGCTGTGGAAGTTTCAAAATTCCATATTTTATTCAGAATAGAACATAGATGACATATCAAATGTTTAAACTGAGAAAATGTATCATTTAAAGAGAAAAATTAGGTGATTTTTAAATTTCATGACAACAACACATCTCAAAAAAGTTGGGACAAGGCCATGTTTACCACTGTGAGACATCCCCTTTTCTCTTTACAACAGTCTGTAAACGTCTGGGGACTGAGGAGACAAGTTGCTCAAGTTTAGGGATAGGAATGTTAACCCATTCTTGTCTAATGTAGGATTCTAGTTGCTCAACTGTCTTAGGTCTTTTTTGTCGTATCTTCCGTTTTATGATGCGCCAAATGTTTTCTATGGGTGAAAGATCTGGACTGCAGGCTGGCCAGTTCAGTACCCGGACCCTTCTTCTACGCAGCCATGATGCTGTAATTGATGCAGTATGTGGTTTAGCATTGTCATGTTGGAAAATGCAAGGTCTTCCCTGAAAGAGACGTCGTCTGGATGGGAGCATATGTTGCTCTAGAACCTGGATATACCTTTCAGCATTGATGGTGTTTTTCTAGATGTGTAAGCTGCCCATGCCACACGCACTAATGCAACCCCATACCATCAGAGATGCAGGCTTCTGAACTGAGCGCTGATAACAACTTGGGTCGTCCTTCTCCTCTATAGTCCGAATGACACAGCGTCCCTGATTTCCATAAAGAACTTCAAATTTTGATTCGTCTGACCACAGAACAGTTTTCCACTTTGCCACAGTCCATTTTAAATGAGCCTTGGCCCAGAGAAGATGTCTGCTCTTCTGGATCATGTTTAGATACGGCTTCTTCTTTGAACTATAGAGTTTTAGCTGGCAACGGCGGATGGCACGGTGAATTGTGTTCACAGATAATGTTCTCTGGAAATATTCCTGAGCCCATTTTGTGATTTCCAATACAGAAGCATGCCTGTATGTGATGCAGTGCCGTCTAAGGCCCCGAAGATCACGGGCACCCAGTATGGTTTTCCGGCCTTGACCCTTACGCACAGAGATTCTTCCAGATTCTCTGAATCTTTTGATGATATTATGCACAGTAGATGATGATATGTTCAAACTCTTTGCAATTTTACACTGTCGAACTCCTTTCTGATATTGCTCCACTATTTGTCGGCGCAGAATTAGGGGGATTGGTGATCCTCTTCCCATCTTTACTTCTGAGAGCCGCTGCCACTCCAAGATGCTCTTTTTATACCCAGTCATGTTAATGACCTATTGCCAGTTGACCTAATGAGTTGCAGTTTGGTCCTCCAGCTGTTCCTTTTCCCTACCTTTAACTTTTCCAGCCTTTTATTGCCCCTGTCCCAACTTTTTTGAGATGTGTTGCTGTTATGAAATTTCATATGAGCCAATATCTCATCTCATCTCATTATCTCTAGCCGCTTTATCCTGTTCTACAGGGTCGCAGGCAAGCTGGAGCCTATCCCAGCTGACTACGGGCGAAAGGCGGGGTACACCCTGGACAAGTCGCCAGGTCATCACAGGGATGAGCCAATATTTAACATGAAATTTCAAAATGTCTCACTTTTGACAACTGATATGTTGTCTATGTTCTATTGTGAATGCAATATCAGTTTTTGAGATTTGTAAATTATTGCATTCCATTTTTATTTACAATTTGTACTTTATCCCAACTTTTTTGGAATCAGGGTTGTATCTATCCAAGATTGATGGGATGATACTTTAGGAAACAAGACATTTCCAAACACATTGTCCTATTTTATTTTAACTCTCTGACTCGGTTTATCTGGACCCTTGTCTTTTTTCCCCCCAGGGACATTCTTTAAAAGGTGTTTTTATTTTCCTCTAACAGGATATTCTGGACAGACTTCCTCAACCCTTAAATTCAGCACGGCCATTCTGACAGTCTCTTGAAGAAGACAATATTTCCCCACTACCATTTTTCCTGTGAAGTATGCCTCATAACCTGAGCTTTAAAAGATCTACTTTCAGATTCATGAAATATACAGTAATTTTAAGTATCTTTTAAGGAAAGCAGTAATTTCAATTAAAAATAGTATCAACTGCTCCAGCTGAGATTTCATTAAAATTAGATATTCATTGTTGTCCATAGTGATACTTTGCAACATAAACTTCCTTTTTGGAAGTGAATAGTTTGAGCAAGTAGTGGTATTTCAGGTCTTTATTTCTTTTTGTTTCTTTAATGCTAAGTCACAGCTGAGTACATGGCCATCAGATAGTATGTGTCTTCTCCTAGGCTTTACCAGCATGAGAAAAAACTGCAGACCTTTAGGCTTTGGACCCCTTTTCTGAAAATAAAACAATGTGATATACAGTATGTTTCTACACAGAATATTTAAACTTTAAAGAGACCAAAATAATTCATAACGGTAGGGTGACCAGACGTCCCCGTTTTCTGGGGACAATCCCTGTTTTTGGTGGCCTGTCCCTGACTGGAGCTGTCCCCAGAAATGTCCCTGTTTTTAACCATGACTGACAGACACCCCCCCCCCCCCCCCAAAAAAAAAAAAAAACAGACTGAAACATCTACCAGATTTCAGCAGATGCCTCGCGTATTGTTTTGTGGATCACTTTTAGATGGGCTCAGGCTGATAGCAGAGATGTTCTTGAACACCTCTGGCGATAGCCTTTCCAGTATTTTGATTGGTGGAGCTGAGGAACAACTTTTTAGCAGAGCGCTAGAACCTTTGCCTAAACGAAAGTTATTCATTCAGCTTTGAAATATCATTTCATCCACTCTTGGGCAGGTGAACCATAGTCTTTTCTTGTAGGCCAAAGTGGCACTGTTTGTCATCTATGTTATTTAGCATTTAAATGTGTAAGCTACTAACACTGTCGCCTCACAGCAAGAAGGTTCTGGGTTCGAGCCCAGTGGCCAACGAGGGCCTTTCTTTGTGGAGTTTGCATGTTCTCCCTGTTCCTCTGGGTCCTCCGGTTTCCCACACAGTCCGAAGACATGCAGGATAGGTTAACTGGTGGCTACAAATTGACTGTAGGTGTGAATGTGAATGGTTGTTTGTCTCTATGTGTCAGCCTTTTGATGATCTGGCGACTTGTCCAGAGTGTACCCCACCTCTCACCCATAGTCAGCTGGGATAGGCTCCAGCTTGCCTGTGACCCTGTAGGACAAGATAAGTGGCTACAGATAATGGATGGATGGATGGATGGATGTGTAAGCTACTAACACTGTTGACTCGCAGCAAGAAGGGTCTGGGTTTGAGCCCAGTGGCCAACAAGGGCCTTTCTGTGTGGAGTTTGCATGTTCTCCCCGTGTCTGTGTGGGTTTCTTCTGGGTCCTCCGGTTTCCCTCAGAGTCCAAAGACATGCAGGTTAGGTTAATTAGTGGCTCCAAATTGACCGTAGGTGTGAATGTGAATGGTTGTTTGTCTCTGTGTGTCAGCCTTTTGATGACCTGGCAACTTGTCCAGAGTGTACCCCACCTCTCGCCCATAGTCAGCTGGGATAGGCTCCAACTTGCCCGTGACCCTGCACAGGATAAGTGGTTACAGATAATGGATGGATGGATGGATGGATGGATGGATGGATGTGTTAGCTACATTTTGCTATATTGTATATGACATAACATTGCTTGTCACACTGTATTGAGATGTAGCGGTTGACCTAACAAACCATAGCCTACTGCAGCCAATGCTAGCAGGAGAAAGCTCAGTGCAATGCCAATCAGTCAGGTGAAGTTGTTGCTATATGTAGCATTGCTGTAACAGAAATCCAGCTGAAAATTGTAACAGTTCAACGGCATAATCTCACTTACACACAAACTGGTGTGTTATCCCACAGAGTAGCTGGCTATGTATGGCTTATGGAAATGTTACCAAAGTGTCAGTAATTTGTTGTGATGTGTAGCGGACTACACATTTTGATTAAGGCTACTCATTTAGGCTAGGCCATCAGTTCAGCTATGGCTACAATTTAGGCTATGGAAGATCAGGAATTATTTGTATCTTCAATAATAATAATAATAATAATAATGGGGCGGCACGGTGGTGTCGTGGTTAGCGCTGTCGCCTCACAGCAAGAAGGTCCGGGTTCAAGCCCCGTGGCTGGCGAGGGCCTTTCTGTGTGGAGTTTGCATGTTCTCCCCATGTCCGCGTGGGTTTCCTCCGGGTGCTCTGGTTTCCCCCACAGTCCAAAGACATGCAGGTTAGGTTAACTGGTGACTCTAAATTGACCGTAGGTGTGAATGTGAATGGTTGTCTGTGTCTATGTGTCAGCCCTGTGATGACCTGGCGACTTGTCCAGGGTGTATCCCGCCTTTCGCCCGTAGTCAGCTGGGATAGGCTCCAGCTTGCCTGCGACCCTGTAGAACAGGATAAAGCGGCTACAGATAATGAGATGAGATAATAATAATAATAATAATAATCCATTATCTGTAGCAGCTTATCCTGTTCCACAGGGTCGCAGGCAAGCTGGAGCCTGTCCCAGCTGACTATGGGCAAGAGGCGGGGTACACCCTGGACAAGTTGCCAGGTCATCGCAGGGCTGACACATAGAGACAAACAACCATTCACACCTATGGTCAATTTAGAGCCACCAGTTAACCTAACCTGCATGTCTTTGGACTGTGGGGGAAACCGGAGCACCCGGAGGAAACCCACGCGGACACGGGGAGAACATGCAAACTCCACACAGAAAGGGCCTCGCCGGCCGCTGGGCTCAAACCCAGGACCTTCTTGCTGTGAGGCGACAGTGCTAACCACCGTGCTGCCTCATAATAATAATAATAATAATAATAATAATGTTATCATACCTTGAAATTGATTGGATTGAAGTAAACTGTTTATTTACATTGTGTTGTGTGTTTTGCATATTTTTAAATACGTTGTCCATTACTAGTGGCATATATGGTAATTAATTTAAAATATTTACTTCCATGGGTCTAAAACAGGTGGCACAGTGGTGTAGTGGTTACTGCTGTCGCCTCACAGCAAGAAGGTCTGGGTTCGAGCCCCATGGCCGACGAGGGCCTTTCTATGCGGAGTTTGTATGTTCTCCCCGTGTCCGCGTGGGTTTCCTCCAGGTGCTCCGGTTTCCCCCACAGTCCAAAGACATGCAGGTTAGGTTAACTGGTGACTCTAATGGCCCTTTTTCAGCTCACTTCAGCCCGACACGGCTCGCGTTTCGACTACCAAAAACCAGCACGGCTCAGCTCGCTTGAGCCCTGCTTAGCCCTTAAAACTCGCACCGTTTTGGAGTGGGGCTGAAGCAAGCCAAACTGAGCCGAGTGAGGTTGGGGGCGTGAGCAGACACTCCCCTGTGCACTGATTGGTGAGGAGGAGTGTCCTCACATGCCCACACACGCCCCGCGAGCGCACTGGGTTCTGTAAACACCGCAAACCCGGAAGAAGAAGAATTACGAGAATTTCTGAAGCCTTATGCGCCTCGCCTCATCTATACGCTCTTGCCAGTATCTGTCCACGTTGTCGGTGACAACAAGCCACAGCACCAAGATCAGCAACACTAACGACTCCATGTCCTCCATGTTTATTGTTTACTATTCGGGTCGTGAGACTACTGCTTAAAAGCTCACTGATGTCACTGTTTGCGCCGCTTAACGACATCACCTGACGTCCACCCACTTTCGCTAACTCCACCCAATGTGTCCACCCACTTCCAGCCAGCACGGTTCAGCGTGGTTGTAGTCGAAATGCAACTCCAACAGCCCCGCTCAGCCCGACTCAGCACGGCACGGCTCAGCCCGACTCAGCCGCGTTTGTCGTGGAAAAGCGGCATAGATTGACCGTAGGTGTGAATGTGAGTGTGAATGGTTGTCTGTGTCTATGTGTCAGCCCTGTGATGAGCTGGCGACTTGTCCAGGGTGTACCCCGCCTTTCACCCGTAGTCAGCTGGGATAGGCTCCAGCTTGCCTGTGACCTTGTAGAACAGGATAAAGCAGCTAGAGATAATGAGATGAGATGGGTCTAAAACATCTATTTCAACTAGTCTACAATTTAAGAGTCTATAAATCTAAACTATGTACCCATACCAGAGATTTTCACATTGTCTTTCATTAATGATAACTTAAAGCAGTTGCAGAATCGGCCTACAGCACACTCAGCAAGGAAAATCCCAATTTTTATGCAACGCATGATCAAAATACATGAAAACCAGAAATGCCCCCCCCCTTTTTTATTACAAAGATGAAAACATTAGATGTTTTCATGATATTTTGACCACCGAACCAAAAATGTACCCAGTTTTCTTCTCAGAAATCTGGTCACCTTACATAAGGGTGCTGTATGGAACATTGAGAAAAAATAATTTAGGAGGAAAAATATTAATGTTGTTGTTGTTGACGACATGCTTGAGCTTTACCCTTTAGTTCCAGAGAAAGGAAATTGTTCTGACACCAGTTAGTGACACCAGTTAGCGTATTAGTGACTCTGGTGGTGTTTACATTAGACCGTATCAGCGGATCATCAGATTAACGTTTTTAAAACAATTCGCGTGCACACAGCAACGCCAATACACGATTCGCGTGCACACAGCAACGCCAATACATGGATACGCTCGGCTCCGCAGGCATCCTGTGCTCCAAATCACTCCGCCCTGAACAGCGAGTGCCCTCTGGAGGGTGCGCACTCCGGCCCTGCGCAGCTCACAGAGCGCGCGAGTGAAGCGCACGAGCAGTGATTCGGGACAAATAGCAGGAAGTGAAAGTCCGCGCCGTTTTTCAGCAGTCGCGTCACATGACCAACGTGGCATGACCAACGCCAGCGAATCAGGAAGGTGGATGTCACAGTGACATCCAATGACGACGTCAGCTAGAGCTCAGCACAGCGTATCCTCGTTCCTCAATGTTTACACAGCACCGGATCAGATACGTAATGGATTGAATACGTGGGCCCTGGCGGAGTCGTTTCCCTGCGTTTTAATGTGAACGGACAGTGCATCCACGACGAAAACGAGACGGATACGGTCTAATGTAAACACCACCTCTGACAAATAGTTTGGACGTATTGCACCTTTCAAACAATCTCTCCAAAAGTCTGTATCCTCCATGCTGAAGTTTAGTTTCCACAGCGCAGACAAAGAGTGCACATGCAGGCTCAGTACAGCACCACAGGCTTGTTTTTGGTTTGATCATTAGAGTACATCTGTCTGTGAGTCATTACCTATTTTTGTCAGTTAGGTTTGTGTTTCAAAACCACTGTTGCAAGGATTTGTCATTGTTATATTTATGAGATATGCTAATTAGCCTCTAAGTTAATCGACCAGATGCTATCACCAGCCTAGGCTGATTTGATTTGATTTGATGAAAATGCTATCAACACAATTTTGTGTTAGGTGACCTGTATAAGTTACATACGTAAGTAACTATTATTTACTTCATTTTCAAACCTGTAAAACCTTGTTGTGATCTTGTTGCACATATTCTATTGTAGCTGTGTAACATATGATGTGTATTTGTGTTTGCAGTGTTAAAATTGGAGCTGCAGTAAATATGAAGTCCAGCCTCTGGAGTTTTGCGTTAGCTGTCTGTCTAACAATACAGATGTCAGGCATACGTGAGGGAAGCATACATGTCAACCTATACGGACTGTCCGGAAATTATACGGATTTTAGCTAATTTCAAGGGCGTACGGGCGTATAAACAAAGTCTTATGGATTTTCAGTATTTTCTGACCTAAATTTATTTTGTGTATCTTACTTGAACATCAGGGTGGCATGGTGGTGTAGTGGTTAGCGCTGTCGCCTCACAGCAAGAAGGTCCTGGGTTCGAGCCCCGGGGCCGGCGAGGGCCTTTCTGTGTGGAGTTTGCATGTTCTCCCCGTGTCCGCGTGGGTTTCCTCCGGGTGCTCCGGTTTCCCCCACAGTCCAAAGACATGCAGGTTAGGTTAACTGGTGACTCTAAATTGACCGTAGGTGTGAATGTGAGTGTGAATGGTTGTCTGTGTCTATGTGTCAGCCCTGTGATGACCTGGCGACTTGTCCAGGGTGTACCCCACCTTTCGCCCGTAGTCAGCTGGGATAGGCTTCAGCTTGCCTGCGACCCTGTAGAAGGATAAAGCGGCTAGAGATAATGAGATGAGACTTGAACATCGTCAGCTGATCGTCGCAAAAACATACAAAAGCTCGATTTATAGACAAAGAACAGCGTGTATGCAGGGGCAGATAACCCAGACTATGTGAAACCGGATGTTTATTCCTCAAGCCTCATGCAGTATCGCGACTGCAAGACTTCGCTCGTTCCGGTCATGCGCACGATCTGCATTTAAACGCGCCAAACGGTCATTGTTCGAACGATTTTCTAGAGAGCGACATTGTTTACACCTGAGAGATTTTGAATAGCGTCTGCTGAGTGAAAGAATGGGAACACCGAGAAAGAAAATGAGATATGGCGGGCGGTATCTTCCTGAATGGAAGGAGACATTTAATGGTGTCATTGTTCAGGCGAAAAATGAGGAGTACGCGCACTGCACAGTTTGTGTGCGAGATATAAAAGTCGCGGCGTCTGGAGTTTACGACGTGAGGGAACACATGAGGTCCAAACTACATCAGCGAAATTTGCACCAGAAACAGAATCAACCGCAAATGACGATGTTTGCAAAGCCTAAGACCGATGATCAACCAACAAGTGTAATAAGAGCAGAAGTTACGATCTGTAATTTTATCACTCAGCACAATTTGTCGCTAGCCGTTGCGGACCACCTGACAGAACTGTTGCCGCGAATTTGCACGGATAGTACGATTGCGAAATCTATCAGCTGTAACATCAGCAGCGCACCAAAACAATGCAAATAATCAAAAAGAGCTTGGCCCCCGAAGCTACACTACCGATCATCCAGCACTGCCGGACGTCGCCATTTTCCTTGATGATCGACGAATCCAATGACAAAAAGACGGACAAGTGACTGGCCGTTTTGGTGCAGATCTTTGACATAAACAGAGGGGCAAAGTCAAGAATCATAGACATGCCCGTGTGCAATATCGGCACATGCTGGACGAAGTTCTCAGGCAAGTTATATTTACTTATTTATTTATTAAGTTTGGTGCGATTCGAAGGCTATAAGGATTTTATGTTGATTTTATGGATTTATTCCTCTGATACTACAGGTGGACGCCCAAAGGGGTTGACATGTATGGGGAAGAATAGAAATATTAATGCTACAGCATATAAACACATCCTATATGATTGAGTGCTTCCAATTTTGTGGCAACCATCTGGGGAAGAACCATATTCGGGTGTGATGGTTAGGTGTCTGCAAACTTTTGAACATACATACATACATACATACATACATACATACATACATACATCATGCAGTGTCCAGGGCGGTCTTGGTATTCATTCATTCATTCATTCATTTATTTATTATGTTTCCAATACACTTCACTGCGGCTAAAAAAAAAATCCACAATAAAAGGTAAAATTTCTTTCTTTTTCCCCCTTTTTTCTGTTCTTTTTTTTTCTTCTTTCTGCCCTTTCTGCCAAGAAGGAACAGAAGAACAAGAAGCAGAGAGTGATAAAGGAACAGCCTGTGGCAAAGTTCGCTATTAAAAGGCAATCCATTAAGAGATGTGTTCTCTGGTGAGAATTCAATCTAAATCAATTAAGCCTCAGTGGGACAAGCTGTCCTTTCTCTCATTATCTACCATCAAGCTCCACATACTTTAAGCAGGTGCTGTTTCACTGCATTACATAATCAGGCTTATTCTTTTTTCCTTTTTTCTTTTCTTTTTTGCCTTTTAAGAGTATGAGCAGAACCAGGCTTAAAATTATCTGAAATGTACATACTGGAGAAATAATGTGAACTGGTAGCTCCAAAAATAATAAGAACAAGTGTTGCCAGGCAAAACAAACCTCGCCCGGTCGCACTTATGATGAATATGAAGGAAGATATCATGAAAAAATGCTTTTGACCTTTTTGGTGACCTTGACCTTGATTTTGACCTTGTGTGTGAACATACTTGGCCAATAAACATGGTTCTGATTCTGTCGTCCCCTGCGACAGCGTGTGTGTGTCAGCCTCGATTCAGAGGTTTCAGTTTTGAAAACTATAAGAGGTAAGAGTAGAATAATATAAAGTAGAGACAGTGGAAGCTCAGTGGAATGCACTTTCCCTCTATAATAAGCATACACATGTCTGAAAGCGATTTCTTTAGTTTAGTCCATTTATTTATAATTTATATTTATAGTAATAAATCAGGCGGCACGGTGGTGTAGTGGTTAGCGCTGTCGCCTCACAGCAAGAAGGTCCTGGGTTTGATCCCAGCGGCCGGTGAGGCCCTTTCTGTGTGGAGTTTGCATGTTCTCCCCGTGTCCGCGTGGGTTTCCTCCGGGTGCTCCGGTTTCCCCTACAGTCCAAAGACATGCAGGTTAGGTTAACTGGTGACTCTAAATTGACCGTAGGTGTGAATGTGAGTGTGAATGGTTGTCTGTGTCTATGTGTCAGCCCTGTGATGACCTGGCGACTTGTCCAGGGTGTACCCCGCCTTTCGCCCGTAGTCAGCTGGGATGGGCTCCAGCTTGCCTGCGACCCTGTGGGACAGGATAAAGCGGCTAGAGATGATGAGATGAGATGAGATGAGTAATAAATCAAGAGGTGAAGTTTTTATTAATGGGGTTTAAAAGTGAGCGTGACCAAAACCCCTTCCTTTGTGTATGTAAACGAACAAAGAAACCATCCAATGACAACAGTGTATGCAAATGAGGCAGGTAGTGAACCAATCAGCGTGTTTGTGGGTGTAGTCCTTCTGAGGCAGCGCTCCTGCAGTCTGAGCTCAGAGCTTTTTTTTTTTAAATACCTTTTTGGTCACTGTGACCTTGACTTTAGCCGGATGACCCCCAAAATTTTGGAACTTCTATTTGAGACCAATACCCATCTCTCCTGAAAGTTTCATGAAGATTGGTCCAGCCATTTTCCCGTAACATCATTTAAAATAAAACAAAAACAAAGAAACAAACAAAGAAACCCGGCTGAAAACAATACCTCAGCCCCTGGTGGACTCCGTCCTGGGCGAGGTAATAAGAAGAAGAAGAAAAAGAAGAAGAAGAGAATGTCAAAGGTAACCTCTGTCACCATCAATAACAATGTTTCTTCATTATACCTCTCCTTGACTTGCAAGTGACATCAAGGCCATGTTGGTGGAGATACAAATGCGGGGTCAAGCGACATTCCATACAAAACATAGTCACGTGTGCACAACTCTCTTTGTTTTTCCACTGCTTTAAGCATTCTTTTAGCTCTGCCATATCTTTGTGCTGTATATGCTTGTGGTCACAACAGTACTCGTGACTGTGGCATGTTCCGATATTTTAGAATTCTGTCCATGATTTGGAAAGAGGGCGAGGAAACCCTGAGGCTTAGTACGGAGAGGAGACGAGCGCGGCTGAACAACATCGGCAGGGCTGATCTAAGAGAGACTAAAACCAAAACAGTTCGTGTTTGCAGTGATCATTTTATCTCAGATGAGATTCAAACGCTTTCTCAATAATATCATGGAAGAATTTTATTTCCTATTGCTACAATTTTGCTATAAAATGAACGTTCTCTTGTTGTGGTTCACTTGGTCGTTGTTATAATTTTAACACGTGTATTACCATTTCGCTTCTAGGAACGCCAGCAAAATTATACGATAGAAACAATCCAGACTGAGCACCTACTCAGAACATGGGTTATGTTTCAGCCAAGGTTGGACTTGATTCTGCGGCAGCTGAACGACACCAAAGAGCTCAAAGGAGGAGGAAGACAGCTGAATTTGCGGAAGCTGCATGTGGTAGCTCCCCTGTGGAGTTCCAAGACACCACAGTTGAAGTTGAGAAATTAATACCAGGTCAGCTAATTATGACTGAAACAAAGTAATATTATTTCAAAACTTCTATAAATGTAAGATTTCCAAATTGATCTGGGTACTTGATGGTCGGTAGAAGTGTCTTATCCTCAGAAAACCCCGACTTTTTTTAATAATATGGATCAAAACCACACATATCTGTCTTCTCTTTGTATCGAATCTTTGCTCGACTGTTCAAATCATGGTAATACTGAGAAAATTCAGCATTGTTTACAGACACGCTTTCAGCGGCTGCCATCCTAGTTGCTTTGTATATCCACCATCATGGCGGACGCTCATGACGTAGCACATTTTGATCACATGGCTGCAAGTTATCTATATGAATAGGTCAACATACAACGCTGGGTAGATTTTCGCATTCAGTAACTACTTTATCCTGGTCAGGATCGAGGTGTATCCAAAGCCTATCCCAGCAACACTGACTGTGAGGTGGAAATATACCCTAGATGGGATTACAGCTCATTACAGGGTACCAAGAACACCGGCAACGCTGGCGCTATGAGGCCGCAAGACTAAATTCTTATTAAAAAAAAGATACTAAAGTATAGTTTTCCTTATTGCTGGGTGGCATCATTAAGTGGACCATCTTTTGTACCTTTAGTATGTATTTTCTACCATTAGCTCCATGTAGTGTAGCTTTTAGAGAATCAATTTAAAAGTTTGTCAGTGATCTAATAATGCACTTTAACTTATTTTAAATTATATACGTAAACTATATTCACATTCCCAAGTAAAAGATCCATTCTAGTGGGGTAAAGAAAAGTCTCATCTCATCATCTCTAGCTGCTTTGTCCTTCTACAGGGTCGCAGGCAAGCTGGAGCCTATCCCAGCTGACTACGGGCAAAAGGCGGGGTACACCCTGGACAAGTCGCCAGGTCATCACAGGGCTGACACATAGACAACCATTCACAGTCAATTTAGAGTCACCAGTTAACCTAACCTGCATGTCTTTGGACTGTGGGGGAAACCGGAGCACCTGGAGGAAACCCACGCAGACAACATGCAAACTCCACACAGAAAGGCCCTCGCCGGCCACGGGGCTCGAACCCAGACCTTCTTGCTGTGAGGCGACAGCGCTAACCACTACACCACCGTGCCACTGTAAAGAAAAGTATTGTTTGGTAATTTTATTTCTCAAAACATACCTACTGCACCAACATTGTGCATCTTCGTATTTATATTGAATTATGTGTCGTCAGCAACACATCCATGATACATCCATGACAGTGACATCTAATTGAAATTTGATAAGTTGCCATGTTTGTTACAAATAACTTTGAGCCTCAAAAGGATGATGCAAGGTCTCTGAGTGTGTGGTTCACTCTGAATGAATAAGGGCTTCTGCTTTCCATTTCAGATGCTTCTAAAAATTTGGGAAACCAAAAGCAGAAAAAAGTGACCCAGCTGAGTCCCAAGACACATCAAACAAAAAGCTGCACATGAAAATAAAAGAAAGAAAGATGTGCTGTGCATCTGTCCTGATCCGCCAGCAGTGATAAGCACTTCTATCACTCTGGGAGAAAAGTTGCTTCCTTTGAAAACCATATCCTAACCTTCTTTGTGAAATTGAAATGAAGGCCCAAATGACAAGTGAGATATAATTGAGAAGAAAATAAAAGACACACGTTAACTCTTCATACCAGGAATATCGAAGAACATGTCTTTTGTGAGATATTGCTTGAAAGTGTTGAGCTGTCTGGATCTACACCCTTGGTAAAAAGCAAATACAGCTTTGAAGTCATTTAATATGATCGTATGATTGGTATAAAATGAGATATTATGAAGGGAAGAATGGGGTTTTCAGATGTGCAGAGGTTTTTTTTTTTAACCCAAAACCACCTTCTTGGCAGATCATCCATTTCCATCCCATCCCATCCTGTCTTCAGCATCTTCCTCTGTCATGCCAACAGTGTTGTAGTCGAGTCACTAAACCTCGAGTCCAAGTCCAGTCTCGTGTCCCCAGTATTCAAGTCTGAATCAAGTCCAAGTCATTAAAGAAAATTTCAAGTCCAGTCTGAAGGCCCTGTCCACACGGCAACGGATTCAGGTGACTCCGATACAATTGCTTATCGTTTAGGCCTGGCGTCCACACGGCACCGGCGTTTTGGGTGCCCAAAACGCAATCTTTTTGAGAACGGGTTCCAGAGTGGAAAGATCTGGCAACGTTGCCGTTGTGAAGTCGTCTGGATGAGTAGAACGGATTTGTTTACGATGACGTCACAACCACATGACTGTGAGTGCTTCACGCCGGGTAGAAGTGTAACGAATATCACCAGGAAAAAGCCTTACAGAGCACTAGTGAGAGTGAAACACGAGCTTGGATATTATTATTATTATTATTATGTTCAGTGTTAGTTCACAGTAGTAATGCAAGAAGCAGAATAGTGACAGTAATAGTGAAGCAAAAACATGCAATTGTACAAACACTGCAGCTCTACAGCAAAATATTCATTTATGAAATGGTCTGATTCTTAACACCAGTAGTGCCAATGATCTTCTCATTGCGATGCGAGTTGTCAACAAATCCTATAACTTGGTTCATGAAACGCGCTTACAAAATATTTTCACTGTGAATATTTATTGTGTAATGGTGCAATCCCGCCAGCAAAAATAGGGGAAAAAAGGAGCGATCTCACCTCTTCAGATGTTGATTTAAGTCCGACAATACATTCCTTAAAAAGGGCGTAGAGGAGCAAATTAATCCAATTTATTCCGGACCATTAAAGACGCCGCCTTCCGCGTAGAATCATACGTCATCCTCGCCGCCATATTGGAGAGGTCAAAGCGGAGAATAAAGATTAGCTGCGTTTAACTGTACCAACAGGTTTACCGTCCAAACGAGATCATATGGGATTACCTTTCACAGGTGAGAAACAACAAATTAATTCCATCAACGTGTGTCATTCACTTTATTCCGGACCATTGAAGACGCCGCCTTCCGCGTAGAATCATACGTCATCCTCGCCGCCATTTTGGAAAGGTCAAAGCGGAGAATAAAGATTAGCTGCGTTTAACTGTACCAACAGGTTTTCTGTCCAAACGAGATCACATGGGATTACCTTTCACAGGTGAGACTGGAAAAATACTTTTCATTGTATTTGGTCATTATAATGTAATTTTACAAACAGATTTTCCTGACTTTGTGGCTAATATGAAGTCTTGCGCATAATAGTTTATGCGCATGCGTTGTTACTTCTTCTATTGTTCTGGTGTCTCCGAAGGGACCATCTTACAGCGCCCCTAGAGGTGTGGCATGTGTATTGCATCGTTTTCAGCAAGCGTTGCGTTGCCATATGGACCTGATATTTTACTGATTGTTGCCCATTTGGACGCGATATATTTTTAAATAACATCTCGTTGCCGTTGTCGTGTGGATGTAGCCTGAGAACAAGACTCTAATCACGCCATTTGACGGTGACTATTGCTGCCTTTATGTGAACCCATCTCTGCTACTGTGTTGGACTAACGTTCCTGCTTGACTGCCCCATTTTAGTTAATAAGCTACAGATAAAAAGCTTGTTCCTCTCTCAGCAAGCCCCGCCCACTATCAATAGGGCAAATAACATGAGAGAGGCTTAACACTACGGTAGCTAGTTCATCGGTCAGCAAGCAAGCCCTGCTATCAACAGAGCAATAAACATAGCGTATCACTTACTTCCTGGGTGGAGTCTTGCCAAATGACGATTGAAGTTCGAGGTTGTCGCCGTCATTTCCCCAATAGTTCTTCTACATATGGAACACATAGCAGTGCATTTTTTCCCACTGCATGAGAAGTCTGTATAAGCAAAGCAGGCAATCCTAGGGGCGTTCTCTCCAGGCATTTTAGCACCATTAACGTTAGTTTGTTCCTGAACATGACGTATGGACAGGTGAATGTGCATTCTCTTGCACAAAATTAGTATAAAAATTAATGTAGATATAAATATCTTATGCCAAATTATATGACGTTACAAAAAAAAAAAAGAAAAAATCTGAGTTCTCGTCTCCAATTTACGAGTCCGAATGCAGTTGGTGCATGAGTCTGAGTCCAAGTCATCAGTGCTCAAGTCCAAGTCAAGTCACAAGTCCTTAAAATTAGGCCACGAGTTGGACTCGAGTCCGAGACTCAGGTACTAGTACAAACCAGCATGCTAACCACCTGCATGTTCTCTCTCACCACATCCATAAACCTCCTCTTTGGCCTTCCTTTTTTGCCTGGTAGCTCTGTCTTCAGCATCCTTCTCCCAGTATGCTCAGCATCTCTCATCTGTACCAAACCAACTCAATCTCATCTCACTTGCTTTGTGTCCAAACCGTCCAACCTGGGTTGTCCCTCTAATATATTTGTTCCTAATCCTGTCCATCTTCATCACTCCCAACACAAATCTTAGCATCTTCAACTCTGCTGCCTCCAGCTCTGCCTCCTGTCTTTTTGTCAGTGCCACTGTCTCCACCCCATATATCATGGCTGGTCTCAGTGCCATCTTTCTTGGTCACCTTCCCTTTCACTCTTGCTGGTTCTGTTGCAAATCACTCCTGACACTCTTCTGGACCCCCTCCACCCTGCTTGCACTCTTTTTTTCACCTCTCAACAGTTGACCCCAAGTATTTAAAGCCATCCTCTTTTGCCATCTCTATTCTCTCCGGTGCATACCTCCACCTCTCCAGGCTCTCCCCAACCTGCTTCTTGCTCTCACTACAGAGGACAATGTCATCTGCAAACATCATAACCCACGGAGATTCCTGCCTGATCTTGACCATCAATCATTCCATCATCATTGCAAACAAGAAAGGGCTCAGAGCTGATCCTTAATGTAATCCCACCTCCATCTTGAACCAATCCATCATTCCTATCACACACCTGACCACCGGCACACTGCCCTCATATATATCCTGCACCACTCTTACATACTTCCCTACCACTCCTGACTTCCTCATACAATACCACACCTCCTCTCTCGACACCCTGTAATATGCTTTCTCTAAGTCCACAAAGACACAACACCTTCTGACCTTCTCTGTACTTCTCCATTAACATTCTCAAAGTAAATATTGGATCTGGAGTACTTGTTCCTGGCATGAAACCATACTGCTGCTCACTAATTACCACCTCTCTTCTTCACCTAGATTCTACTACTCTTTCTTATAATTTCATGGTGTGCCTGATCAACTTTCCTCCAGCGGTCTCCCTTTACCAATCATAGTGCCAATGTTCAAAGTTCTGTCTCTCACCTCCTCCTCTCCCACTGCCTCTGGACATGACTTCCCCCTCTCCTTCTCCTTCAGGCAGCAGTAGCATAGCTTCCACCAGCACCCTGCTGGCCCATAGTACCAGTGGGAGTTGTTGGTAACCCGGGCCTCAACTGATCTGATATGGAAATCTGATTTATGATCAGCATATTTGATTTGGAAAAAGGTTTTATACTGGATGCCTTTCCTGACGCAACCCTCCCCAATCTATCCGGGCTTGGGACCACCACTAAGAATGCACTGGCTTATGCAGCCCCAGTGGTGTTTTTTTTTTCTTCAAAAAAATATGCAGTATGAATCAAATCCTGGTGTGATTTATTTATGAAGAACACAACCATCAGATCATCTGAGAGATATGAATAAGTTTAATGAGTATATTCCGAGTCCTGCCCTTTACTTTGTTTTGCTATTTGTGCAGGCAGAGGCATGGTCAAGCACCAGTTTGTGAATGGAGAGCAAGGCCACGGGAGGTGAGTGGCAAAGCGATTGTACCTGGAACTGATTAACGGTGATGAGTGTGTGTGTGTGTGTGTGTGTGTTTCTTTTATAACAACCAGGGACTTAAAGGTGGGAAGAAAGAGCTAAGAGGAAGAGAAATTGAGATCGAGCACAGAGCTGTGTGTGTGGGGGTGCCTGTGTGTGTTTGTGTATCTCAGTGAGACGGTGAAGAAATAAAAACAGCTGAAAAGTGGAAAGTCAAAGAAAACTGAATAAAGCGAGTCAACGTACCCCGCCTGTCTCTATTCATCAGTTTCCCAACTTCCCTGAAGTGTTACAGTACTGTGCCGAGTTTCCCAAAAGCATCGTAGCACAAAGATCATCGTTAAATGGTAGCGCGAGCAGCACAATGAATGCTGTCTCTGCTAGTTAAGATGCTCTTAGCATTAAGACACTTTTGGGAAACCCAGCCCTGTACACTATAGAGATCCATGTTGATCAGAAGTAAGGCTGGGGCTGATTTCTTTCAAGCCCAGACTGTAGATTCATGCAGCTAATCAATGAAAGACATGTCAAATGGTTACACAGAGTGAAATGCCCCATTGATTTCAACGGGAAGTAGGGGCTGATGCTTCAACAGTGAGTGTGAAGACATGTGAAATACAGTCAAGTACAACCCCGATTCCAAAAAAGTTGGGACAAAGTACAAATTGTAAATAAAAACGGAATGCAATAATTTACAAATCTCAAAAACTGATATTGTATTCACAAAAGAACATAGACAACATATCAAATGTCAAAAGTGAGACATTTTGAAATTTTATGCCAAATATTGGCTCATTTGAAATTTCATGACAGCAACACATCTCAAAAAAGTTGAGACAGGGGCAATAAGAGGCTGGAAAAGTTAAAGGTACAAAAAAGGAACAGCTGGAGGACCAAATTGCAACTCATTAGGTCAATTGGCAATAGGTCATTAACATGACTGGGTATAAAAAGAGCATCTTGGAGTGGCAGGAGCTCTCAGAAGTAAAGATGGGAAGAGGATCACCAATCCCCCTAATTCTGCGCTGACAAATAGTGGAGCAATATCAGAAAGGAGTTCGACAGTGTAAAATTGCAAAGAGTTTGAACATATCATCATCTACAGTGCATAATATCATCAAAAGATTCAGAGAATCTGGAAGAATCTCTGTGCGTAAGGGTCAAGGCCGGAAAACCATACTGGGTGCCGGTGATCTTCGGGCCCTTAGACGGCACTGCATCACATACAGGCATGCTTCTGTATTGGAAATCACAAAATGGGCTCAGGAATATTTCCAGAGAACATTATCTGTGAACACAATTCACCGTGCCATCCGCCGTTGCCAGCTAAAACTCTGTAGTTCAAAGAAGAAGCCGTATCTAAACATGATCCAGAAGAACAGATGTCTTCTCTGGGCCAAGGCTCATTTAAAATGGACTGTGGCAAAGTGGAAAACTGTTCTGTGGTCAGACGAATCAAAATTTGAAGTTCTTTATGGAAATCAGGGACGCCGTGTCATTCGGACTAAAGAGGAGAAGGACGACCCAAGTTGTTATCAGCGCTCAGTTCAGAAGCCTGCATCTCTGATGGTGTGGGGTTGCATTAGTGCGTGTGGCATGGGCAGCTTACACATCTGGAAAGACACCATCAATGCTGAAAGGTATATCCAGGTTCTAGAGCAACATATGCTCCCATCCAGACGACGTCTCTTTCAGGGAAGACCTTGCATTTTCCAACATGACAATGCCAAACCACATACTGCATCAATTACAGCATCATGGCTGCGTAGAAGAAGGGTCCGGGTACTGAACTGGCCAGCTTGCAGTCCAGACCTTTCACCCACAGGAAACATTTGGCGCATCATAAAACGGAAGATACGACAAAAAAAAACCTAAGACAGTTGAGCAACTAGAATCCTACATTAGACAAGAATGGGTTAACATTCCTATCCCTAAACTTGAGCAACTTGTCTCCTCAGTCCCCAGACGTTTACAGACTGTTGTAAAGAGAAAAGGGGATGTCTCACAGTGGTAAACATGGCCTTGTCCCAACTTTTTTGAGATGTGTTGTTGTCATGAAATTTAAAATCACCTAATTTTTGTCTTTAAATGATACATTTTCTCAGTTTAAACATTTGTTATGTCATCTATGTTCTATTCTGAATAAAATATGGAATTTTGAAACTTCCACATCATTGCATTCCATTTTTATTTACAATTTGTACTTTGTCCCAACTTTTCTGGAATCGGGGTTGTATATAACGAATGTGAACGAAGTGAATTGTTTATGATATCATTCTTTTTCCTCCAAATGGAGACCTTTCGAGGCAGGAGATCAGTGAAGCACAAATTAGTCTATCCAATCAATGTACAAACGAGACAAAAGGGGAAAAAATGACAGAGCTGAAAGTTTAGTGTTTTTTTTTTTAATTGAAAGGGTTGCAAATTTTTTGTTTGCCATGATTTGTATTATGAGGAAACATAGCATGAAACCAGGAGAGCATTATAGACTGTGTGTTGGTAATACTTTGCCCCAATATTATTTTTAATATTATTATGCCAGGGCGGCACGGTGGTGTAGTGGTTAGCGCTGTCGCCTCACAGCAAGAAGGTCCTGGGTTCGAGCCCCGGGGCCGGTGAGGGCCTTTCTGTGTGGAGTTTGCATGTTCTCCCCGTGTCCGCATGGGTTTCCCCCACAGTCCAAAGACATGCAGGTTAGGTTAACTGGTGACTCTAAATTGACCGTAGGTGTGAATGTGAGTGTGAATGGTTGTCTGTGTCTATGTGTCAGCCCTGTGATGACCTGGCGACTTGTCCAGGGTGTACCCCGTCTTTCGCCCGTAGTCAGCTGGGATAGGCTCCAGCTTGCCTGCGACCCTGTAGAACAGGATAAAGCGGCTAGAGATAATGAGATGAGATTATTATGCCATCCTAGAAACCTCATGATATAATGCTTTGCTCAACCCTAATACATTAATTGCCAAATGATTGGTGCGTAGTCAATTTTAGCCTCCCATCTACCATCACAATGACTTGTTTATTAAAACGACACAACGTGACTAAACTGAAACAAGCCAAATGAAATTGCACAATGACACAAGGGGTGATTAGAACAATTTCTTTCCAAAAAAAAAAAAAAACCCATCAAGGCTGTGACACATGAAAATGCTTCTGATTATTAGGCTCTCAGATAATTGCCCTCTCAAAACCTCCAATGATAAATTGTTGCTGCAAAGAAAACCGCCATGTCTTATGGAGGTGTCAAAACAATTTGTTCAAAAAAAAAAAAAGCGCTCTCCAGAAGCACTACGACTGCACATAACCTTCAACGTGTCACAAGCCAAGATTTGCTTTCTTCCTTTTGACATCTCACATTTTATTCCTTTGGTCCTGATGTAATTTTCCAAATCTTTTATGAAGCGGCAGCTACAATTATCAACACCTTAACAATCTTTTGGTCATTGCAAAAGTAGAAAAGACTTTCAAGATGTAAATTGTGCATGAATAGTTACTCAAAATTCTGCTGGAAAAAAAAAGAGTCGATTCCTGATTACTTAGCATATCAGATCACGTGACACCGTTCCACAAGTATTGACGTCTTTGTCCATCAACACCGTTCCACAATTATTGACAACCAGATGATTATTTTTTTTTTTTTAAATAATCGGTATGTGGTATTAACAAAACATTAGCTTTTATTTAAAATTTGTTTTACATAGACTTATATTTAGTACAAATATATATTTTATATAAATATATCGATGTGGGTGCTGACATAAATGAGGAAGTAATTCTCATATTTGTGAACAAATGAACTGATCATGTTTAACCTGCGTCAGAAAATCTTTTTGTTCCACTTTCTACCCACTTTCTAAGTATTTTCATAGATCACATTTTGTTAATCATTCGTCGTTGTTTGTATTAATTTCTAGTTTTGTAGTTTACCAATAAATGTCAACAGGGAATTGACATTGTAACCACATGAAAATCCAGGTCAACCGTCACGTCATTCCTCGAACCAAAGCTTTATATTTTTACATCTAAAAATATAAAATATCTACTGATATTGTAATATGTGGCAGATATTTACAGCAAAATGAAAAAAAAAAATTCTGAATGGAATAGAAAAATCTGAATATTTCAAGCATGTAATTTTTTATATGCTCAGAATTTAATTCTGTTCTAATTCTATTTATTGCAATAGGATTCCAAATACTCTATAAACATTCCATTCTGTTATGAATCAGAAATATCATAAATCACAGCACTTTTATTTTTTCAAAGTACTTCATGTACTTCAACAATGTTACACAAAGATGGATCCATAACAGTTGTAAATGTCACTTAATTCCACAGGGTGTCGATAATGGTGGACACCGGTGAAAGTGATCACTATTACTGACACCTCATGTGACTTCTCAAACGCACATTTAGATACAAAATGGCGACTGACAAATGAAAGAGTAAGAAACAAAGTAGGTTTCGACAAGGAGATCATGAAATATCGGTGAATTTGATCAGTGAAAACATGTCCATGATCTTTCCACCATGCTTACCTGCGATGATAACATCCAGCTTTTCTTCAAATTGCTGATCATGCTAAAAAAATTTCATCTCAGGTAAAGAGCTGTGTCATCAGATGACAAAATCAAAGGGTGAGGGGGGGTCTTCCATCCATTATCTGTAGCCACTTATCCTGCCCGACAGGGTCGCAGGCAAGCTGGAGCCTATCCTAGCTGACTATGGGTGAGAGGCGGGGTACACCCTGGACAAGTCGCCACAGGGCTGACACATAGACAACCGTTCACACTCACGGTCAATTTAGAGCCACCAATTAGCCTAACCTGCATGTCTTTGGACTGTGGGGGAAACCGGAGCACCCGGAGGAAACCCACACGGACACGAGGAGAACATGCAAACTCCACACAGAAAGGCCCTTGTCAGCTGCTGGGCTCGAACTCGGACCTTCTTGCTGTGAGGCAACAGCGCTAACCACTACACCACCGTGCCGCCCACCTTTGTAAGATTGTTTTTTATTTGTAAATCTGAAAAGGTGTTGATAATTATGGACTGTCAATAATTGTAGCTGCCACTCTAGTATTTCATTTTATATAACCTGGTAAATCAATAACATACCAACCAAGGTTGTATGCAAACAGTATTTAAAATAGTATTGTGTTTCTTCAACATGACATACAACTGGTTAGATCACCAGTCGTCAAGTTTTACTCATTTTAGCCTTCTCAAAGGTAAAGATACTGTCAAGAGCCCAGATGGGGGGGTGTCCTATATTTTGCTTTATTGAAGTTCTAGTTGCAGAATTCATGGAAAGTACTGTCATTTTCAGGTACTTTCCAATGTTTCTAAGAGTCCATTCTATTGCTGGGTTTCAGTCACGTGACTTTTCTTAGCGGTTTTACCAGAAGTGAAATAGCTGCTGGTCTAAACGGCTGCCGTAGTGCAAACAACTAGCGATAAGTTATCAGAGTATGCTCGTAATCTAGAAGCCGCTGCTCACTTTAGATATATTGCAAAGATTGCTATGTGCAATGGAATCGACCCGTACAGTCTGGAAAAGAAGGATTTGTCATACAATCTCGAAAACTACCCTTCAGTCGAGTTCCCCAACATCTCGAACTATCTGGTGTTGCAGACGTCCTTCTACACCGCAAAACAGATGAAAGCGTGGAAGAGTATGGAGGCTTACAACTTTTTTGTATGTGGCTGGGTAAAGGACCTCGGGATCAAGTCACTGCCCAATGAATCCTGGATTGTTTTTGCCCGTCTATGTTTTTTTATGCTTTTCGTTTGCATCTTTACAACAAAACGCTGCAAGTTGAAGTGTAAACAAACAACAGTTGGCTTGATTCTCACTTGTGTTGGCTCTTATCTCTCAGCTAAATCATTCACAAAGATCATCAGAAACCCCTTACCTGGATCTTAGTTAAACAAGACGGAGAAGTGATCACGGCGCATTGTAACTGTACGGCTGGGGAAGAATTTTGTCGCGACCTTCATGCATATGGACTTTGTGAGGAGTAAACGAAGAAACAGCTGGGGACTTTAGCGCTTCATGACTAAAAAAAGTACCATAAAATAACGACACATAGCAAGAAAAGTACTTGGAAAACACTAAGGACAGAGCTGAGAGGGAAATACAAACCTTTCACCAAGTGATCACTACAAACTCGAGCATGCTTCAACTCGGCTCCCTTCGATTTCAGTGAGAAGTTCAAAAGCCACCTTTCTCCACATCTTTTTGTGAAATCCTGTGTTCGTTCACCCTTTTTTATTAGTTCACGGGGAACCCTGAAGAAACTATTATCAGTTTCTCGGTTTGATCGATTCAAACAACCTAAAACAACGCAAGCGTAAGGCATTTTTCATGCAAGCAATGCACCTTCTCCGTACAAACGCTTTGTCAACTGAGCTTTGGTAGACCACCAGCTAAAGTTTTGAATAACTAATGAGGTGGATGTGACATCACGTGAAACCCAGCAAGTTAGGTGGTGTTTACATTAGACCGTATCCGTCTCGTTTTCGTCGCGGATGCACTGTCCGTTCACATTAAAACGCCGGGAAACGACTCCACAGGCAGAACAACTTGAATCCGCCAGGGCCCACGTATTCAACCCAGTTCGTATCTGATCCGGTGCTGTGTAAACATTGAGGAACGCGGAAACGCTGTGCTGAGCTCTAGCTGACGTCGTCATTGGACAACGTCACTGTGACATCCACCTTCCTGATTCGCTGGTGTTGGGATCACACACACACAGCGGCTCAGTCCCGAATCACTGCTCGTGCACTTCACTCGCGCGCTCTGTGAGCTGCGCAGGGCCGGAGTGCGCACCCTCCAGAGGGCACTCGCTGTTCAGGGCGGAGTGATTTGGAGCGCAGGAGGAAGCGCTGAGCCGCACTGAGGTTTATTTACACATTTCAACTTATTTACCTCCTTCAGGCGCTTAAACTCAGTGAGAACATGAACATCACAGCCAGGTGTGTTTATCTGCTGGAGAAGGTGTTCGCTTGCCATCCTTCCACTTGCAAGTGGTGAGTGACTTGCGCATGCCCGATATGCACTGGGATCATGTGACGTGCCGTCTAATTAGTCATGTGATTAGCGTATCCGTGTATTGGCGTTGCTGTGTGCACGCGAATCGTGTATTGGCGTTGCTGTGTGCACGCGAATCGTGTATTGGCGTTGCTGTGTGCACGCGAATCGTGTATTGGCGTTGCTGTGTGCACGCGAATCGTTTTACAAACGTTAATCTGATGATCCGCTGATACGGTCTAATGTAAACACCACCTTAGTTGAGTGACCGATTCAGTATACTGATGAACATGCAATGTTAGTTTTAGCTGACAGTGCGGATTTGACCTCGGGCTCAGATCTGTCTCACCTCTACCTCTCAAAGCAAAGAAGGACAGAACAAAGAGTGGTAGCAAGATATGTGGGTCTTCATTGAGATGAATAGAAAAATAAACCAAATTTGACAGGACACTTTCATGATGCAACATTCTGCAAGTTTTATAAATGAAAAGCATCCTCAGCATGTCTCATCACAAATAAGACAAATCAAGGTCACATACATTTTTAATCACCCAGACCAGTCATTGTTTTCATTAACTGTTGTTAAAACTATAATACGAACTATTCAGGAGTTTTTATCATCACACCATGCACATCAAACAAAAGGTAAACCCAGTAGATCTATCTGTGTTACAGCTTGTAACACAGATAGATCTAACACTCTCATATCTTCTCTTCTGCTAAGGTGAGAGCATTTTTACTCACATTTTTGTGACTTTTCTGGAAAAGCTAAGGAGGAACTATGAGGAACTGTCTGCTAACACTGAGTTGGTTTCTCTTATCATTACTAGCCTTGTTAGATTCACTCTCTGCACTTCTCATTCTTCTGTTGGGACCAGTTTCCCTCACAGCTATCTCTTCAGATCATTTATATCCCCTGATGTTTAGCCCACTAGCGAGCATGGTTGAGTTGGCACCTTTACCATACTGCATATTCTCACTGAACCTACCAAGGTAGCTGGACTAACTAACACATATTGAGGCTGAAAATGGGTACTCTCCATTCTCTCCTCATCTCTGTTGGGTCAAATCCTTCCTCATCATGGCAATGTGCTGCTAATATGGTTGAGTGGGTTGCCCTTGTTGTACTGTGCCCTGTGCAAAGCCTACTACATTAACTGGATCCACTAAAAATCTCATCTCATCTCATTATCTCTAGCCGCTTTATCCTTCTACAGGGTCGCAGGCAAGCTGGAGCCTATCCCAGCTGACTACGGGCGAAAGGCGGGGTACACCCTGGACAAGTCGCCAGGTCATCACAGGGCTGACACATAGACACAGACAACCATTCACACTCACATTCACACCTACGGTCAATTTAGAGTCACCAGTTAACCTAACCTGCATGTCTTTGGACTGTGGGGGAAACCGGAGCACCCGGAGGAAACCCACACGGACACGGGGAGAACATGCAAACTCCACACAGAAAGGCCCTCGCCGGCCACGGGGCTCAAACCCGGACCTTCTTGCTGTGAGGCGACAGCGCTAACCACTACACCACCGTGCCGCCCCCCACTAAAAATAAAATAAATAAAATAAAAAAACAAAACACTGGGACTAGAGTCAGGTTTCTTACCAGACATGACTCATTCTCTTTGCCAATGATTGATAAGCATTGCAATAAACTGAGAAAGCAATCATAGCATACACTGTAAAAAAAAAAAGTTACGCCAACTTAAAAATTCAAGGCAACTTACTGCACAGGATTTTTTAGTTTATGTGACAACTAAGATTTTTAAATTTTGAAGAAAGTTGTGGGCGGCACGGTGGTGTAGTGGTTAGCGCTGTCGCCTCACAGCAAGAAGGTCTGGGTTCGAGCCCCGTGGCCGGCGAGGGCCTTTCTGTGTGGAGTTTGCATGTTCTCCCCGTGTCCGTGTGGGTTTCCTCCGGGTGCTCCGGTTTCCCCCACAGTCCAAAGACATGCAGGTTAGGTTAACTGGTGACTCTAAATTGACCGTAGGTGTGAATGTGAGTGTGAATGGTTGTCTGTGTCTATGTGTCAGCCCTGTGATGACCTGGCGACTTGTCCAGGGTGTACCCCGCCTTTTGCCCGTAGTCAGCTGGGATAGGCTCCAGCTTGCCTGCGACCCTGTAAAAGGATAAAGCGGCTAGAGATGATGAGATGAGATGAGATGAACTTCCCCTGTCTGCTAGCTGTTTTCAAGCAAAGACTGAAGCTCTACCTCTTTACTAAGCACTTCAACATTGAGTTTTTTTTTTTTTTTAAAGACTGTACTAACTCATTGGTGGTGTAGTGGTTAGCGCTGCTGCCTCACAGCAAGAAGGTTCTGGGTTTGAGCCCAGTGGCCGGCGGGGGCCTTTCTGTGTGGAATTTGTGTGTTCTGTGTCTACGTGGGTTTGCTCTGGTTTCCCCCACAGATTAGGCTAATTGGTGGCTCTAAATTGACTGTAGGTGTGAATGGTTGTTTGTGTCTGTGTCAGCCCTGCAATGACCTGGTGACTTGTCCAGGGTTTACCCTGTCTCTCGCCTGTAGTCAGCTGGGATAGGCTCCAGCTTGCTCACAATCCTGCACAGGATAAGTGGTTATGGATAATGGATGGATGGATGGATGGATGGATGTACTAACTTGTACAAATTGCCATCTAAAGGCTTTTAGTTTGATAGTATTTTTAGACCCTGACCTATATACACTAGTATAATGACATGTTTTTGATAGAAACTACAAAGAACTTCAGTAAGTCACTCTGGATAAAGTTCTCAATGTTGGACAAATGTTGTTTATGAAAATGAAAGATGGAAAAACATCACAACATGCTGAGTATCAGTTGTTAAGCTGATTCATGATGGTATAAAGATGGTTTGTAGAGTGTCTACATCAGTAAAAGGTGACCACATGGATGACTGATGGCTTAAAATGTTTTGCACATTATTATCCTGAATACACTCTGACACCCACTTTATAACTTCAGTCTCGAGTTATTTCTCATAGTAAAAATCAGTTCCATACAAATAAACAGAGAAATCATTTATTTATTTGTGGCGTTACTTATTTATGTAGGTACCTTTCTGTTTACATAAATTATGTAACCCAAGGGACCCGGTACATAATTTCATATGCATGTAAAGTTGCATTGTTATTAACTTTATGTTGAATTATATTGTCTCATCTGTCATTTTTAGATCATGCCTTTGTAATGCATGTTGAATGCGTATATTGAAATTCTCTCTCTGTCTCTCCATCACCAGTATACCTAAAGGAAATAAAAAAGCATGCTTAAACCTTTGTCTCATTTTAATTGAGTGGAACTGATCACATCTTTCATGAGAGCCATGTGCAGTGTTAAAGTGGTTAAAGAGAGGCGTGTGCAGTGTTAAACATTTCTACCGGGAACCCTAAGAAGAAAAGAGTGAAAAAAAGAACAAAAGGTCAGACAGAAGAGTTAGAGAAGGAAAAAGAACGAGGTGTTTAAAGAATCACTTGAACCAAACAGTATATTTTTTTCACGATTGACCTTCATGTCCCATTCAGGCAGATGAATCACATCGGCGAACCCATTCTCATACATTCTCTTCCTCTGTTAGTCTGTGTATTTCACCAACCATGTTTTAGTCAGAGCAAATTAATGCCCTTTGTATAGATTCCCCTTCCATTTTTCCAAACCTTAATGTCACAGTGCTTGCTGAAAGGATGAGTATAATTTGTCAAATATTAGCTTTAGGCCTGCTGTTTCAGAAAGTCAGATAAATGGTGTGCTGTTTACACAGCCAGACTTAATTTTCTCCTCTGGCTTGATTTTGGAGGAACTGTGTTAAAGGCCTCAAACCTCTAGCTTCAGCTGAACCATCTAGTTTTACAAATTCTAATTAATATTCAAAGAGAGTAGAGATTTCTACTAATTATGCTGCAAGTGTGGCCTCCAGAGACAAACAATGAATCAGTGGAAGCCAAACGCTGATATAACAGGGAAAAAATAAAGTACTAACACGTAGAACCTTAGCCCAAGTTTGCAAAGTTTGTGAGTAAATGCATATGCAAGCATAAATAACAAATGTGTGGTTTTTTTTTTTAGAATTTGAAATGAATTGGTTTTCAGCTGCTAATTTAGGCTACGTTTACATTAGACCGTATCTGTCTCGTTTTCTTCGCGGATGCACTGTCCGTTTACATTAAACCCCCTGGAAACGCCAGGAAACGGGAATCCGCCAGCGTCCACGTATTCAATCCAGATCATGTCAGCTCCGGTGCTGTGTAAACATTCAGAATACGCGAATACGCTGTGCTGAGCTCTAGCTGGCGTCTCATTGGACAACGTCACTGTGACATCCACCTTCCTGATTCGCTGGCGTTGGTCATGTGACGCGACTGCTGAAAAACGGCGCGGACTTCCGCCTTGTATCACCTTTCATTAAAGAGTATAAAAGTATGAAAATACTGCAAATACTGATGCAAATACTGCCCATTGTGTAGTTATGATTGTCTTTAGGCTTGCCATCCTTCCACTTGCAAGTAGTAAGTGATATGCGCTGGGATCACACACACAGCGGCTCAGTCCCGAATCGTGGCTTGTTCACTTTACTCGCGCGCTGTGTGAGCTGTGCAGGGCCTGAGTGCGCACCCTCCAGAGGGCACTCGCTGTTCAGGGCGGAGTGATTTGGAGCGCAGGATGCCTGCGGAACCGAGCGTATCCGTGTATTAGGCTTGCCATCCTTCTACTTGCAAGTGGTGAGCCTTGCGCGGCTTGCCATCCTTCTACTTGCAAGTGGTGAGCCTTGCGCATGCCCTAAATGCACTGGGATCATGTTACGCGCCGTCTAAAGTCATGTGATTAGCGTATCCGCGTATTGGCGTTGCTGTGTGCACGGCTAACGTTTTTAGTGTAAACGCGAATCGTTTTAAGAACGTTAATCTGATGATCCGCTGATTCGACGTAATGTAAACGTAGCCTTAGTGTGTGTGGGGGGGCATTCACTGGATATGAGCAATCACATGCTCTGACTGGCTACTCTTCTACTAGGATATCAACTCATATATCGTGAGTAGAGAAAAACAAAATGGTGGAGCACATCAAGTCAGATAGATCACTTTGTTTTTATTTATTTAAGAAAGTATTTTAAAAGTATTTAAATGAAACAGAATAAGCTAAAAGAATATTAACACACACACACACACACACACACACACACATCTCCTGTTCCACACTCCAGCCCAGTCAATGGCGGTAATGCACCTTTAAGTTGGCTTGCCAACTGTCAAAAAACCCGAAGGAAGAAGAAGGAAATGGCTGGCCGTGTTACTGAACCAACCGAGGACGAAATAAAAACTCTACTCGAAAACAAAACCGCAAACAAAAGTATTTAATGGTAAGAACGTATCTTTTTTATTTTTCAAGAATTATTATTATAGCATTTTTCACAAATTGCTACTGTCATTTCGCCGGTTTGTTTACATTCTAAGCAGAAATTATTTTGTTGGACGTTTTGTATAAAGTTTTTATTTATCAAATTTGCAAGAAATAAAAATGCTCCATTTTTCAAAATCCAGTGAATGTGAATAGAATAAAACAGTTATTCCACTCAATTTCGTCATAATGGCTTATAAGCCAACTCGGCGCCTTGTCGGCTATCAGCTCATGTACGACTCAATTTCATGGAATAACTGTTAAATCTAAAATGCATACACAGTGGTTGTAGTGTGTGTGTGTGTGTTTTTCCAGCCTAATTGCCTTTTTTATAATGTAGCTACAAGCAATGTGATTTTTCAGAATGACATGAGGAGTTAATTGTGCATTAGTGTCTTTTCTCAGCTTGCCTTTTACAGCAAAACAATAGGCTGACATTTCTTGTGACTAAAAGATCAAATATTAATAAGGGTAGGGAAAATAAAGTTAAATATATTAGGAATAAATGAATGCACATTTTTTTCTGCATTTTGTGAATAATGTGTGACACTGATGATGCCAAATGCTCACTCAGAGTCAAAGTCGGTTTCACAATTAGCTCACTACTGGACATATAATGCATTACCTGGGGGTAAAAGTCATTAGTGTACGGTATATAAACCTGGGAACAGATCATTCCAGTCAATCCGGTGATTAAAAATAATGACAACATCAATGTGTCGTATAGGCATCTAGGAAGTAAGAGCAATTTGCAGTACTTTAGGGTTTGGCATTTATATCTTTTCTGTCAGCTTCATCTGTATGAAATCATGCCCTTACTCTCATCCATCCATCATCTGTAACCGCTTATCCTGTGCAGGGTCATGGGCAAGCTGGAGCCTATCCCAGCTGACTACGGGCAAGAGGCGGGGTACACCCTGGACAAGTTGCCAGGTCATCGCAGTGCTGACACATAGAGACAAACAACCATTCACACTCACATTCACGCCTACGGTCAATTTAGAGTCACCAATTATCCTAACCTGCATGTCTTTGGACTGTGGGGGAAACCGGAGCACCCGGAGGAAACCCACGCAGACACAAGGAGAATATGCAAACTCCACACAGAACGGCCCCCATCAGCCACTGGGCTTGAACCCAGAAACTTCTTGCTGTGAGGCGACAGTACTAACCACTACACCACCGTACTGTCCTCTTAATCCCATGTGCTTATGAATACCAAACCAGACAATGAAGAAAGAAATTGACAAGTGACTTTTCAAACAACTTCAGTTTTCAGTTCATGCTGAACCAGGTCATCTACCTTGTGAAAACAGGATGCTCATTTTACTTTTGTTTTGTTATTGTTTTATTTGGCTTTTGTCACAGCCCAGTCCAGTCCATCCATGCCTTAGATTGTGAGACTTCCAGGCCGGATCCAGGACAGGAATTCAGCCCTGCCTTGCTGAAGGCCATTTCCTGAAGAGGCACTCCCACACCTGCTACCACTCCTCTCCCATCACCCAGGGCTTTTTAAGAACTGTTTGGAGCTACTCCATTTTAGCCCATCCTAAGCGTGATGCAACACGAGGGCCTGTTCTGAGCTTAGTCTGGCCAGGCAGGCTATCTACAGCATTTCCAAGCTCCCGAAAAATCGGGAACCAATAAACTTTGAGCATCTCCAACGGCCCTGGGTAGAGGCGTGTTCAAGGCAGTGACGTAGTAGAACTGCGACCGGAAGCCATAGATTGTTTACAGAATCTATGCCGGAAGCGCGTCATTCACATCACGAACATGGAGCAGCGGCAAGCCTTTAACACAGCGGTAGATGCTGTATTGAAAGCATTCAATGGGAAGTTCTCATTGAAAACGGAGCAAAGAGCAGCCCTGGAGGTATTTATTGAAAGGAGGGACGTTTTCGCCTTGCTCCTGACCGGCTTCGGTAAGAGTTTAATCTACCAGTTAGCCCCATCGCGTCGCATACGTCAGAGGAAAGAGTGATGTGATTGGTTTAAGCTTCATCACAGCCTTTTCTGGCTTCGACCAGTAGCAAACTGAGGCATTTCAGGGAGGCGGGTCAACCACGGGCTCTGGGAAACGGTTTGGCTTAATAGCTTGGCCAGACCAAATGCTCGGAGAGCTTTGAAGTCGCGTTAGCCAGGCTAAATCCATTTGCCAACAAAGGATAATTACAAGACTTAGATTTGGAAAATGTCTACTTAATGATACACTATTCCTTTAAAAAAAAAAAAATCAATGTACAACTTGTGGTGTAAAAGAAAATGTCAAACACCTGCTTCTAGATTGTATCAAATTTCCAAACTTTCATGATAAAATTATTCAAAAAATGAGAAATAAACAATTAGAAATTAATATTAAAAATTTACTGCTACATAAAGAATTTTATGAAGACATTTATAGGTTTATTATTGGAAAAGAAATAAAAATGTAATGTTGGAAAAAAGGAACTCGTATTTAATGTGTGTGCTTGGTCACAATGAGAACTAGCAGTTCCAATACTTATAGGCCGCCAAATCACTTCGAGTGGGAGCGTCCCTAAAAGAAGCTCAAGTCAAGTCAACTCCATTTGCCAGACTGTCTCTTGTAGACTTTCCGCGCCTCGCTACAGCTCATTGGTATTGTGTTTTCTTGATTCCCCCTGCCTGAATTTTTCCTTGCTTTTTGCCCCTGTTTTCGCCTGCCTTTTCTTTTGAATTGTGTCTTTTGTTACCTCGGCCTGGATTTCCCTTGTCCCTGTGTTCATCAGTTTTTGTGAAGATTTTTCTGTCCTGTATTTTGTCCCTGATCATGTCTACCTGCTCCTGTGTTTTTGACCTCCTGGCCTGTTTTTTGACTACTGATTTCTGCCTGAGCCCTACTGTACCTTTTGCCTTTCTGCCGTCTACTGTAACTTCATTAAAGAAGTTTTCTCTTTACACTGCCTGTTTTCTGAGTCTGCTCTTGGGTCCTCACTTCACCTCAGCTCGCCACTCCTGGCAGCTTTGACCTGCGTTCCATTGAGCAATAACCTCAGCATATCATTATTAATGCTATTTCACCACTGAAAGTGCCTTGTTTTTTTTATACCTCACATGTCTTATTAGAGGCGGCACGGTGGTGTAGTGGTTAGCACTGTCGCCTCACAGCAAGAAGGTCCTGGGTTCGAGCCCCGGGGCCGGCGAGGGCCTTTCTGTGTGGAGTTTGCATGTTCTCCCCGTGTCCGCGTGGGTTTCCTCCAGGTGCTCCGGTTTCCCCCACAGTCCAAAGACATGCAGGTTAGGTTAACTGGTGACTCTAAATTGACCGTAGGTGTGAATGTGAGTGTGAATGGTTGTCTGTGTCTATGTGTCAGCCCTGTGATGACCTGGCGACTTGTCCAGGGTGTACCCCGCCTTTCGCCCGTAGTCAGCTGGGATAGGCTCCTGCGACCCTGTAGAAGGATAAAGCGGCTAGAGATAATGAGATGAGACATGTCTTATTATATTTGTACAACTTGAACCTTTTCTTTCTTTTTCTACAATGTGCTCATCAAAAGCTTTTGGGCGCTAGAGGACACAAGACCTCCTAATGAAAGAAAAGACGGTTGAAATTTACTGTCTTTTTCAGACATATAAAACATTTTTATATGTTTCTACCACAAGACAGATCAAAGCTTGCTCAAAACTCACACTGTAACCACTGTAATTATGTGGCTAATTATTTTACCATCACTGTGAATCCATTTTGAAAGCATGGGCATTCCTGCATAAAAAAGCTGAAGGAAAAAGCAGTCAAATTTAGTATATTCTTTCTAAGCCCAAAGGGATACTCTGCACCAAGGCTGACAGCAAAAGTATATTTCATCCAAGAAACAACAAATAATGAGCAGTCTGAGTTTCAATGTGCTGTACAGTACAACATCCAGCTGAAACAAATCATCTTTTTCTGCTAAATCGGATTTTCTAATGCAGATCTCTTGGAAATTACCACTTTGCATGTTTTTTTTTTTTTTTTGCTCTTTGGGAAATATCTTGCCACATTCATAAGAATCAGCTTTGTTAATTGATTGACTGATTGATTAAAGGCCTATTTGTTATCAGAGGTGGATAGTAACAAAGTACATTTATTTGAGCACTGTACTTAAGCACACTTTTTGAGTATCTGTACTTGAGGTTTTTTTTTTTGGAACCTTATGACTCTAACTTCACTACATTTGAAAGACAAATATCGTACTTTTTATTCCACTACATTTCTATCAAGGTCCTCGTTACTCGTTGCTATGAAAGTGGATGTTTTTTTCTTTTCTAAAACGTGAATGGTTTTTTCGCAGGTGACACTGAGAGCCTGTCAGTAATCACTAGGGTCATGTCACGTCCATAGACTGTATAAAATCAAGTTCAATGATTTCTCTGCAGCATAATTTAACACAATCAGTTGATGGCAGAATGCAAGGAGGCAGTTCTTCTGGGGAACGCGCACACTCACAGCTTTTGCTAGAACTCATGTTTCCGTTTTCTGAAAGAATTAAAGATTCGTTTCATTTTAAATGTTTGCTTTGTTTGCCTAAAATGAACCACATCACGGCCTACAAAAACTTGCCATCCGACCTGCGGAAGCATATTGACATATGCAAACGTTTTGTTCCAAGAGAAAGCTTGCAATGAAGTTGTCTGTGCTTTTAGAGCTAGTGATAATGTTGCAATAGCTGTGCAGTCTGGTTAGTCAAATGACTTTCTATGGATTTGCCCGCCAACTTGCCATAGCCTTGTCGACGGCTAACGATAACACATAGCTAGTTAACTTGGACACTGTTAGTTAGCATGTAAAAACAGAGTTACGCTAACATGAATAATGTTAACTTATCTGAAGTGCTTTCAGAAATGTTTTATCATCATCTTGCCAAATAAACAAAATGTAGAAATCTTTCTTTTCTAGTAACATTAGCTACCCAATATGATTTTGTAAGTACCATTTTGATAATGGTCTTTGGTATAACCCAAACATGAGTAGAACTTGCAATCTCCTGGTCAATCGGTAGACATGCTAACCACTAGGCAAGCTCATGGTCATAAAAACAGTAGTACACAGATAATTCCAGGATAAGTAATAATTTGATCATGACAACTGCAGCACCAAATCCTTATCTCCTCTTTTGGTTATCAGCAGCTTTTAAGACCATTGAGAGCTATTCTCCAATTATATTGCAGGGACAGGTACAGGTTCCTTACCTCACAACCACTCTATTGAATTTCCTCCTTAATCAAGGCTTGGGCTCCTCTTCTTCTCGTTATATGTCAAACCAGTCACCAGATCATATGGATTCTCCAACTGCTACCATGTTGTTGAGATATAACTTTATTTCTCTATCGTACCACACATCTCTCTGTTCTCAGAATAGATACCAGACATCACCTTTTGGATGGAGATCCATCATCTGAAACTCTTTAAATAGTAGACTGGTACCAAAATCCAGAATTGTGACACCCAAAGGCATTTTTGAGACAAAGTCGGCAAACAGTCTTATTTTGTCAATTTGAGTGTGCCGAATTCAAATCTGCAATATGCCGAGCTCTATCTGACCTCTGTTGACCTCTAGAGGTCATTGAACTTTGGGCCTGTAAACGTCTCAGCTGAACCCAGTTTCTCAGCTTTCTAAGGAATGAAATGTACTAAAATGATTAATGAAGTTAGCAAATGGCCTTGTTTGTTAAATGTTTGGGTGCTGAATTCATTTTTCATTTGTAAACCGACATATGACCTCTGATAACCTCAAGGTCCCCCAAAAAGAATATGAACAAACAAAAAACAAATAGAAAGGAACAAATACAACATTAAATGCCAGTCCATGTACATGTGACTTACTTTTCACAATGAGAATGCCTAGGCGATCACCTTACATAACATTGCATTACATTTAGCGGTTATTGTTTATACAAAGCTACTGAAAAAAGGACAGATTCAGCAGCATACAAAATGTGGGGGCATACAGGGTATACAGGTTAATCAGGGTTAGTATATATGAGAGTTTCTTTCTTTGTTGTTTGTTTTTTGTAAAGCCTTTACCCCGTTTAAAACAAAACAAAAAACAAACAACAAAGAAAAAAACTCTCATATATACTAACCCTGATTAACCTGTATACCCTGTATGCCCCCACATTTTGTATACTGCTGAATCTGTCCTTTTTTCAGTAGCTTTGTATAAACAATAACCGCTAAATGTAATGCAATGTTATGTAAGGTGATCGCCTAGGCATTCTCATTGTGAAAAGTATGAGAATACTTTTCACAATGAGGTCCAATCTCATTGACACCCTCACAGACAACCAACAGACCAAAGAAACCTGGTGTAATTATAGCTCTTTCAACTTATCAGTTTACAACACATCGACAACCAGATCCAGTAGATCTCTTCTTCAAAACATCAGAAAAATACAATTTTTCCTGATAACAAAAACTGCTGAAATTCTCCAATTTAACTGTTTGATATTCTTTTGTCCTATGGGATACATTTTCTAGAGCTTCTAATTGCCTGATTTACAGTTTCTAAAGTTCTCTTAGATGACTCCCCTTTTGAGAGCTCTCTACTTGTTTTCTCTTGTCTTTTCATTCCAAGCTTTAAAGGGTACAACACCACATTATCTATATATCTTGGTTCAGAACTACACACTACACACTGCCACTCGAGGCTTTCAACTCCTATTAGATCTAAGCATGATTATGAAAAAAAAATATGTCCCTGCTTCAGCTTCCCCTTCCACTCAAATATTGCCATTTCTTCTACTAATGATCTACCTTTTCAAATATGATCTAGGACAATAAATCTGTTTTCATCTGAACTTGCTTTTGCTATGATTGCACTTTGTATTATTACTTTTTTCCTTTTAGTTAAACCACTATCTCAAACCATCATTAATTTTTAGTCTTGCAGGTTATAAATACTTACAGATTCAAGTTTTTTTAAATCATTGTAACATCAGCTGCACACTGTTCAAGCCATTCTGGATCAAGTTTTTGTATGACTGACTAAATGTAAGTTTAAAACATGGAGGAATGACCCTAACCCATAACAACGTCATTGCTTGTTTACCGCAATGCATTATGGTTAGCTCCGCAATATTGTTTACTTTCGCCTTTGTTAAACACTGTATCGTTCTCTCTAACCGGTTTTAACCATGCCTAAAGTGAATTGCTGTGTACCTAACTGTGTCTCCACAACAAAGAGAACACCTAATCTGAGCTTTGATCAGCTGCCAGTCGAGAAGAAGAGAAGAAAGAAATGGATGCGTTTAATCCGCAATGAAAACCTTTGAACTGAATCGAAATGGACAAGTGTTTGTAGCTTACATTTCTCTGGTGGGAAAAAGACGTACTTACAGTAAACTGTGACCCAGCAATATTTCCATGGTCTGAGGAATGGCCTTCGGTTATAGAAGATTATAACAATCGACACTGTTCATCATCTGATACTAGTGATATTCCAAAACCTGTAAAACAAAGAAGTGTTCTTCGGCCTTTGCCACTCAACGTGCCGAAGCACTCGGCAGCCAAACGAGCCTGTCGGACCAATAAAACTCCCAAACCACCAAGAGTTCTCTTTCAGATATGTATAATATTCAGTGTACCTCACTAGCAGCATTTATTAATGCATCACCATCTGGGTCACATACATATCAACTTAATCCACTGTTTATTAAGTCCCCCACCCTGTAAAACACACCAAAAATTAAGTTCAATCCATGTTCAACAAATAAATCCAGATTAGACTTACAAAATTGTTTATTTCTTAAGATTTGACTAGATGTCGCAAAATGTTTCAAAATTAGGAATGAAATTATCACACACATCACATCACATTATCTCTAGCCGCTTTATCCTTCTACAGGGTCGCAGGCAAGCTGGAGCCTATCCCAGCTGACTACGGGCGAAAGGCGGGGTACACCCTGGACAAGTCGCCAGGTCATCACAGGGCTGACACATAGACACAGACAACCATTCACACTCCCATTCACACCTACGGTCAATTTAGAGTCACCAGTTAACCTAACCTGCATGTCTTTGGACTGTGGGGGAAACCGGAGCACCCGGAGGAAACCCACGCGGACACGGGGAGAACATGCAAACTCCACACAGAAAGGCCCTCGCCGGCCCCGGGGCTCGAACCCAGGACCTTCTGGAATGAAATTATTTAGCATACAAATTATTTATGTTGGGGCGGCACGGTGGTGTAGTGGTTAGCGCTGTCGCCTCACAGCAAGAAGGTCCTGGGTTCGAGCCCCGGGGCCGGCGAGGGCCTTTCTGTGCGGAGTTTGCATGTTCTCCCTGTGTCCGCGTGGGTTTCCTCCGGGTGCTCCGGTTTCCCCCACAGTCCAAAAGACATGCAGGTTAGGTTAACTGGTGACTCTAAATTGACCATAGGTGTGAATGGGAGTGTGAATGGTTGTCTGTGTCTATGTGTCAGCCCTGTGATGACCTGGCGACTTGTCCAGGGTGTACCCCGCCTTTCGCCCATAGTCAGCTGGGATAGGCTCCAGCTTGCCTGCGACCCTGTAGAAGGATAAAGCGGCTAGAGATAATGAGATGAGATGAGATTATTTATGTTGTTCACACATTTTCATTGATTAGGCCTATAAAGTTTTGCTATACCTGGCTGCTGGATCTGGCAGTCGGCCTAACATGAATGTAACTTCACCATGAATACTATAGACATTATAGCTGATTTCAGAGAGGCTACATACAATTCCCGATATTCAGAGAGATTTGTTTTCTCGATAAAGTTTAGCTGGTGGAATATATGTCCTCAGAAATAAGACATTCTGAGATTTGATGTTGTTGTTGTTGTACAGTGTGGTAGACTCGGTCTCGACTCTTACCTTCTCACCAAGCTTGATTTGGATTCTGATTTTCCTGCTGTAAACCCTTGACATGTCATCCATCTCTTTAAATCACCAATTTCATTGTCTTCCACGACAGAGCATGGCAAAATCGCTCCTCTCACATCACCCTCACATAAAATTAATCTGACACCCGTCATTTCACTCAACTACCGACCCCGGCTTTCCCCCACAATGCATTGTGGTAAATAAGTGATGATGTAGTTACCGGTATGCTTGGGGGCTATTCGGTTTATAGAGCTCTACAGTCACAGTGTTGGTTTAGAGTTTGTAATTTTATAAGTTGCCTTCTTGTATGTGGTTGTCAAGAATCTCTCTCTGATGGCAATATAATTATTGAGGTCTGATGATATTTTCAGGAAGAAGCAATACTTTCCTTACAGACATTTTACCAAGGCCATTTATTGGCAAAATGTGTTTACAGTTTATAAAACTATATATAAAACTGTCTGTGTGCATGCTGTCACTTCAGCAAATATAGAACAAGGGTTTAAAATGTAATTACAAAAAATAAAAACATAGCACACTGTATTTCTTCTGAGGTTCTTTCTGGGGGACAAATCTGCTTCTTTTGTGGGAATGACTGTTTATTGTTATCATAACATAAGCAGTAACAGCAACTAACTTGTTTCACAGTCATTCAACAATAAATGTAACTATTAACAGTTAAATGTGTGATGTAATAAATTAAAAATTGTAATAATTGGCAAATTGTAAAGGTATAAGCGGAATAATACACTTTGGACCATGCTATTGTACAAATATAATATACTTCAGGTGGTCATGGGCACTCACTACCCTGGCATGTATTATTTTCATATAACAGCATGAAACATTGTGTGTTATTCCTTTATGACACATGGTTGACACTAGTCAACACATTATCACTATTCTACCCAATCACAACATTTGCCAAACCGTTCTGGCTTGTTTGCTATTGGTAGGGCCTTTATAAATGTTTCCTCCTAAAACGCACCTCTATTGCTGGGTTTCAGTCACGTTATTTTCTGAGCGGTTTTACCGGAAGTGAAATAGCTGGTGGTCTAAACAGCTGCCGTATCGCAAACAACTAGAGTATGCTCGTAATCTAGAAGCCACTGCTCGCTTTAGATATATTGCAAAGATTGCTATGTGCAATGGAATCGACCCCTACAGTCTGGGAAAGAAGGATTTGTCATACAATCTCGAAAACTACCCTTCAGTCGAGTTCCCCGACATCTCGAACTATCTGGTGTTGCAGACATCCTTCTACGCCGCAAAACAGATGAAAGCGTGGAAGAGAATGGAGGCTTACAACTTTTTTGTATGTGGCTGGGTAAAGGACCTCGGGATCAAGTCGCTGCCCAATGAATCCTGTATTGTTTTTGCCCGTGTAAGTATGTTTTTTTTTTTAAGCTTTTCATTCGCGTCTTTACAACGAAGCGCTGCAAGTTGAAGTGTAAACAAACAACAGTTGGCTTGATTCTCACTTGTGTTGGCTCTTATCTCTCAGCTAAATCATTCACAAAGATCATCAGAAACCCCTTTAAAGACCTGGATCTTAGTTAAACAAGACGGAGAAGTGATCACGGCGCATTGTAACTGTACGGCTGGGGAAGAATTTTGTCGCGACCTTCATGCATATGGACTTTGTGAGGAGTAAACAAAGAAACAGCTGGGGACTTTAGCGCTTCGTGACTAAAAAAAGTACCATAAAATAACGACACATAGCAAGAAAAGTACTTGGAAAACACGAGAGAGGGAAATACAAACCTTTCACCAAGTGATCACTACAAACTCGAGCATGCTTCGACTCGGCTCCCTTCGATTTCAGTGAGAGGTTCAAAAGCCACCTTTCTCCACGTCTTTTTGTGAAATCCTGTGTTTGTTCACCCTTTTTTATTAGTTCACAGGGACCCCTTTAAGAAACTTTTATCAGTTTCGTGGTTTGATTGATTCAAACAACCTAAAACAACGCAAGCGTAAGGCATTTTTTCATGCAAGCAATGCACCTCCATACATACACTTTGTCAACTGAGCTTTGGTAGACCACCAGCTAAAGTTTTGAATAACTAATGAGGCGGCTGTGATGTCATGTGAAACCCAGCAATACATTTCATCCATCCTTAAAGATATAGCCATCGATTCTAATCCAAGAAATATTTTTGTTAAATTCAATGAGCACTTCCTCATGGTCCACAAAACACTATTCCAGGCCACAAGGAGGGTGTTTGTGCTCGTCCATAGGACAGGGGGAAGGGGAAGGTGGAGATGGGGGAAAGTGGCAGTGGGAACAAGATGGATGGTAATTCATACTCCAGAACTGTTTATTTTTTAATCTGCTTTTTTTTTAAACTTTTGTGTCCAAATGTGTATAAATTCTCATCTCATCTCATCTCATTATCTCTAGCCGCTTTATCCTGTTCTACAGGGTCGCAGGCAAGCTGGAGCCTATCCCAGCTGACTACGGGCGAAAGGCGGGGTACACCCTGGACAAGTCGCCAGGTCATCACAGGGCTGACACATAGACACAGACAACCATTCACACTCACATTCACACCTACGCTCAATTTAGAGTCACCAGTTAACCTAACCTGCATGTCTTTGGACTGTGGGGGAAACCGGAGCACCCGGAGGAAACCCACGCGGACACAGGGAGAACATGCAAACTCCGCACAGAAAGGCCCTCACCGGCCACGGGGCTCGAACCCGGACCTTCTTGCTGTGAGGTGACAGCGCTAACCACTACACCACCGTGCCACCTGTATAAATTCTACATCCTGTTATTCATTAAACTCATCCAGTCCAAAGAGAAGGAAGACGTTGAGGTCAGAATGATACAAAATGGATGGGGGATAAATGGGATGCAAGATAAAATCATGGGGATGCAAGATTAAAGAAGAAGAAAAAAAGTGTGGAAGTATGAAAATTGGGTTCTGTGAAGAAGGAGTAAGAGCAGGGGAATGATGTCTATGGAGAAATACGGAGAAATGAAGTTCAAAAATACCCAGCAGAGACAGTGTGTGTGAGGTGAGAAATGAGCACAAACAAACCCAGCGATTTCCCAGGTCAAAGCATAATAAGACTTCCAGAAGCCTTCTGGTGGGATCTGACTGTGAACATGTGAAGTACTATACCCAGAAAGCCCAGTAACCTTGTGGTGTTTGTGAGATATACAAGTATGTGGGTGAGTTTGAGGAGAGAGAGAGCGAGAGATGGAGAGAGAGGTACCATAGTGTGAGTTTACAAGAAGGGGACTCATTAAAAATGAAGACTGTGGCATGCTGGGCTGCCTTAGGATGCTACTGAGTTTGGCTGTTCTTGTGGATAGATAATTAAGGGACATGGTTGAAGAAAACAATGAAAAATGACTGTATTGTGCAGTGTTATGACAAGTAATATGACTTAGCATGTCAATGAAATGATCTATTACTTATTTTACCTTTTAAGACCGAGCTGCTCTGCTGCACAAGCAGAATTTGAAAAATAAATAAATAATAAGTTTCTCACTAATAGGTAGCTTTTTGACCTACATTGGTGCTTGAAAGTTTGTGAACCCTTTAGAAGTTTCTATATTTCTGCATAAATATGACCTAAAACATCATCAGATTTTCACACAAGTCCTAAAAGTAGATAAAGAGAACCCAGTTAAACAAATGAGACAAAAATATTATACTTGGTCATTTATTTATTGAGGAAAATGATCCAATATTACATATCTGTGAGTGGCAAAAGTATGTGAACCTCTAGGATTAGTAGTTAATTTGAATGTAAAATTAGAGTCAGGTGTTTTCAATCAATGGGATGACAATCAGGTGTGAGTGGGCACCCTGTTTTATTTAAAGAACAGGGATCTATCAAAGTCTGATCTTCACAACACGTTTGTGGAAGTGTATCATGGCACGAACAAAGGAGATTTCTGAGGACCTCAGAAAAAGCATTGTTGATGCTCATCAGGCTGGAAAAGGTTACAAAACCATCTCTAAAGAGTTTGGACTCTACCAATCCACAGTCAGACAAATTGTGTACAAATGAAGGAAATTCAAGACCATTGTTATCCTCCCCAGGAGTGGTCGACCAATAAAGATCACTCCAAGAGCAAGGCGTGTAATAGTCGGCGAGGTCACAAAGGACCCCAGGGTCACTTCTAAGCAACTGAAGGCCTTTTTCACATTGGCTAATGTTAATGTTCATGAGTCCGCCATCAGGAGAACACTGAACAACAGTGGTGTGCATGGCAGGGTTGCAAGGAGAAAGCCACTGCTCTCCAAAAAGAACATTGCTGCTTATCTGCAGTTTGCTAAAGATCATGTGGACAAGCCAGAAGGCTATTGGAAAAATGTTTTGTGGATGGATGAGACCAAAATAGAACATTTTGGCTTAAATGAGAAGCATTATGTTTGGAGAAAGGAAAACACTGCATTCCAGCATAAGAACCTTATCCCATCTGTGAAACATGGTGGTGGTAGTATCATGGTTTGGGTCTGTTTTGCTGCATCTGGGCCAGGATGGCTTGCCATCATTCATGGAACAATGAATTCTGAATTATACCAGCGGATTCAAAAGGAAAATGTCAGGACATCTGTCCATGAACTGAATCTCAAGAGAAGATGGGTCATGCAGCAAGACAACATCCCTAAGCACACAAGTTGTTCTGCCAAAGAATGGTTAAAGAAGACTAAAGTTAATGTTTTGGAATGGCCAAGTCAAAGTCCTGACCTTAATCCAATCGAAATGTTAACATTTAGTTGCAGTTATTGCTGCACAAGGGGGTCATACCAGATACTGAAAGCAAAGGTTCACATACTTTTGCCACTCAGAAATATTTAATATTGGATAATTTTCCTCAATAAATAAATGACCAAGTATAACATTTTTGTCTCATTTGTTTAACTGGGTTATCTTTATCTACTTTTAGGACTTGTGTGAAAATCTGATGATGTTTTAGGTCATATTTATGCAGAAATATAGAAAATTCTAAAGGTTTCACAAACTTTCAAGCACCACTGTATTTGAATGTCAGATTCAAATCGGAGTAAAAGTCGTGTTGTCGGTTCATCTTGGTTTGGTTTCACACGGATACAGGTCATTTCGTCCAATGCCATTTTTCCAATAGTTTTGACATTTCATCCAAAGCCTTTTTCATACACACTATCAATTATTTTATATTTCAGGCATTTGTTTGTTTGAAAAAAATGAGGAATTCTTAATGGAATTTGACCAACGCAAAACACATTTTTGCAAAATGAAAATGAAACCGGAAATGATGGGAATCAGCGAGTGTCAACTTTGGGCGCGTTCGGCTAGGGCCGTTTGTGGAGAGAGATCGTTTTTATTAGACCAAATTACATAGAAAATCTATACTTGTACTTGCCAGATATCCTTGCCAAGTGCAAGATATGAGATACGATATCCAGATATGAGAAAATATGTATTTTCTCAGTCTTTATATAGGCACGCTGATGCCTCTTGATCATGTGCAGACAAGCCTCATTAACCGCACGTGTGCAGTCCGGAGCGCACTTAAGCGGACTCTCGCACGCATGCTGTTAATGAGGCTCACCTGCACATAATCAAGAGGCATCAGCGTGCCTATATAAAGACTGAGAAAATGCACGTTCAGTGCAAAGTATTACACCACGTCAGCAAGCATTACCAAGTCTTATTCTCCCATGTAGATTCCCTGGGTTTCTGATCCTGTTTCCTGTTCTTAGTTTCTGTTTTTGTCTTTGCCTGATTTAGCCTGTTTGTGCCTCGCCGACCTTTCGCTAGTTTCATGTTTACGAGATTGCCTGCCATTTTGGATTGTTTGACTGTGTGTTTTCACAATTGTTAATAAACATTACTTCTGCACTTGCATCCGTCTCCTACCGCTCTCTGACAGTGGGAGGTACATATAAGGGGTGTTCACACGGCAACTTTTACTCCGGTGTAGCACCGGGGCTGCCCCGGTAGAGCGTTCACACAGTACAAAGTTATACCGGTGTAGCCCCTGAAAGCTGCTTAAACTGGTGCAAATCTAACCCTGCTTGGGAGGTGGTTTAAGAAATTTACTCCGGAGTAAATGCTAGTTTGCGGGGCAGCACCGATATAAAATGGGACGTCTGAACGCTACAGGGGTAGACTCGCTACGCGTGAGGAGAGTTGACTACATACGGGCATTGCATAATTTGCATCCTGGTATTTTGCGCTTCCAAAATGGCGAATATCAACAAGAACAGAACTGCGTGTCTTCCAGTGTTGCCAGATTGGGCGGTTTTAAGTGCATTTTGGCGGATTTGAACATATTTTGGGCTGGAAGACGTCAGCAGTATCTGGCAACACTGGTGTCTTCATCCACGTTGTTTTCCTGGCGCTTGGTGATGCCATGACAACCGGGAAAAAGAAGTACATTTTCACGCATGCGCATATTTCATTTCCGCATTATTACTATCGTATAGCACGGTCGCAAAAATTGCCGTGTGAACGCAAGTGAGGCTGCACCGGTGCTAACACGCTTCTCTCTAGTAAGCAGGTTTGTGACGTGTGAACGCTCCACAAAATTTACACCGGTGTAAGATATATCGCAACAAAATACATCGGTGCAACTCTGATGCAAATATGTGCCGTGTGAACACCCCTATAGTTTATTAGGTATATAAATCGTAGGAGACGCAGTCATAAACCTGCTTAATGCACTCCCTTCAATTAATTATGGTTTATTTATATCTCGATCTTGTCGCACATATAAAATAATTGATCGTGGCTATGAAAAAGGCTTTGGATGAAATGTTTCAACTATTGGACGAAATGGCATTGGACGAATTGGTAATTGGATGAAGTGTCCTTATCCCTTTCACACTGCAGTAATTGCTGTGCAGTCATGCGGTGACTGCTTGCATAGTGTGAATGCTTTTATTTTTCAGCCATGCGAGTGATTACCAAAGCTCTGCTACTTTCCAAGCATCTTTGATTTTCTTGTTTCCAAACAAAATAGTGAAAAAAGTCACATAGCTCGTTTTTATTTTCATGATCTGGGGATCTGGCGCATTTGTCTGTGATCAAAGATTGCTTAGTGTGTGAGTCTGGTCTGTGTGCATTCATGTCATGTGCACATCCCTATGTCCACCAAACAACAGTTCACAAGTCGTATAGTGTGAGCTTGTCAGCGACTCTTAGATTTTGAAAGTCATGTACACTCAGAAAATAAAGTACATTATTGTCCCTTTCGGGGTACAATGGCTTCTTACTGGGGCAGTACTCTCTAAGGTACCTATTTGTACCATTTATATACTGATTGGGAACATATATGTACCTTTTTGACCATAAAAAGGTACACACAATGACCCTGAAGTCCAATAATGAGCCCATTATTGGAGACTGTACCTTAGGGGACAGAAATGGACTCCTACTGTACCCCTATTTCTGACAGTGTAGTCTGCATTCAGCTTAAAGTGCACATTCTGGAACAATTTCGTGTTTTTTTTATATGAAAGTATGTCCCTTTACACACTCATCTAGAAGGGTAATTTTGCACAAGGCCATCTGTCTACAGCAGAAAAAAATAAAATAACAAAATGTGTCTGGAAAAATCCCAAGGGAGTCTGGAGCCAGATTCGTGACGTTACCTGCGAAAGCGCGAGGAGGCTGCGAGAGCTTTACACGGTTTCGGTGCACAGCCTGTGTAGACCAAGCGCTCCCATTTCTCTCTCATTGTCCGGTCTTTTGGAAAATGATGAGTACTAATCCCATCAAGATTGGTGTTGCTACACCCTTCTATGATACATCTGTTAACCATTTTAACAATTACGTGATAATGTTGAAGAAATCTGCAGAAAACCACCAGGTCGTATTCTTATAAACAAACCAGCGCTGACGTAGGATTCAGAAGGTGTCCTGCAGATGACGTCACGAAAATCAATGTTTGCCGGGAAATTCAAATGGAAAGTTTTTTCAGAGGCGGACCAATTCGCCTCAAACGGCTCGATTTCAACTGAATTTTTCTGGTATTGCGCAAGGTAAAAAAATTGCAGAGAATGCAGAATGTTACAGATATTTAACCAAAGTTTAATATAAAATAGGAGAATTACATTGATCTTGCTCCTGAATTTACCCATGATATGCACTTTAGGGGTGGGGCTGAATAATGGTCTTTTATTAATTGGTCAGAAAGACAACAGTGGAAAATATAAGGAATTGGCTATGCTAGGTGGACTGGCTATACTGAATTAAGTATGCTATTAATTAACCATAGATGTGAATGTATGTGTGAACGTGTGTGTGCATGGTACCCAAGGACTGGCATTCAATTCAGCATGTATTCCCATCTCACACAGTGTGTTCCCATGATAGTCTCTGGATCCACCACAAACCTGACCAGGAAAAAAATGTTGGCTGAAGGTGAATGAATGAATGAATGAATGAATGAATGAATGGACTAGTTTAGAACATGTAAACTGTATCCTGCATTGATTATCTCATCTGGCCGACAGGTGATGAGCTTATGCCATCATGTGTCATCCATCCGGCATTGTCTACATTTCACAAAAAAACGCTTCTTCTCTTGCAATTCTTCACCAATTTTTATTCTTTTTGGCAGGAAGGTAGGTCTGCCTGGGGTGCATATACATAGCTTCTACCCAAATTCGCTTAATTGCAATTAATAATGGAGATATGGAGTAATTAAGCCCTAACGAGCAGTTTCCACACACATCGTTTCTTCTCCCTCAATTCTTCACCGATTTTGATTCTTTCTGGCATGAAGGTAAGGGTACCTAGGGTGCATATAACTTCTACCCAGATTTTCTTAATTGCAATTATTAATGAAGTTATGGACTAATTCAACCTTAATGAGCAGTTCAACAAAAATCACTTCTTCTCGGTCAATTCCTCAGACTCTTTCTGGCAAATAGGTCGGTATTCCTAAGGTGTATATCCATCCATTTTGGCATATCACTACAGTGGCATGGCCACTCTGATGACTTCATCAAAATCTCTAGGGAACATTACAGTGCTGGATTATTATAGAGGTTTTTTCCTCTCAACCATTCACGGACAATTTAGGCCAAGTTTACATTAGACCGTATCTGTCTCGTTTTCTTCGCGGATGCACTGTCTGTTTACATTAAACCGCCTGGAAACGCCGGGAAATGGGAATCCGCCAGGGTCCACGTATTCAATCCAGATCGTGTCAGCTCCGGTGCTGTGTAAACATTGAGAATACGCGGATACGCTGTGCTGAGCTCTAGCTGTTGTCTCATTGGACAACGTCACTGTGACATCCACCTTCCTGATTCGCTGGCGTTGGTCATGTGACGCGACTGCTGAAAAACGGCGCGGACTTCCGCCTTGTATCACCTTTCATTAAAGAGTATAAAAGTATGAAAATACTGCAAATACTGATGCAAATACTGCCCATTGTGTAGTTATGATTGTCTTTAGGCTTGCCATCCTTCCACTTGCAAGTGGTAAGTGATATGCGCTGGGATCACACACACAGCGGCTCAGTCCCGAATCACAGCTTGTGCACTTCACTCGCGCGCTCTGTGAGCTGCGCAGGGCCGGAGTGCGCACCCTCCAGAGGGCACTCGCTGTTCAGGGCGGAGTGAGTTGGAGCGCAGGATGCCTGCGGAGCCGAGCGTATCCGTGTATTGGTGTTGCTGTGTGCACGCAAATCGTGTATTGGTGTTGCTGTGTGCACGCTAATCGTTTTAAAAACGTTAATCTGATGATCCGCTGATACGGTCTAATGTAAACATGGGCTAGAGCCACCAATTAGCCTAACCTGCATGTCTTTGGACTGTGGGGGAAACTGGAGCAAACCCACACAGACACAGGGAGAACATGCAAACTCCACACAGAAGGGCCCCCGTCAACCGCAGGGCTCGAACCCAGAACATTCTTGCTGTGAGGCAACAGTGCTAACCACTACACCACCGTGCCCCCTAGGGTGTATATACGGTAGCTTATATATAGCTTGCATATAGTGTACTGTATATAGCTTGTAATATTTACTGCGTAAGGTGGCCCACTTTAGATCGTTCCTTCTGGACTAGACGGGGCTGGAGTGAGCTATGCTGTTATTGACGATCTCGTCTGTCTTTCCTTCCATCCAGATATCAGAAAACATATTTCTGGAGCACTTCCTCTCTATCCTTTCCTCAGAGATCAACCAGGCAACCCTTAACACACAGCATATTTGGCTAACTTCCTGCAGTTGGATCGGTTCTAGGTCACATCATGCGCGCCATGAAATTAAACCATGCTAAGGTTATTGGATGCAGACCAAACTTTAGAGACTGGTTATTTGAATCTGTACTCAAATGTGACTGCTGTGTTAGTCACCTGCTTTCTCAGCCTGTACCAGACTGAATAATGCATATCTTAAAGTGCCCTAAAGCTGACATTTATAACCAGCATCTCAAATTCACAAGACTACAGTCTTTTGAAGGAGGAAATGTAGAAAAGACGTATTTCTTTGCTGCCTATTTTTGTGCTTCTCAGAACAGCTATTGTTGGGAGGGATTGAAAGGTGAGAAAGCAGGTCAGGATTTATTTCCATTTCAATAGAGCCTTAAAGAGGAGCTTAATGAAAGTAGCAGAATGTAAAATAGCTGCATGTCTGAAGGGGCATTGTGTTCGGACGTTGTGCACAACAGTGAAAACTGTTCTGATATTTCTGGAGTGAAAACAGTTTTATACTTTCGCACTGTGTAAATTCAGCTGCTTTGTCCTTATCTCTATTGTGCTACGTGCAGTCAGTTCAAAACTCTTTGCAGTTCAGTCATGACAGAAAAAGCTACGGACGCTTACAATTCAATGTCATGATGTCTTCGCTCAAGTGTAAAGTACAGAACTGTTCCCATTATTCATACCTGTCTCCTCATAGATACTTCGTCTTTCCATTTTTCAGTGTGTTTTTTGTCGTCTTTTGCCACCGTCCTAAGTAATTTACAGCAATCGCCATGAGTTACAACCCTCCATTACAAAGGCCTTATCCACCTCATGGACGATTTATCTGAAATTAGTCTGAGGCAGTGTATCATCAAGCATGATCAGTTCTGAGTCAACAAACTAGCACTAAGCCAAAGGCATCCAGATAGAGATATATGATTCTCCCACATCTAATTGCCTGTAAGAAAGGATGGGACTTGACAGGTGAACACGTTTTCCACTCTGCTTCAAGGTAAACGAGAGGGTTTTTGGTTTTTTTTTTTGTTTGTTTGTTTTCTTAAGCAGCAACTACACACCAAAGAGTGAAACAGTTGCAGACTACTGATGGAGAGAGTAAGATAAGGAACAAGACAGAGAAAAAAGTTGTGTGTGTGTGTGTTAGAGATGGCAAGAGGGTGTGCAAGTGACTACGTTTACATGCACATCCAAATCGAGCTGCTGTCGGTAATCGAGCTGAAGGTCCCAGCAGGGTGCCAGAGAAATCCAATCGTACATGCACACAATGAAATCGAGCTATTGTGTGAGGTACATTGTGCACCCGAGCCACAGGTGGCGCTACACGCCCCATCGTGTTGGTACACTTCCGGTTGTCGTCATGAAGAAGAGCTATTCAAGAGTGTAAACAAAGTTATCAGTTCCGTGTTCTCCATTGCACGTTTTTCTCCCGTCCATGAATTTTAATATATTCAACTCCTTAAGCTGAATGAGCATGAACTCTGTCTCCTCATTGCTCCAGAAGTGCACGTTTCTGCTTGCCTGTGGCAGTGGGGGCGTGGTCAAGCGCCGGTCTGTGACAGGAGGGCGGAGCCAGGGAAGGTGAGTGGCAGAATCACTACACCTGACGGTAATTAACCTGTGTTTGTGTGTCTTCCCAGTAACCGCGCCCTATTTAAGGAGGCAGAGGGAGAGCAGAGGGGACAGCTCATCCCGGGACTAGAACACAGCGCACGCGTGTGTGTATGTGTGTGTGTGTGTGTGTTTTTCTCTCAAGAATAAAAGTAGGCCGTTAAACTGAAAAGTCTGACAATAAAAAGCCTATTAGTACCAGAAGCTTTGTCCTGCTGTCCTCTGTGCTCCACCCACACTTCAGAGAGCTCTACATCGCCATTTTCTCTTCTTCGTTTGTTCCTCCTGACCTCTTCTGCTGCTCGCTACTACTGTTGTCATGCCGACCGAGGCTGTTGCGTTTCCCGCTTGTGGTCTCGTCACTCGTCACTTCCAGAAGGGGCAGTAAGTAGCTCGACTACTAGCTCGATAGGGTATACATGCACTAAGTAGCTCGGCAGAAATCGCATAATCTAGGTCGTGTAGCTCGATTCCGAGAAATCAAGTTCGGTTCAATTTCAGACGAATTAAGGTGTATACATGGCATTTTGAACTTCGATTTCAGTCGAGCAACGGCAGAAATTCGATTCTCTCTATGTGCATGTAAACGTAGTGAGTGTTTACATGTGTGCAAGTGAAAAAAAAGGTGCATATTGATAAAACAGAAATGGAGAGAAGGAATGATGTCAAATGTGTCTATATCTGTAAATGATCAGGGAGCAATGAAAGTAGGAGTTTATGAAATTCTCTCTCAACCATTCCTTCCAGTATATGTTCCTTTGATTCATTATTTCATTCTAAAAACAATAACCATTACAATAATCATAATCAGCTTGAGGCAATCTTACTTGGTGCACACCTTTATCACTGATTAATAGCCCCCAAGCATAACTACGTCATCACTTTTTTACCACAATGCATTGTGGGGGAAAGTCGGGGTCGGTAGTTGAGTGATATGACGGATGTCAGATTAATTTTACATGAGGGTGATGTGAGAGGAGCGAGTTTGCCATGCTCTGTCGTGGAAGACAATGAAATTGGTGATTTAAAGAGGTGGATAACATGTCAAGGGTTTACAGCAGGAAAATCGGAATCCAAATCAAGCTTGGTGAGAAGGTAAGAGTCGAGACCGTGTCTACCACACTGTACAACAACATCAAACCTCAGAATGATTGATTGAAGTGTTTATTTCGAATATGAAAAGCAAAATAATAAAAAGAAAAATAAAATAAACATTTAAACATCTCATCTCCTCTAGCTACTTTATCCTGTTCTACAGGGTCGCAGGCAAGCTGGAGCCTATCCCAGCTGACTACGGGCGAAAGGCGGGGTACACCCTGGACAAGTCGCCAGGTCATCACAGGGCTGACACATAAACACAGACAACCATTCACACTCACATTCACACCTACGCTCAATTTAGAGTCACCAGTTAACCTAACCTGCATGTCTTTGGACTGTGGGGGAAACCAGAGCACCCGGAGGAAACCCACGCGGACACGGGGAGAACATGCAAACTCCGCACAGAAAGGCCCTCGCCGGCCACGGGGCTCGAACCCGGACCTTCTTGCTGTGAGGCGACAGCGTTAACCACTACACCACCGTGTCGCCCACAAACTGCTGTCTCCCATTTAAATAACTTTTCACCCAATCCAGCACTATTCCCCTGATACCATATCTTTCCAGTTTCTTGATTAATATTTCATGGTTGATTGTGTCAAAAGCTTTTTTTAAATCAATAAATACTCCAATAGCATATTGCTTGCGATCTATAGCATTTGTGATTTCTTCTATTGCCTCTATTATTGCCAATGATGTTGATCTGTTTGACCTAAACCCATACTTATTCTCTGCAAGAATTTTGTGTTTTTCTAAAAATGTGTCCAATCTGTTGTTGAAGAGTTTTTCCAGTATTTTTGCGAATTGTGGGAGCAAGGAGACAGGTCTATAGTTTGTGAAATGATGTTTGTTTCCAGCCTTGAACAGAGGTATAACTTTAGCTATTTTCATTTTATTTGGAAATGAACCAGTTTGAAATGATAAATTACAGATGTATGTTAACGGCTTAGCAATGCCCTCAATGACATTTTTTATCAGTGACATATTGATATCATTAAAGTCAGTGGACTGTTTGTTCTTACATTTTTTAACAATATTCAAAATTTCATTTTCATCTACTGCTTGAAGAAACAATGAGCAAGGATTTCTCTCTAATAACTGTTCATCATATGTACCTGAATCAGGGATTTTTCTTGTAAGGTCAGATCCAACACTTACAAAGAATTCATTAAAGCTATTACCCACATCTTTCATGTTATAATTTTCAATATCCTTATCAATGAAATACTTTGGCAGATTATTGTGTTGAGATCCATTTCTTATAATATTGTTTAGTATTTTCCATATTCCTTTAATGTTATTTCTATTGTCATCTAATATCCTCTTATAATAATCTTTCTTACTTGCCCTTATAATATCAGTTAACTTGTTCTTATATTTTTTTATATTTATATTCTGCCTCTTTAGTTCTCTGTCTTATGAAATCTCTGTAGAGTGTATTTTTCTTTTTGCAAGCATTTTGTAGACCTTTTGTAATCCATTGGCAATTTGTATATGCTAGTTTTCTGTTATATTTCTTAATTGGACAATCATATAATGAGGAAAATATTCTTAGAAACGCATTATATGTAAGGTCAACATCTTTTTCTTTATATATTATATCCCAGTTATACTCCAATAATTCATTTTTGAAGAAATGTCTTATTTCTGTATATTCCACCAGCTAAACTTTATCGAGAAAACAAATCTATTTGAATATCGGGAGTTGTATGTAGCCTCTCTGAAATTAGCTTTAATGTCTATCATGTTCATGGCGAAATTACATTAAGTCTAAGATTGCTTCGTGATCCCAGGCCCAGATGAACGCATCAAAACATTTATAAATGAATGATTAGTTAAATAAAACTTTATATCAGGAAACATTACAAAAAATAAAAAATAAATAAAATAACTTTGGAAACCTGCTGATCTGCCGTGTCATGTTCAGTATAAATGCATTTTCTTCAATAAATGCCGCTAGTGAGGTACACTGAATGTTACAGACACCCGAAAGAGAACCCTTGGTGGTTTGGGAGTTTTATCGGTCCGACAGGCTCGTTCGGCTGCCAAGTCCTTCGGTATATTGAGAGGCAAAGGCCAAAGAATGCATCTCTGTTTTACAGGCTTTGGAATATCGCTAGTTTCAGACGATGAACAGTATCGATTGTTATAATCTTCTATAACCAAAGGCCATTCCGCAGACCATGGAAATTATTGCTGGGTCACAGTTTAAGTCCATCTTTTTCCCACCAGAGAAATGTAAGCTACAAACACTTGTCCATTTCAATTCATTTCAAAGGTTTTCACTGTGGATGAAACTTATCCATTTCTTTCTTCTCTTCTCCTTGACTGGCAGCTGATAAAAGCTCAAATTAGGTGTTCTCTTTGTTGTGGAGACACAGTTAGGCACACAGTAATTCACTTCAGGCATGGTTAAAACCAGTTAGAGAGAACAATGCAGTGTTTAACAAAGGCAAAAGTAAACAATACGGTGGAGCTAACCCTGGGCATTACCCATAATGCATTGCGGTAAACAATCGATGATGTAGTTATGGGTTAGGGTCATTGTTTTCTCCCACGTTCCTCTACTGCTGCTTTCCCTCCTGGCTTCCTGTAGCTGTCACATCAGATGTAAAACACTCATAGTTACCTAGAAAGCCAAAAATGGCCAACTCTCACATTCCTGAAGATACTTCTCAGACCCCCAATACACACACAGCTCCACAAGTAAGACATGCATCAAGGTTCTTCTCTATATTTTCAACTTCCCCTGGCTGTCCAAACAGCGGAGTCACTGGTGAAGATAAAACTCTCAGACCTTCACTCGAAGACTATAATCTCAAGCCATCACTAAGTTCTACAGGACTTCTGTATATCGCTCTGGATAAAGATGTCTACGACATGTTTTAAAGGAAAAGTTTGCAAGACATTTTGAAGCCTGTGGTTGTTTGCTGCACTAATGTCACAAGGAGACATGGCTAGTGCAATTATAATGGTATTTAATAAGAGAAAAAAATAGCAGTGATCTAACACATAAGGGATAAAGGGGCAGCCATGGCTTGAAGGTAAACGTGATGATACACGAGGCAACTTCCTGGGCAACATTGCTGGGCAATTGCATTTTGACACTTTCCCATTGAGATTGGGCAACGTAATTTCAATCTGAATGATTTTGATGGTTTTGGGCAACTTTTTAAAATCATCCAATCAGAGTGCTAGCAGGGAATCACATGACCACCTAAGATCTTCATTTTCAGCAAAGATGGTGGCATCTCTGGCAGTGGAGTGAAGAAAAACTGACAACATATCTTTTTAGGCCAGTATGTTGTCATGTGTAAACCCAAAGTGGTGAATTTACCTCAGGAAATGCTTAGAAATACCGGCTAGTGGTCTAGTGGTTAGCGTGTTGGCCTCTCGATCGCGAGTTCTACTCACGGTCGGGTCATACCAAAGACCATCATAAACTACTACTGCCTACTGCCATCTGGAAAGGCACGCTGCAATACAGATGCAAGTGGGGAGTCAAACTCTCGTGGTTACCAGAGGACTAGCCCCCCCACTGTAACCCTAGCTGTGTAATAGGCGAGAAGCTGAAGGCTATGGAGATCGGCGCCATCCTATGCGCCACATGGTGTGGGAAGGACTTTGATTTTGATTTGAATGCTTAGAAAACCAAGAGACTTCTATTTTTATGTGCTCAGGTTGTAATTAAGACATCAATTTTTTTTTTCCAGCTAAGTGTAAACTGCTGTTAGCTAACCACTGCACCATAGAGATTGAATGGGATTTAGCTAACTAGTAGCGGTTTTTGCTAACATAGTTAGCTGAAAGTTAGCACTAGCTATGTAGGGATTAAAAAGTGTTAAAAGTGATGGGCAGCTCATGATTTTTTTTGTGTGAGTTGTAACAGAGATTGTCTATCTTTCAGTGTCCATCTTTGCGATGTTTGTCTCCCTGGAAATAGATTTGCTCTTATCTGATTGGTTGCTGCCAATTGTCTGTTGCCCTAATTAGTTGCCCTGTGTCAACAACATTGCCCCAAAAGTTGCCCTGTGTATCATCACCTTTAGAGAAGCAGCCTTGGCCCCAAAAGGTCACTGGTTTGATTCCTGGGACCAGCAGGAACAATGTGAGGGAAGATGTGTGAATGAGCAGCACTTTCCCCTCTCTCTGTATCATGGCTAAAGTGCCTCTGAGCAAGGCACCTAACCCCCAATTGTTCCCTGGGTGCTGTAGCAAAGCTGCCCACTGCTCTGGGTATGTGTGTGTGTTCATTGCTCACACGTGTGTGTGCGTGTGTTCACTGCTTCAGATGGGTTAAATGCAGAGGAGGCATTTCACTGTGCTTGAGTGTATGTGTGATAAATAAAGGCTTCGTCTCATGATCAGGTTTCACTTTTAGCACCTAAAAACAAAAGAGCAAGAACGTATTTTCTCAATCACCATTTTGCTAGTTAGTTATCTATAAGATGACGAGCATGGTGGCATTGATGATGGTGGTAGCATGAATTTTCAAACCTTATCTGTTTGAGCAGAGAGCACAGATAAAATGAGAGAGCTGACCAGACGAAAAGACTAAAGTGCTGCTGCATCAGTCCTTTTACATGTTGCTCTTTTAGAGATGAATTCCCACTGGTGCCACTATCAGAGAGTAGTCAAATGGCATTGCAGGTAATACTGAATACTGTCCAATTTTATTTTCAAATTGTAAGCTAACTGGTTTCAACCCGAAAGTCAACCCTAATCTAATCATCTAATCAGAAAATCGATCTTTTTCATCATTTTGCATTTTAATCGAAATATGCCTGATGCTCCGTGATGCACTAGCTTCAGGCTTAAAATCTGTTTTGCATCCAGTATTCCCAGGATCGGCTTTAGCTCCACTGCATTTATCACCAGGTAACAGAGCATTTTTTAAGGATTTTCCACAAGGAGACCAACTGGTCTGGGCAATACAATCACAGGCCCCAGAGTCCATGCGGCTGCACCGCTGCGGCATATTCTGTGATGCAAAATGGTTCACCAATCACCATACAGACAAACACACTACAGTGACTACACAGCTATCAAGAGCAATTACCAAGCACAAATGTTATGTCAAAGATACTCAAAGTTACACAGTAATGACATCGGATTCTGACATCAGCCATCTCAGTAACCAAATTTTAGTTTTGTTTTTCTTAACCAACATGATCTTGTGTGTATATATCTTATAACATAGATCTTCGTTTTCCTTGTTAAATGTATACTGACATGGTACTTGGTTAATTAATTGCAACTGATTGAACCAAATGATAAGACATAACTTGGTTTAAAATTTGGTCTCCCAGTGAAGCTGGTTTGGCATTGACTAGGAGACCAAATCTGGCCACTGGGAGACCATTTGGTCTCCCAGTAACTATGTTAAAAAATGCTCTGCCAGGTAATACTAAAGTGGTGACTCAAGTTGCTAGTTGAATTTGTGAGGGGATCTTGAAGAATTTAGGAAAGTGGCACACTTCCTGGTTTGTTCTGGATCACAGTACCTTGCAAAGTTTTTGAAAACTTTAAATAAAAATTTGCAAACTTTTCCTCACTTTTTTCTTTTCTATTCTGGTACCTCCTGGATAGGGGTGTTTCATGATCTAACTTTAGTAGCTAATATGCCAGCTTTTATACTGACTATTGGGGCGGCGAGGCATCATCCATAAGTCAGGCCTTCAGGTGGGATTCATTCATGGGCATTTTTAGTCTGGCACTCATTGCATTTGGAGGACATCAGAGCAGGCCTTTTACCAAATTATTTAGTTCGCTTGGAGGAGAGAAAGATGACAAATGTAATTGTGTGTGTGTGTGTGTGTGTGTGTGTGTGTTTATATTCTTGGGTTTCACATGATGTCACATCCGCCTCATTAGTTAAACAAAACTTTAGCTGGTGGTCTACCAAAGCTCAGTTGACAAAGCGTTTGCATGGAGAAGGTGCATTGCTTGCATCAAGTCAAGTCAAGTCAAGTCAGGTTTATTTCATCCATAAACATGGAAATTACAGTGCACATACCCATCCCATGCTCATAAAAACATTAGCATAAATATACACATCTCCTTTAAGAAACCATAAGGCCATAATAAATAAATAAATAAATAAATTTAATACACTATGGAAAAGTACGCTTAAAGTGCTTGTTGTGCTGTCTAATAGCCTGAGGAATGAAAGAGAGAGCATACCGATTTGTCCTTGTCACAGGGGGCTTTAACCTACCACTGCGCTCCATAACCCTCCCTGTCAAGTTCTCATGTAGAGGATGAGTAGGGTCCCCAATTATTTTCTTCCTCATACTTGCTAGGCGGTCCTCATATATTTTATCAACAGTATTTGACTCTCCCATCATTTTTCCAACCCTCCTAGTCACTCTGTCAATCCTGGCCTTTTCAGTTGCCCCAGCATTCCCACCCCATCCCACCACACAGTAACTCCACACGCTACATATTACTGCCATAAAAAACATCCTCACAACAGCTAAATTTACCTTGAAAGACTTGCATGAAAAATGCCTTACGTTTGCGTTGTTTTAGGTTGTTCGAACCGATCAAACCGTGAAACTGATAAAAGTTTCTTCAGGGTTCCCCGTGAACTAATAAAAAAGGGGGAACGAACACAGGATTTCACAAAAAGACGTTGAGAAAGGTGGCTTTTGAACCTCTCACTGAAATCGAAGGGAGCCGAGTCGAAGCATGCTCGAGTTTGCAGTGATCACTTAGTGAAAGGTTTGTATTTCCCTCTCAGCTGTGGCCTTAGTGTTTTCCAAGTACTTTTCTTGCTATGTGTCATTATTTTACGGTACTTTTTTTAGTCACGAAGCGCTAAAGTCCCCAGCTGTTTCTTTGTTTACTCCTCACTCAGTGGCCACCATACTGAAAACAACGCGTCTCGCTTTCTTTAACAGGGTGTCCTAGCGGTCTTTTCAATGAGTCTTTCAGCAAGTGCACGCAATCAAAACAACAACGAATAATAAAGACCATACGTATGAAGGTCGCGACAAAATTCTTCCCCAGCCGTACAGTTACAATGCGCCGTGATCACTTCTCCGTCTTGTTTAACTAAGATCCAGGTCTTTAAAGGGGTTTCTGATGATCTTTGTGAATGATTTAGCTGAGAGATAAGAGCCAACACAAGGGAGAATCAAGCCAACTGTTGTTTGTTTACACTTCAACTTGCAGTGCTTTGTTGTAAAAACGCGAACAAAAAGCTTAAAAAAAACAACCCATACTTACACGGGCAAAAACAATCCAGGATTCATTGGGCAGCGACTTGATCCCGAGGTCCTTTACCCAGCCACATACAAAAAAGTTGTAAGCCTCCATACTCTTCCACGCTTTCATCTGTTTTGCGGTGTAGAAGGATGTCTGCAACACCAGATAGTTCGAGATGTCGGGGAACTCGACTGAAGGGTAGTTTTCGAGATTGTATGACAAATCCTTCTTTCCCAGACTGTCGGGGTCGATTCCATTGCACATAGCAATCTTCTGAATAGATCTAAAGCAAGCAGTGGCTTCTAGATTACGAGCGTACTCTGATAAGTTATCGCAAGTTGTTTGCACTACGGCAGCCGTTTTGGTTTGATTGACCACCAGCAGTTTTACCAGAAGTGAAATTGCTAAGAAAAGTCACATGACTGAAACCCAAGAATACTACTGAGGACCAAATGTCCCCACAAGGAGAGTCAAATATGACAATTTTGATCTTGTGGGGGCATTTGGATGGTCCCCATAAGGAAATTGCTGTTGTGACTTTTTTTTTTAAACAATAAATAAATAAATTAATTAAAAAGTTTCATTTTCATTACTGAGGTGAAGGTTAGCTATAGGTGCAGAGACAATATTAATTAACTGTGACAATAATTATGTCAATGGAAGGTCCTCACAAGAACAGTGAGACAAACATGTGTGTGTGTGTGAGACATAATAGAAATAAGATGCATGAACGCATGATGTACAGTGTTATGTAGGAGTACAAGAAAGAAACACTGTAGACATTGGTAGGATTAGTTCTCATGGTCTGGACATCATCCATCCATCCATCCATCCATCCATCCATCCATTATCCATAACCGCTTATCCTGTACAGGGTCGCAGGCAAGCTGGAGCCTATCCCAGCTGACTATGGGCAAGAGGCTGGGCACACCCTGGACGTGTCACCAGATCATCGCAGGGCTGACACAGAGAGACACAAGACCATTCACACTCACATTCACACCTACGGTCAATTTAGAGCCACCAATGAGCCTAACCTGCATGTCTTTGGACTGTGGAGGAAACCGGAGTACCTGGAAGAAACCCACGCAGACACGGAGAGAACATGCAAACTCCACACAGAAAGGCCCCTGTCAGCCACTGGGCTCGAACCCAGAACCTTCTTGCTGTGAAGCAACAGTGCTAACCACTACATCACCGTGCCGCCTGGATATTCTACTGACCCCTAAAACACATTCTGCTCTTGTCCCCAAACACAATTATTTATGACAATGTAAATGTCACTATTCTAATAAAATCTCAACCTCATCTTCGATATTCTCAAATCTGATTTACATGTCACTCTGAGAATGAGCCAAAAGTCACAGCCTACCAATTGAATCTGTATGCAATTGCTCTCTGTAATATTAAAGAATCCCTGCATGTAAAATTAGATTCCACTTCCATTAACCTCAAGTAAGCATACCAGTGGACAACCCAACCCATGCTATTCTGACAGCAGGAGCGAAGACTGCTCTCAACAATCTCCTGTAGGATGCGTTTTCTTTTTTTCGTTTCTCCAGCATCTAGATCTTCTGCAGAGATTTGTTTACTAAGTCAACAAAAACCTCTCAGCAACCGGCCGCTGGTATAAGTGTGAAATTTCTTCAAATAACACCATAGTGTGAGGCATCATAGTGAGGAATTGTTTTATTTCTGCATCCGACAATGGATTTAGCATTAAAGCCTGACACCACTGTTGACTGTGTCGAAAATTTAATTTTACATTATGTTCAATAATTCAGGTGCCTCTGTGAGGGGAGGGGGAATGTTTAAGGAATGAAGCCATTCTGAGGTTCATAGCAAGAGAAATGCAACACCGGCAGGAAGGAGTGTTTTGCGCGTACATGCATGCATACACTCAGCAACCACTTTATTAGGAACACCTGTACATATCCACCTGCACATTCACGCAGTTATCCAATCAACCAATCATGTAGTGGTGTGCATACAATCATCTAAATGGAGGTCAAGCGCTTCAGTTAATGTTCACATCAGACATCAGAACATCAGTGTGTGGAGGGAAAAAAACCAGCAGTTCTGTCAGTGGAATGACCTTGTTGATGAGAGAGGTCAGGGAAGAATGGCCAGACTGGTTTGAACTTATATGGAAGCTAGGGTAACTCAAACGAGATTGTCAATGACGGCGTAGCTCACTCTGGCCCCATCTAGTCAATAAGGAGCGATCTAAAGTGCGATAAATGTTACAAGCTATAGATACTACGGTATATACACTATCTACCGTACAAGCTATATATAGAAGCTATACACCCTAGGAATACCGACCTATTTGCCAGAAAGAATCAAAAATGGTGAGTAATTGACCGAGAAGAAACGATTTTTGTTGAACTGCTCATTAAGGTTTAATTAGTCCATAACTTCATTAATAATTGTAATTAAGCAAATCTGGGTAGAAGTTATATGCACCCTAGGTACCCCTACCTTCATGCCAGAAAGAATCAAAATTGGTGAAGAATTGAGGGAGAAGACGCAATTTGTGTGGAAACAGCTTGTTAGGGCTTAATTACTCCAAATCTTCATTATTAATTGCAATTATGCAAATTTGGGTAGAAGCTACAGTATATGCACCCCAGGCAGACCTACCTGCCTGCCAAAAAGAATAAAAATTGGTGAAGAATTGCAAGAGAAGAAGCGACTTTTGTTGAACTGCTCGTTAGGGCTTAATTACTCCATATCTTCATTATTAATTGCAATTATGCAAATTTGGGTAGAAGTTAGATGCACCCTAGGTACCCCTACCTTCATGTCAGAAAGAATCAAAATTGGTGAAGAATTGAGGGAGAAGTGAGTTTTGTCGAACTGCTCCTTAAGGCTTAATTACTCCATATCTTCATTATTAATTGCAATTATGAATATTTGGGTAGAAGCTATATGCACCCCAGGCAGCCCTACCTTCCTGCCAAAAAGAATAAAAATTGGTGAAGAACTGAGGGAGAAGAAGCGATTTGTGTGGAAACAGCTTGTTAGGGCTTAATTACTCCATATCTTCATTATTAATTGCAATTATGCAAATTTGGGTAGAAGCTACAATATATGCACCCCAGGCAGACCTACCTGCCTGCCAAAAATAATAAAAATTGGTGAAGAATTGCAAGAGAAGAAGCGACTTTTGTTGAACTGCTCATTAGGGCTTAATTACTCCATATCTTCATTATTAATTGCAATTATGAATATTTGGGTAGAAGCTATATGCACCCCAGGCAGCCCTACCTTCCTGCCAAAAAGAATAAAAATCGGTGAAGAATTGAGGGAGAAGAAGCGATTTGTGTGGAAACAGCTTGTTAGGGCTTAATTACTCCATATCTTCATTATAAATTGCAATTATGCAAATTTGGGTAGAAGCTACAGTATATGCACCCCAGGCAGACCTACCTGCCTACCAAAAAGAATAAAAATTGGTGAAGAATTGCAATAGAAGAAGCAACTTTTGTTGAACTGCTCGTTAAGGCTTAATTACTCCATATCTTCATTATTAATTGCAATTATGCAAATTTGGTTAGAAGTTAGAGGCACCCTAGGTACCCCTACCTTCATGTTAGAAAGAATCAAAATTGGTGGAGAATTGAAGGAGAATAAGCGATTTGTGTGGAAACAGCTTGTTAGGGATTAATTACTCCATGTCTTCATTATTAATTGCAATTATGCAAATTTGAGTAGAAGCTATATGCACCCCAGACAGACCTACCTTCCTGCCAAAAAGAATAAAAATCGGTGAAGAAATGCAAGAGAAGAAGCGACTTTTGTTGAACTGCTCGTTAAGGCTTAATTACTCCATATCTTCATTATTAATTGCAATTATGCAAATTTGAGTATAAGCTATATGCACTCCAGGCAGACCTACCTTCCTGCCAAAAAGAATAAAAGTCAGTGAAGAACTGCAAGAGAAGAAGCGATTTTTGTGAAATGTGGACGACACTGGACAGACAACAGACAACACATGATGGCATAAGCTCATCACCTGTCAGCCGGATGAGCTAATAGCCACTGTTTACAAACACGGTGAGCAGAAAAGCATTTCAGAACACAAGACTAGTCAAATCTCAAGGACATTTTTTTTAAACAGCACCAACAACCATAGCCCAGTTAAAGTTACCAAGATAGCATTTCTCTCCCACTCCAAGCTTAAAGTGGCATTCCACCATTGGATGTATTTTTTTGGCATAAAATACAATATATTTTATGACAACATGACTAGACAGACGCTACGTTCACACTGCAAGGCTTAATGCTCAATTCCGATTTTTTTGTGAAATCCGATTTTTTTGTGAGGTCGTTCACATTAACAAATATATGCGACTTGTATGTGATCCTCAGTATGAACGAAAAGCGACCTAAAAGTGTTCCGCATGCGCACTGCAGGATACGACGACGTCACACGCAGTGAGCATGGCCAGTGTTTACGGAAGTAAAATCGCCCGGTTGCGGTACGACTCATCCAATCTAGCTTGAATAGCTGCATCCCCCCAAATGGAAATCAGCTCCCTAACCTCTGCATCCTTCCATTGAGAAGATTCAGAACCTTCACAGCCCGAAGCGTCCCTCGCACTGATGTCATGCGCAGGGGCGCAGATACGTTTTTTGAACTGGGGGGGACAAAAAACTGGGGGGGGGACAAAGCTGCCAGCAAACCAACCCCAACCCCGATATGCCTGTCAAACTTGTTGTTAGTAACCATAGCAACCAAGCTCGAGCTCGCAACCTGTGCAGTCTGCGCAGCTCAACCAACCGAATATCAGTCTTTGTTTTGTTTTATGTGAGTTGTTGCAATTATATGTATACACTGCTGTGCACCTCAATAAACCGAATGGTAATTAGTCTTTTGATTTTTCCGTGAGGTTTGCCTTATGCAAAGAAAGACAGCATAGACGTTTTTTCCTCCCTATAAGTAGGGGGGACCGAACGAGGCGAATTTAAATATGACTCGTCCCACCCTCTATCTGCGCCCGTGATTATGCGCCATGTTGTTAACTTTTTTGAGAGATGCGCCGCCTACTTCAGTGCAGAATAGTGACGTTTGTGGCTTGTTGATGACGTGTAAGTCGGATGAATGCGACCTGGCGGTTCAGACTGAAGTCGCATATGAAAAGAGCGGATAGGAATCGGAATTAGCACCACATATCCAAATGGGCTGGGTCGGATTTGAAAAAATCGGATCTGTGTCGTTCATATTGTCAATAAAAGATCGGATACAGGTCACATATGGGCGAAAAGATCGGATTTGAGTCACTTCAGCCTGCAGTGTGAACGTAGCCAGAGAAATCTTTTAGCTTCAAAATGATATATCAAGCATAATTTTTTGACAACAAGTATATTAATTTTGCAACCAAAGTCACCTACCCTTTTAATTTCCGCGCGGTAGTGAAACGTGATGTCATCGGCAGGTTCCCCTTCTTGTGTACCACGTGTCGGTCTATTTTTAGACCAGGAAACCCCCAAAGTGAGAAAGTCATTTCTCCTCGTATATGGGGGCCAAAAAAATTGCAAAAAATTTTGAGTTAATCTTTCAGTTAGCTAGATTTATTGGTATTAGCTAGATTTATTGGTATTATTTTTATCGCGTTCTATCCGCCATTGCTGATAATATGTGCCATGTCACACATCACGTGGTACACAAGAAGGGGAACCTGCCGATGACATCACGTTTCACTACCGCGCGGAAATTAAAAGGGTAGGTGACTTTGGTCGCAAAATTAATATACTTGTCGTTGTCAAAAAATTATGTTTGATATATCATTTTGAAGCTAAAAGATTTTTCTGTCTAGTCATGTTTTCATAAAATATATTGTATTTTATGCCTAAAAAATACATCCAATGGTGGAATGCCACTTTAAGATTAATGAACTGTGAAGCTCTTTACATGAATCTGCATGGTTTTATGCATTGCACTGCTGACATGTAATTAAATGATTGCATGAATGAGCAAGTGTCCATGTGTCCCTATTTAAGTGGCCGGTGAGTGTACTCTTCTCAATCTCATTCACGGTGCCATTTTTAACCTAAGTTCAGCTTGTTTTTTTTTTTCTTTCTTTCTTTTAGAAGTCTAGAATATTAATCAACATTCAATTATCACCTTTTGACTTTTTGGCAAAATGATGAGCTCTCTCACCAGACTGTTATTCTGGACTTAAAAAAAAAAATCTCTCCAGAATATTGCAGACAGTCAAAAGGCAAAAGCAATTTGCCCGTCTGAAATGTGAAATACCTCCAGAATGTTCATGTTTCCAAAAGAGAATAAAACACACAGACTGCGGAACACGTCTGGTGCTTCGCCAAAAAGCTTCTTAAATCTGAGTTTTATTGCCCAACAAGTCTCTCTGATCTGACAGCCATTCCACCTCTGCCTTTTTGTCTACCTCTCAAAGGGAAACACAAACTAACTTGTTTGCCGATGTGCCTTCGCTAAACAATGAGCCACTAATACTCATCAATACCGCCACTCAACTACTGTAACAATACCATCAGTTGAGAATGAGATCGATGAACGATGGTTGCCAATAATTCAAAGAAACTGACGGACATGGAAGAGCATTTATGCCAGAGACAAATCAATATTGTATTGATCGACTCAGGAAAGTACACATCAACTGAGTAATCGAAGTAATCAATGAACCAACATACTGATAAACACATTAGAACACAAATTAATTGCAAAAATGATATAATTAAGAAATTAATTTATTAAAAATGTGCCTCTGGACACTTTTGCGATGATGGCTGAGGACTCCAATCGCTATGATAACTTTAGGACTGCAGCTGTCATGTACAGACTTGCACTCAAGTCTCCATCAATGATCAGTTGATAACTTCAACAAAACAGACCTCACGCTCAAACTATAATGAATTTCCTGGTTACACAGTTGTACTTTCTGACTATATAGGACACAGTTAGAGAAGGGACATTTATTTATCCCTGATCAGCAAGCCTGTGGTTAGCACTGTCACCTCACAGCAAGAAAGTTCTGGGTTCGAGCCCAGTGGCTGACAGGGGCCTTTCTGTGTGGAGTTTACATGTTCTCCCCGTGTCTGTGTGGGTTTCCTCTGGGTGCTCCAGTTTCCCCCACAGTCCAAAGGCGTGCAGGTTAGGTTAACATGGGGTGGCCTTGGGCTGAAGTGCCCTTGAGCAAGGCAACTAACCCCTGACTGCTCCCCGGGCGGTGTAGCATAGCTGCCCACTGCTCTGGGTATGTGTGTGTGTTCATTGCTCACTTGTGGGTGCTCACTGCTTCAGATGGGTTACGGTAAATACAGAGGATGAATTTCACTGTGCTTGAGTGTACATGTGACAAATAAAGTCTTCTTCTTCTTCTTCAAAGCAAGTTATTTATAATCATGCTATCTGTTATCACCCAGATGAGGATGGGTTCCCTTTTGAGTCTGGTTCCTCTCAAGGTTTCTTCCTCATGTTGTCTGAGGGAGTTTTCTTCCTTGCCACCATCACCACAAGCCTGCTCATCAGGGATAAATAAATACATTTATTAAGGATAAAATTAGCTCATATGTTTAAAGTGTTTAATTTTCTATAACACTATTTTGTGACAATAGCTTTTTTCTGTTGTTAAAACTGCTATACTAATAAACTGACTTGTCTTGACTTGACAATACTGTAGGTGCAACAGGCTTATCGAATCAGTCTCATGTAAAAAGGGATCAGTCTCATAAACTCTAATCATTAATTCAAGTGTCTAATAGTTTATAGCTAAACTATTAAAATCAGTGGAATAACTTAGTGGTGATGCTTCTATAGTTTTAGTGAGTATTGTAGCTCTAATGTAATACGTTTACTCTAGATCTGTAACATTCATATAACAACCAAACGGGCGAAGGCAATTAGAATACTTGTTTGGCAGAGGTTGGCACTCAGTGAATGTTGTAGCAATAGACAGGACACAGTTTACTCCAAAGGTACCATTTATTGAAATAGCTGACATGATTTAGCAAACTAATACTGATCAGATATAGCAACAATAGCAGCCAAGGAATAATTCAATATAAATGGTGATACAATGTATGCAAGTAATAATCAGTAGTGTATAAAGCAATAGTCAGTAGTAAGTAGAATAATAACTAGCAGTAAACAGAATAAGAAATCAGCAGTGAATATAATGATAACTAAGGCACTAACAGTGATCAGAAGTAATGGGCTATATGCAAGTGTTACAGTGTAGGGGCGAGTGAATGTTAAAATGCGAGAGGGAAATCATGTGTTTATGTGTGTCTGTGTGAGTGTGTGTGTGTGAGAGTGTGTGTGTGAGTGTAGGCGTGTGCGTGCGTGTGCGCAGCTGCACACTAACGAGATGAGGAGGAGCTAGGAAGAGAGAGAGTGTGCGCAGGCGCACGACAAGGAGGAGGGGAGTGAGGGAACGAGGCGGCATGCGCCGCGCCTGGGCGAGGGATAAACGTGGTATGTGAATGTAGTGCCGCGAGCCTTTGTGCTCGGCTCCACCTAAAAAGGGGGGTGAGCAACAAGGAGAGCGCACGAGGAAGAGAGACAAAGGATCTGTAGCTTAAAAACTAGTCCCAGCTAGGCCTTAAACCCAAACTTCTACTCAACCCTTAGCTACTCCTGAAATCCCAATGTTGAGGGGTGTAGTGCGATGGAGGGAGTTAAAAAAAAAGAGAGAGAGAGAATGCATGCATGATCTGACTAATACGAATAGTAAACAAAGCAAATCAAACAACACGCGGTCTAAGACTGGCTTTCATGTGAATCAAAATGCGTACATTTAAACCATGAATGAATTCAAATAACACTCTTCGCATTAACTAGCCACAGCTAAGACTAACAATTACCCAGATGCCAGCATTACTTGAGATCGCTCTTGCTTGGCGACTGAAAGTGCGCCATCTGTTATCCGAAGATAGCGCGGAGCGCAGGTCCAGGGAGAAAACAGTTCTGTTCCTTTTGCTTTTACAGCTCGTCAGCATGATCTGGAAGGAATCTTGCTTGTGGTTTATCGATGTTGCGAAAGGGAAAAGGGATCCGGTCACCTTTTCTCTTTAAAATACTGCGTGGGCTGCAGTAACTAACCGGTTCAGTTATTATTGCAACTAGGTGAAGATCAAATACATTGAACTTTGGCTAAAGGTCCGGTATCAATAGCTCATTCTTTGTCCTTTGTCCTTCTGTAGCACAGATGCAACGACGTCTTTTTCACGCATGGGGATCCCCCGCCAGAGAGAAAGAATTTCAATTTTGCCGCGGGTTTTAAAGCACAGTCGTGACGTCACTATATTTGGTATCTGGTATCATCTCTGTATCCAATACTATTACAGCGAGTCAGAAGAATGGGTGGAGATAGAACATGGCATTGAGTACAGGGATTGTTGTGTTCAATGCTGTAACAGTGGAAGGGGAGAAGATGGGCCATAAAGTGAAGCAGGGAATTGTGGGTACTATGGCTACGGCATGGCAGCCCCCTACAATATAAATTCATAAGTGGGCAATTACATTTACTCAAACTGCACTCAATTATTTTTAAGATCATTACGGACAAGCTAGTCATGGCTGTCTTGTCTTTTCACCGGTAACTTCTCGCCATGGAAGTGAACGTCATCATTCACTTTGTTTTAATTGCATATCCATTGGCGCATCCATTGTAGTGCAAGCTACATAGTTAAACTGATTAGTGATAAGTCATATAGTCTATTGATGAACTATTTGGCGGTACAAATAAGTTCCCATGAGTGGCTGAAAGTACATCTAACAACGTGTTAGAAAAGCAAATTGAGCTTCAGTCCATAATGAGCGTTTGACTAATTGGATGATCCATTCTGAGTGCAAGATTTAAGCAGCTGGAACATGTCACTGGAAAACTGTTTTACACAAACCAAAGCTCTCTAAGGACTAGCTTATGTAATGTCAGATACTTTCATGAACAACACCAGACTGGCCAATGAAATACTGCTTGATAAAAATGAGAAATCATCTGCTGCTCTTTAGGTGAACATTGTGCAAAAATATCCATCCAATCCTCATTATTCTTCCTTTTTTTTCTCCCCCTTTTTTGACACTTGATGTACTTGGACCAAAATGGAAATAAATGTTTACACTTTATTGTGCTAGCCATGTATCTTAATGTACACTATACTTGTATTTTGTACATTATTTTACGAAATAAACTCATCATCATCATTGTTCTCATACTGAAATGGAGTGCTGATTATTACCAGTATTAGGTGCAATCATGTCTTCTTGCAACACAGAAATCCCACTATTTATAACTGATAATAACAGATTGTGCTGCATTTTGCTCCCGGATATCAACCATCGTCTATAAACTCAAAATTTTGAAAGTAATTTAAAGATGACATGCACTGCAGGGACATTTCATATTTGGTCTAAATGTTAAAGGCGATACGCAGAACCATGGCCTCACTTTTTGTTTATAAATGCCTCGAGACTTCAAGAATATCACAGGAATATTTGGAAGTACATCTTGCGACCACTGTTTACTTCCATTGTGCATTCTGCAATGCCCTCCATTCATGACACATCCTTAATCACAATAGTTCCAGTCAAAACTGGTGAAAATACGGGCTGGTTCGGTAGCTGGCACCATAGTTCAAAGAATCTTGAATTACTTCAGAAATGTCAATGGCAACACGCCAAGTTTCCTTTTTCAAAATTACAAGTATTGTGTTCATGTATCCACAAGCATGGTATTATTTCCTGAATGAAGCCAACAATGTAGCAGATGTGTCTTTAAAAATCGTGGCACAGGAAAATTCTAACTGGCCAGCAGCAGCCGCGATGGGATATAGAGGATTAAATGTTATAATTTTATTGTGGGAGTTGTATATGGTGTTTTACTATAAAAAAGGTGTTAAGTCTGCTATCTGTTTTATCTCTGCAGCAACATTATTGTGTAGAGGTGTGAACTGTTTGCTCCAGGGGGTTGATCATCTTTTCTTTTAACAACACTCAGTAAGCATTTTGGAACTGAGAACACGAATTGTTGAAGTTTTGAAAGTGAAATTATTTCCCATTCTTGCTTGATACATGACTTCAGTTGCCAGCGGTCTGGGGTCTCCATTGTCGTATTTTGTGCTTCATAATGGACCACATATTTTCAGGAGCAGGCAGGCCAGTTGAGCACGCGCACTCTTTTACTATGAAGCCCGTTGTAATACATGCAGTATGTGCCTTGACATTGCCTTGCTGGAATAAGCAGGGATGAGACATTGTTTGGATGGCAGCATATGTTGCTCCAAAACCTGTATGTACCTTACAGCATTAAAGCTAGATGGCCTTTCAATTTCATAAAAGCCATTCTGTGGCTGGGAAGTTATTTAATTTGAGGGGATTCCCGAGCAAATAATGTGCATGAAATCGCTCGCTTTGCGCAGTCAAGCAGACAGAGGAAGTCCGTGTGTGTGCATGCATAGGTTTACCTGCTTCTTCTTTTATGTTTTACGGCAGCTGGCATCCACAGTGTTGCATTACTGCCATCTACAGATTTACCTTTGACTGTGCACTGACAGTTGCATCATTCTGTCGCTAAACAAATGGCTGATCACACCGAGGTGCTCGCTCACCGCCGATATTTATTAGTTTGGTCCTGCATTTCCTTTCCTTCGCAACACAATGTCTTTCCTTCCTGCTTTCCATTACTGTAGTCGGTCTTTCATGTTTCATTCGCACACTCACATCCTCCATTATTCTCTCCTGTTTCAAATTTGTATCCCACAATGCATTGCGCGAACGGGGAAAGCCCACCACGTGATGCATGACATAGTATCTTGAACTGGGTCATGGTGAAGCAGGAAAAAATAGCAGAGAATTTAGGGCCATGTGGCCCTAAATTCATTAATTGTTCTATTTAAAATAAATAAATAAAATTGGACATCTGTGATTCGAATTGAGTAACTTTCAGTCCACGAAACAAAAATAATTGGGTGTCGGGGAAAATTCTTTTTATGACCTAAACTTGAAAAATCTGAAAGGCAATCTACCTTTAATCGTGAACTTTGTGTGAGTAACAATCTGGATGGTCATTTTCTTCTTTTGCCCAGAGAACACAATGTTCATGATTTCTAAGAACAATTTAAAAACTTGCCAGACCACCACAAACTTTTCCACTTTGTGTCAGTTCAACTCAGATGAGCTCAAGCCCAGAGAATTTGGTGGTGTTTCTGGATATTGCTGATATACGGTTATCACTTTGCATGGTAGATCTCATCTCATCTCATTATCTCTAGCCGCTTTATCCTTCTACAGGGTTGCAGGCAAGCTGGAGCCTATCCCAGCTGACTACGGGCGAAAGGCGGGGTACACCCTGGACAAGTCGCCAGGTCATCACAGGGCTGACACATAGACACAGACAACCATTCACACTCACATTCACACCTACGGTCAATTTAGAGTCACCAGTTAACCTAACCTGCATGTCTTTGGACTGTGGGGGAAACAGGAGCACCCGGAGGAAACCCACGTGGACACGGGGAGAACATGCAAACTCCGCACAGAAAGGCCCTCGCCGGCCACGGGGCTCGAACCCGGACCTTCTTGCTGTGAGGCGACAGCGCTAACCACTACACCACCATGCCGCCCTGCATTGTAGATGCAATGATGAATTGTGTTTACTAACAGTGGTTTTCTGGAATGCTCCCGAGACCACGTAGTAATGTCCTTGATACGGTCATGTTGGATTTTATTATAGTACTGCCTGAGGGCTTGAAGGTCACAGGCGTTCAATGTTGGTTTTCGGCCTTGCCCCTTACGTGTAGTCTGAAACTTTTGATGATGATATGGATTGTGAAATCCCTACATTCCTTGCAGATGTTTGTCGAGAAACCTAAACTGTTGGACTATTTGCCTGTGAAGTTTTTCACAAAGTGGGGAACTTCGCCCCATCCTTACTTGTGAATGACTGAGCCTTTGCAATTACCATTTAACCTGTTTACCTGTAGAATGTTCCAAACAGGTGTCCTTTTGAGCAATCCACAAATTTCCCTGTCTTTTGTTGCCCTGTTCCAACTCTTTTGGAATGTTTTGCAAGCATCAAATTCAGAATGAGTATATATATATATATATATATATATATATATATATATATATATATATATATATATTATCAGTTTGACCATTAAATATCTTGTCTTTGTATTGCATTCAACTGAATATAGGTTGAAAAGGATCTGCAAATCATTGCATTCTGTTTCTATTTACATTTTACATCGTGTCCCAACTTTTTTTTTTTTTGGAAGCAGGGTTGTGGTGATAAAATAGCTCATTATATGAATTATTATACTCATCACATTAATGTATATTAATAAAAAAATGTCCAATAAGTCAATTTCCATTGTGCCAGCAGAATGAAATGCCAGTGTAATAGTAAAAAGGGACAAATCACAATCTTCTAGGCAGTACAGTGGTCAAGCTGAGTGAAGAAATGTTCTCCAAATTCTTATGTACACCTTAGCTGATAAATTAATATTGATGTTTACCTGCTTTGGGTGGATAGATACCAAATCCCTGATTCTATCCTAGAAGTTTATATACCCACAAACTTACTGATCTTCATACTAGCAACATTGAGAATAATACGAGCATCTACATGTCCAGAAGTTTTAAGTCTTGATCTCTCAACAAAATAAAAAGTAACCATCAGTGAGCTTATTTTGTTTGCTCGAGACCTTATCTGTGTATAAGTAGGGTTATATTTCCTGGTAGGTTTCTTTATGGTGGCCTGTTTAATGCTGGCACTAATTTAGAGGACAGCTCTCAGGAACTGAAAAACGGCTTACAATCCATTCATAACCATGACGGAAAAAAACATGCAGTAGTCCTTGAAGTGTTTGATGTGTAATTAATGACAAGTAATTATGTTTGGGTTTTAATTAACAATGAGTAGAAAATGTAACTCTATTCTGAAACTTTAGAATTTAATCATGACTCTGGTAAATTAAATAGAAGGCATATGGTCAAAGTTCATAATTATTAGCACCTTTCAAAAATGAAGACAAAATGAATAACTGCACGCTTACTTCCACTGATCTACTGCACTACAGCCTTCTTTCCTCAAATTTCTACCTGTAATATACAGTATATAATGCTTTTCATACCCACGCTCTGAAGGAGGGGGGTATACTGGTTTTGTACCTCTGTCTATCCGTCCGTCCATCTGTCCATATCTCCGTTTGTCCGAAACACCCTTTTTCTCAGCAACCACAAATCATTGGTACTTGGTACCACACTTCAGCTTGGGGTTCTATACCGTATATACCGTTTTCAGGTCTGTTACACATCAACTTCTTGTTTACCAACTGAATGTATTTACAAAACATATACCGTGGATTTACAAAATTTTCGTAACACTTTTCTCAGCAACTGCAAATCATAACTGCTTGATATTTGGTACCGAGCTTCAGCTTGGGGTTCTATACCGTGTATACCGTTTTCAGGTCTGCCCCAGATCGACTTCCGGTTTACTGACAATGTATTTACAAAACATATAGGGTGGATTTTGACACTATTTCAAGAAGCAAAATGCTATTTCAAAATGACAGTTTACCAGGATGTTATTTGAAATCCCTGGGGAGAACACTGCTCTTTACTTCCTTGTTTCAGGGTTAATTATTTGTTGAAGTCAACATTCATAATTCCCGGATATCAATTCATAACATTCCCGGATATCAACCATCATCTATAAACTCAAAATTTTGAAAGTAATTTGAAGATGACATGCACTGCAGGGACATTTCATATTTGGTCTAAATGTTAAAGGAGATACGCAGAGCCATGGCCTCACTTTTTGTTCATCAATGCCTCGAGACCTCAAGAATGGCACAGGAATAGTTTTAAGCATTAACAATATATCTAATATAGTAATTTTTATGATTAAAGTTATTCATATAGGTAGCGGTCTGAATGAATGACCTTGACATCTGTGGCGTCACCATAGGAAGGCTATCGATCTCATCGCCATTTCCGCTATACTAAAACACAGAGCTGACTGCAACTTCAAGCCTCCATTTTGAGCTAATTTATCGCCATGCCATGTAGATTTGTTGTTGGCGGGTGCAGCAACACAACAGAAGGCAAGGCAAGGCAAGGCAAGTTTATTTATATAGCACATTTCATACACAATGGCAGTTCAATGTGCTTTACAGAAGCAAAAACAAAAACAGTAAACAATAGAGAAATAAAATTACATAAAATAATTTTATTTTTAATCTAAAACAATTAATTAAAAGAATTAAAAGAAAATAATAAGAATTAAACAACAGGAGAAATAAAATAATAAAATGCCAAAAAGAAAAAAGGAGAAAAAGAAAAAGAAACCAGCGGAATAAAATAGAATAAAATTAAAGTAAATTTAAAACATGCAGAGAAAGTAAAGATTATAAAAAATGTAAAAATATTAATTATTTAACAGAAAGCATCTGAAAACAGCTTGGTCTTTAACCTAGATTTGAAGCTGCCAACAGCAGGAGCATTTTTAATGTCCTCTGGCAGTTGGTTCCATAGATGTACTGCATAGTAGCTAAAAGCTGCTTCACCACACTTTGTTTTAACAACTGGTTTTAATAGTAAATTTTTCTGTTGCGATCTGGTAGATCTGATTGGGTTAGGCCGCTGCAACATATCAGAGAGGTAATTGGGCCCTGTACCATTTAGAGATTTATACACCAGCAGCAATGCTTTAAAGTCAATTCTGTAGCTTACTGGAAGCCAGTGAAGGGACCTTTTTTGAGCAAAGATGTGAAACAGTCAATCCAACCCAGTGTTCAAGTCGATATAGCAGTATGTTGTGATCAACAGTATCAAAAGCTGCACTGAGGTCCAGTAATACCAGGACCGATGTTTTGCCTGCATCAGTATTAAGACGTATGTCATTTATAACTTTAATCAACGCTGTTTCAGTGCTATGATTGGCACGAAATCCTGTTGAAGAACTGAGATTTTGTACAGTTTTTTCAAGAGTCTCATAATCAATTAAACAAAATTCTGACATTGTGTTAAAGTTATCTATCTGTGTCATTGGTGATTGCAGTTTTTCAATTTTTTGCAACTGAGATATATTATGAGAAATATTCTGCCTTATTTTATCAATTTTACCTTTGAAAAAAGATGCAAACTCATTGCATTTATTAACTGATAGAAGTTCAGGTGCTAATTGTGGTGGGGCATTAGTTAGCTTCTCTACTGTTGAAAATAGCACACGGGCATTGTTCATATTCCTGCTGATGATGTTGGAGAAGAAAGACTCTCTTGCTTTACGAATTTCATAATTATAATTACAAAGCATCTCTTTATGGATTTGATAATGGATGTGAAGTTTAGATTTGCGCCATTTTCTTTCAGTCTTTCTACATTCTCTCTTTAGCAGTTTAACAGCCGGGTACTGCTTCCATGGTGCTTTCTGCTTATCATTGACTCTTTTTATTTTGAATGGAGCAATATCATCCATAATTTGGGTCATATTTAAATTAAAAAATTCCAGTAAATCATCTACAGAGTCTGACATTTTGGTTGAGTTCTGTAAGAGAGCTTGCTCAAAAAGAACACGTGTTGTCGTTTATGACTCTCCTACCTATAGTCGTTGAGCTATTCTGAATGTGAGGAGACATAGAAACTTCAAAGAAAACACAGAAATGATCAGATAAGGCCAGGTCAACAACAGTATAAGAAACAGTAAGACCCTTTGTGATGACAAGGTCAAGAGTATGACCACGAGAGTGGGTCGGTCCCTGTACATGTTGTACCAGGTTAAAGTTATCAATAATTGCAAATAGTTCTTTGGCATAAATGTTATCAGTATTATCTACATGCAAGTTAAAATCCCCAGATATAATAAGACAATCAAACTCTAAGCAAATGACTGATAACAGTTCACCAAACTCTTCAAGAAAGACTTTGGCTGAATGTCTCGGAGGCCTATAAATAGTTAATAATAATATGTTAGGAGAGCATGTAACAAGTGCACATAAGTGTTCAAAGGATGTAAAATCACCAAGTGAGGATTGTTTACATTGAAAAGAGACTTTGAATATATTTGCGATCCCTCCACCTTTCCCTTGTCGGGTAACATTCAAAAAATTAAAATTTGGGGGAGCTGCTTCGATAAGGGTGGTAGCACTATTTGCTTGATCCAGCCAGGTTTCAGTTAGAAGCAAAAAATCAAGATTGTGTTTACAAATAAGATCATTAATTAAAAATGACTTGTTTAAAAGTGATCTAATGTTCAGAAGAGCTAGCTTTACAGAAATTCTAGAAGCTATATTTGGTTGTGCACTTTGATGCTGTTTTAAAACAGGAAGGAGATTAGATTGGTTCACCCCCAGGGTTAAATGTGCTCTATGTTTTCTGTTTCTTATCAACACAGGAATAGTGTCAACATCGGGTCCCAACTTTTTTTCAACATTACATCCATTTGCAGGGACCCAGACTACATCAAACAAGACTTTCTAAATGTTCCATTTGGTTTGAGGGTGAAAGGACTGGAGATGACATGTATCTTTTGGATGGTGAAAAAGATTTGTAGCCAGCTGAAAGTCCTGGACGAACACAATTTTGATGTACTGGATACACTGCTTGTCGCGACAGATTTGGGCTGGAAAAGGAAAGTGTAGCCATTGGGAGCAGTTTTTTCATGCTATTTGGGAAATCCATCCGAGGAGAAGTGGAGTCGTCTGTCCTTGAATGTTGGGAGGCCTGCAAGTCAGATGTTTGTGTGTCCTTGATGACAACTTGCAAAGATGATTGTTTAGGCTTTGTAACTATGTCAGTCTGCGACATCTTATCAACTGTTTCCCTCGGTGCTGGCTGAGAAAAGATTGCAAGTTTGTAGTGGTCTGCTAAGACTTTGGCTCCAATCCAGCTGAGTTCAGTGCTATTTGGCTTGTAAAATTCTTTGTGATTCCAAAAAAGGTTAAAATTGTCTATGAAATTCATACCAAATGAAGAACAAGTTTTTCCAAGCCAGGTGTTAAGACTGAAGAGTCGAGAAAAAGCAAAACTTCCTCTCGCTGGGAGTGGGCCACTGATAAAAGATTGAATTCCAGTCTTATAGAGCTCAGAAAAAAAGTTTTCTGAAATCATCTTGGACAAACAGCTGTTCTCTGAAAACATCGTTTGCTCCCACATGCACAACGATACGTTTAATAGTTTTATGCTTGGACATGAGCTTCAAAATGCTGTCTTTGGTGTCAGAGATGGATGCATTTGGAAGACAACAAATAATCATCTCATAACCTTTTAATTGTCTTACAGTGGAATCACCAAGAACAAGGGTTGTGGGATCAGGTGGTGTTACGAGCTGCTTTTTGCCTCTTCTCACAGCTCTTCGATCTTGGTGCGATCTCTTTTTACTATGTGTTTGTCCACTTGACAAATCCTCTTCCACATCCCTGAGGCATTCAAATTTGTTCTGAAGCCTTATAGGCTGTGGATTTTCCATAGGATTGTAGATCCTATTGTAATTTGTAGAACGAGCTGGTGTTGAAGTAATTACTCTTCTGTTTTTGTTTTTTGGCTTAGCACCCATCATTTGCCAGTTTTCAGTACTTACAGGTTGAGTTATGAATTCTTCCACTTGGTCTGCAGTGTCCTCAGTCTGTCGGAGCGCAATCTCTGCATTCTCAGCCACTGTTTCAGTACTCCTTTCCTGAGATATCGCTTTTAATTTGTCCGTCTTTGGCAGAGCATTAATCTTTGATTCCAGAATAGAAATCCTCTGTTCTAATTCCATGCATTTTCTGCAGGATTTTTTGCTTCCTGGCATTTAAAAAAAAAAAAAGTGGAAATTAAATTAAAATTAAATTAAAAGCTTATAAAGATAAAAAATTAAAAAAAGAATAAAATAGTGGAAAGTCAATGAGAAAGTAAAGTATAGAAATAAAGATTAAGAAAGCAGGAGCAAAGCAAAGAAGCGTCCTACTCGCTTGAGTAGGAGGAGCAGAGTGGATTTATGTTGCATTCATGGCCCAAGAATGTTCAAACTGCAAAGATTTGGACGCGTTTTGCGAGAAATTCACGGATTGGGTGCCTACGAAGTGGTCTCTCCTCTGCTCTGCACATTTTACTGAGGACTCATATGAAACCTCTGATCTGCTGAGGAGCATTGACTATAAGCCCGTACTGAAAGAGGGTGCAGTACCAACAATTAAAGGAAAAGAAAACTACAAGAAAAGGAAAGTAAGTTCAGTTGCACCAGTTCTCCCGGAGTGTGAGCAGAGCAGTAATGGTGGAGTACTCAGTATGGAGAAAATGGAGAATGAGTGGACCAGTCGTCAGATTTCTCGGCTGGAAAGTTTTTTTTTTTTTTTCCCCCGCTGAATATGCTTGCCTCAGCAGCAATATCTCACCCTTACGTGGAAGAAGCGAATGAACAAAGAACTGAAAGTAAGATTGTTTCAAAACAATCGGCCACAAGATCAGCCTTCAAGAAGTGAGAACACAGATGGGTAAGATGCAACTCTCATTTGGTTACATAACAACAAAAACAACAACATTCGTTGTTTACCTGCATTTAGATTAATACATGTAACTTGTATTGTGTATTTAAGTTACCAGTATAAGATTATTTAATTTGCTTCAGAATGCGATTATCTCAGTTCATCTGATTATTTAATTAGCCTTTTACATTTTATCAGTGAAAATGCATGCATGCATGTACATGTATGTTACATAAGTTATAACACCCATCCTGTTTTATTGAGGGTCACATGAGACTGTCAGTTCAATTCCATCCAATTTTGTAGACGGCTTTGCTCTCTGGCTTTATTTCATAAGGTGGGGGCCTCCGTGGCCGATGTGTTACTATCGGATTCACTTTCCGATGGTTTGAACTGATATGGTTCTACATGTATAGCAGTAGCATGGACATACACTCCAATTTCAGGACTATCACAGTCAGATGCATTACTATCTGAGGAATCCGAAGAATCTCCAATAAATCTGAACGAAGAGGCCATTGCAACCACTCTCGCCTGCTGAGTCTGTCTTTGGTCTATAGCACTGGTTCCCGCTGTGACGTCACGCACTCAGGGCTGGCTGGCTCAGCGGGGCAGCTCGAATGCCAATAACTCTCAAAAAAATATATATTTTTTATTCCCATTTATGCAGCATACAAGAGTCAAGGATGGAGATACTATCCACTCAGAAATGTATTTAAAAATAAAGGTTCTGCATATCTCCTTTAAGGAAGATTAAATATGTCATCCTACTAATAGTAAGGTTTTTTTTTTTGTAAAATTCAATACAATTAGACTGTCGATGTACGCATTTCATGGCACAGCCCCTACTTAAACTTTCACTGAGATAGTAAAAACATACAGAAGGAGAAAATACAACTTTAATATTAACAGAAGTTGGAAATAAAGTTGGTTATATGTGTTTCTCTCAAAGCTGTGCAAAATAAAGAGTCCCTGAATCTTTTCCCATGTTTGTAAAAAGTATATTTTAGGCAAAATTTTGGACAATTTAAAGTTACACCGTTTTACAGGTAATATTACATTATTTGTACTGACCTGAATAGTACCATAGTAAACAGGCAAGCGACACACATAGGGGAGAGCGGAGAGACTTGGGACAAGTTTTCAGCTTTTATAGATTGTGTGGAACTCTTTGCAGGTAGCATCACATTAATCTTGCTTTAGAGAGAATTTACTCTACCTTCTTACCACAATATGAGTTTCTCAGTTTGTCACATATACTGGCCTTCAGGCTTCACTTTTTCTGTTATTATTTTTTGCAGGGAGGCATGAGACATTGAGGGGAGACATGGGACATAGTGAGGAGACATGGAACAAAAAAAAAAAACTATGCCTACATTTTAAATTTTTATTTACTGTCTAAACTTGTAACACATGAACTATATGAACACAATGCTGGTACAGTGACAGAAAAATGTCAGTTTACCCAAAACCTGACAAGACTAAACTGTTTCATTCTCAAGAAGGAATGAAATAAGTTTAGTCCTCATGCAGGTACACGCACGCATTTTTTAACAATTTTTTAATCAATTTTAGATTTGTAAACCACAAGAAAAAACCTGTAACATGATGAACTGTCCCAACTTTCCCCATCGGGTCATTAAATATAAAAAAAATCATATATATGTATATATTTTCCCCCCAGAATTTCAGTGTCTCATCTCATTATCTCTAGCCGCTTTATCCTATTCTACAGGGTCGCAGGCAAGCTGGAGCCTATCCCAGCTGACTACGGGCGAAAGGCGGGGTACACCCTGGACAAGTCGCCAGGTCATCACAGGGCTGACACAGACACAGACAACCATTCACACTCACATTCACACCTACGGTCAATTTAGAGTCACCAGTTAACCTAACCTGCATGTCTTTGGACTGTGGGGGAAACCGGAGCACCCGGAGGAAACCCACGCGGACACGGGGAGAACATGCAAACTCCGCACAGAAAGGCCCTCGCTGACCATGGGGCTCGAACCCGGACCTTCTTGCTGTGAGGCGACAGCGCTAACCACTACACCACCGTGCCGCCCGAATTTCAGTGTAATAAATAATACTATATATGGCAACTCTCGGCGACATACTTTAATTCCTAACAAATCCCGAATTCACCAGCGTACATTACACCATAGAACGGAGGTGGAGGTGAACTACGAAATACATGTTTTGATTGATAAAAATATTGAACTGCACAGACCTTACTGGCGGCACGGTGGTGTAGTGGTTAGTGCTGTCGCCTCACAGCAAGAAGGTCCGAGTTCGAGCCCCGTGGCCGGCGAGGGCCTTTCTGTGCGGAGTTTGCATGTTCTCCCCGTGTCCGCGTGGGTTCCCTCCGGGTGCTCCGGTTTCCCCCACAGTCCAAAGACATGCAGGTTAGGTTAACTGGTGACTCTAAATTGACCGTAGGTGTGAATGTGAGTGTGAATGGTTGTCTGTGTCTATGTGTCAGCCCTGTGATGACCTGGCGACTTGTCCAGGGTGTACCCCGCCTTTCGCCCATAGTCAGCTGGGATAGGCTCCAGCTTGCCTGCGACCCTGTAGAACAGGATAAAGCGGCTAGAGATAATGAGATGAGATAAGACAGACCTTACTGGAGTGTCCAGCTTCATGGCTCCAAAGGAAGTCAGTTACTCTAAGGTGCAACATCTAACTTCTGATGTCATCTAAAACCTGATTGAGTGAAATTAATTTATGGGAATACAAACTGTCCCATGTCTCCTCCAAGGCAAGGCAAGTTTATTTATATAGCACATTTCATACACAATGGCAGTTCAATGTGCTTTACAGAAGCAAAAACAAAAACAGTAAACAATAGAGAAATAAAATTACATATTACATGTTTTAATCTAAAACAATTAATTAAAAGAATTAAAAGAAAATAATAAGAATTAAACAACAGTAGAAATAAAATAATAAAATGCCAAAAAGAAAAAAGAAGAAAAAGAAACCAGCAGAATAAAATAGAATAAAATTAAAGTAAATTTAAAACATGCAGAGAAAGTAAAGATTATAAAAAATGTAAAAATATTAATTATTTAACAGAAAGCATCTGAAAACAGCTTGGTCTTTAACCTAGATTTGAAGCTGCCAACAGCAGGAGCATTTTTAATGTCCTCTGGCAGTTGGTTCCATAGCTGTACTGCATAGTAGCTAAAAGCTGCTTCATCACACTTTGTTTTAACAACTGGTTTTAATAGTAAATTTTTCTGTTGCGATCTGGTAGATCTGATTGGGTTAGGCCGCTGCAACATATCAGAGAGGTAATTGGGCCCTGTACCATTTAGAGATTTATACACCAGCAGCAATGCTTTAAAGTCAATTCTGTAGCTTACTGGAAGCCAGTGAAGGGACCTTAGAATTGGAGTAATGTGCTCTGTTCTTTTTGTTCGTGTGAGAACCCTCGCCGCTGCATTTTGAACCAGCTGAAGTCGTTTGATGGTCTTTTTTGGCAGGCCTGTGAAAAGGCCATTGCAGTAATCAACCCTACTAGAGATGAAGGCATGTATTAGTTTTTCCAGATCATTTTTTGACATAAGTCCGCTTAGTTTGGAAATGTTTTTTAGGTGATAAAATGCCGTTTTAGTGATTGCTTTCATGTGACTGTCAAAGTTTAGCTCGCTGTCAATGAAAACACCAAGATTTTTAACCATTTCTTTAGTTTTAATCCCTTTTGTGTCAAGAATAGTCGTAATCCTGAGTCTTTCATCTTTTTTTCCAAATAGAATTACTTCTGTTTTATCTGTGTTCAACTGAAGAAAATTTTGTGACATCCAGCTATTGATTTGATCGATGCACTGGTAGAGACATTCAAGGGGGGCATAGTCATTTGGTCTCGTCTCGTCTCGTCTCGTCTTCTTCCGCTTATCCAGGACCGGGTCGCGGAGGCAGCAGTCTAAGCATGGAAGCCCAAACTTCCCTTTCCCCAGACACCTCGGCCAGCTCCTCGGGAAGAACACCGAGGCGTTCCCAGGCCAGCCGAGAGACATAGTCCCTCCAGCGTGTCCTGGGTCTTCCCCGGGGCCTCCTCCCGGGGGGACATGCCTGGAACACCTCCCCAGGGAGGCGTCCAGGAGGCATCCGAAAAAGATGCCCGAGCCACCTCAGCTGGTTCCTCTCGATGTGGAGGAGCAGCGGCTCTACTCCGAGCTCCTCCCGAGTGACTGTGCTTCTCACCCTATCTCTAAGGGAGCGCCCAGCCACCCTGCGAAGGAAACTCATTTCAGCCGCTTGTATCCGCGATCTTGTTCTTTCTGTCATTACCCAAAGCTCATGACCATAGGTGAGAGTCGGAACGTAGATCGACCGGTAAATTGAGAGCTTCGCCTTTTGGCTCAGCTCCTTCTTCACCACGACGGACCGGTAAAGCGACCGCATCACTGCGGAGGCTGCACCGATCCGCCTGTCGATCTCACGCTCCATCCTTCCCTCACTCGTGAACAAGATCCCGAGATACTTAAACTCCTCCACTTGAGGCAGGACTTCTCCACCAACCTGGAGAGGGCAAGCCACCCTTTTCCGGTCGAGAACCATGGCCTCGGACTTGGAGGTGCTGATTCTCATCCCAGCCGCTTCACACTCGACTGCAAACCGCCCCAGTGCATGCTGAAGGTCCTGGTTTGAAGAAGCCAACAGGACAACATCATCCGCAAAAAGCAGAGATGAAATCCTGTGGTTCCCAAACAGGATTCCTTCCGGCCCCTGGCTGCGCCTAGAAATTCTGTCCATAAAAATTATGAACAGAACCGGTGACAAAGGGCAGCCCTGACGGAGTCCAACATGCACTGGGAACAGGTCTGACTTACTGCCGGCAATGCGAACCAGACTCCTGCTCCGTTCGTACAGGGACCGGACAGCCCTTAGCAAAGAGCCCCGAACCCCATACTCCCGAAGCACCCCCCACAGAATACCACGGGGGACACGGTCGAATGCCTTCTCCAGATCCACAAAGCACATGTGGACTGGTTGGGCAAACTCCCATGAACCCTCGAGCACCCTATGAAGGGTATAGAGCTGGTCCAGTGTTCCGCGACCAGGACGAAAACCGCATTGTTCCTCCTGGATCCGAGGTTCGACTATCGGTCGAATTCTCCTCTCCAGTACCCTGGAGTAAACTTTCCCTGGGAGGCTGAGAAGTGTGATTCCCCTATAATTGGAGCACACTCTCCGGTCCCCTTTCTTAAAAAGAGGGACCACCACCCCAGTCTGCCACTCCAGAGGCACTGTCCCCGACCGCCACGCGATGTTGCAGAGGCGTGTCAACCAAGACAGCCCCACAACATCCAGAGACTTGAGATACTCAGGGCGGATCTCATCCACCCCCGGTGCCCTGCCACCGAGGAGCTTGCAAACCACCTCAGTGACTTCGGCTTGGGTAATGGACGAGTCCACCTCTGAGTCATCAGCCTCAGTCTCCTCAGTGGAAGACATGACGGTGGGATTGAGGAGATCCTCAAAGTATTCCTTCCACCGCCCGACAATGTCCCCAGTCGAGGTCAACAGCTCCCCACCCGCACTGTAAACAGTGTTGGCAGAGTACTGCTTCCCCCTCCTGAGGCGCCGGACGGTTTGCCAGAATTTCTTCGAGGCCGACCGATAGTCCTTCTCCATGGCCTCCCCGAACTCCTCCCAGTTCCGAGTTTTTGCCTCCGCAACTGCCCGAGCTGCAGCACGCCTGGCCTGCCGATACCCGTCGGCTGCCTCAGGAGTCCCGGAGGTCAACATGGCCCGATAGGACTCCTTCTTCAGCTTGACGGCATCCCTTACTTCCGGTGTCCACCACCGGGTTCGGGGATTGCCGCCACGACAGGCACCGGAGACCTTGCGGCCACAGCTCCGAACAGCTGCGTCCACAATGGAGGTAGAGAACATGGTCCACTCAGACTCAATGTCCCCCGCCTCCCTCGGAAGCTGGGAAAAGCTCTCCCGGAGGTGGGAGTTAAAGACCTCCCCAACAGAGTGCTCGGCCAGACGTTCCCAGCAGACCCTCACCATACGTTTGGGCCTGCCAGGTCTGTCCAGCTTCCTCCTCCGCCAGCGGATCCAACTCACCACCAGGTGGTGATCAGTTGACAACTCAGCCCCTCTCTTCACCCGAGTGTCCAAGACATAGGGTCGGAGATCAGATGACACGACTACAAAGTCGATCATCGACCTCCGACCTAAGGTGTCCTGGTGCCACGTGCACTTATGGACACCCCTATGCTCGAACATGGTGTTCGTTATGGACAAACTGTGACTAGCACAGAAGTCCAATAACAAAACACCACTCGGGTTCAGATCGGGGAGGCCGTTCCTCCCAACCACGCCCCTCCAGGTGTCACTGTCATCGCCCACGTGAGCATTGAAGTCCCCCAGTAGCACAATGGAGTCCCCAGTCTGAGCACCCCTCAGTACCTCTCCCAGGGACTCCAAGAAGGCCGGATACTCTATACTGCTATTTGGCCCGTAGGCACAAACAACAGCAAGAGCCCTCTCCCCAATCCGAAGGCGCAGAGAGGCGACCCTCTCGTTCACTGGGGTAAACTCCAACACATGGCGGCTGAGCTGGGGAGCTATAAGGAAGCCCACACCAGCCCGCCGCCGCTCACCATGGGCGACTCCAGAGAAGTGGAAAGTCCAGCCCCTCTCGAGGAGCTGGGTTCCAGAGCCCAAGCTGTGCGTGGAGGTGAGCCCGACTATCTCTAGCCAGTACCTCTCAACCTCCCGCACAAGCTCAGGCTCCTTCCCCCCCAGCGAAGTGACATTCCATGTCCCAACAGCCAGCCGCTGTGTCCGGGGGTCAGGTCGTCGAGGCCCCTGCCTTCGACTGCCACCCAATCCACACTGCACCAAACCCCTACTGCTACCTCTGTGGGTGGTGAACCCACAGGAGGTCGGGCCCACGTCGCCTCTTCGGGCTGAGCCCGGCCGGGCCCCATGGGCAAAGGCCCGACCACCAAGCGCTCGCATACGAGCCCCAACCCCGGGCCTGGCTCCAGGGTGGGGCCCCGGCTGCGTCCTACCGGGCGACGTCACGGTCCTGGATTTTTTCTCCATAGGGGTTTTTTGGTGAACTGCTCTTGGTCTGGCCTGTCACCTAGGACCTGTCTGCCTTGGGAAACCCTAACAGGGGCATAATGCCCCCGACAACATAGCTCCTAGGATCATTCAAGCACACAAACCCCTCCACCACAATAAGGTGGCAGTTCTAGGAGGGGTAGTCATTTGGTGATAGAGCAAAATAAATTTGCGTATCATCTGCATAGCAGTGATACAAAATTGAATTTTTATTGATAATTTGCCCAAGTGGGAGCATATAAAGGTTGAAAAGTAATGGTCCAAGAATCGACCCCTGGGGGACACCACAGGTCAAGGGCATTGACGTTGAGGAACAATTTCCCAGGGTAACAAAGAAGCTTCTATCTTTTAAGTATGATTTTAACCAATTGATAACTTTACCAGTCAATCCAACCCAGTGTTCAATTCGATATAGCAGTATGTTGTGATCAACAGTATCAAAAGCTGCACTGAGGTCCAGTAATACCAGGACCGATGTTTTGCCTGCATCAGTATTAAGATGTATGTCATTTATAACTTTAATCAATGCTGTTTCAGTGCTATGATTGGCACGAAATCCTGACTGAAAATTATCAAAACGGCTGTTTGATATCAAGAAGGCAGTTAATTGATTGAAGACAATTTTTTCCAGGATTTCCCCGATGAATGGTAGATTTGATATTGGCCTGTAGTTATTTAACACTGAAGGATCCAGATTATTTTTTTTAAGAAGGGGCTTTACAACAGCTTTTTTTAGGGACACAGGAACAACGCCAGTCTCCAAGGATGTATTTATAATTTGAAGCACATCTGTAATTATAAGATGAAGAACAGACTTAAAAAAGTTGGTGGGCAGAATGTCCAATTCAGATGTTGAAGAACTGAGATTTTGTACAGTTTTTTCAAGAGTCTCATAATCAATTAAACAAAATTCTGACATTGTGTTAAAGTTATCTATCTGTGTCATTGGTGATTGCAGTTTTTCAATTTTTTGCAACTGAGATATATTATGAGAAATATTCTGCCGTATTTTATCAATTTTACCTTTGAAAAAAGATGCAAACTCATTGCATTTATTAACTGATAGAAGTTCAGGTGCTAATTGTGGTGGGGCATTAGTTAGCTTCTCTACTGTTGAAAATAGCACACGGGCATTGTTCATATTCCTGCTGATGATATTGGAGAAGAAAGACTCTCTTGCTTTGCGAATTTCATAATTATAATTACAAAGCATCTCTTTATGGATTTGATAATGGATGTGAAGTTTAGATTTGTGCCATTTTCTTTCAGTCTTTCTACATTCTCTCTTTAGCAGTTTAACAGCCGGGTACTGCTTCCATGGTGCTTTCTGCTTATCATTGACTCTTTTTATTTTGAATGGAGCAATATCATCCATAATTTGGGTCATATTTAAATTAAAAAATTCCAGTAAATCATCTACAGAGTCTGACATTTTGGTTGAGTTCTGTAAGAGAGCTTGCTCAAAAAGAACACGTGTTGTCGTTTATGACTCTCCTACCTATAGTCGTTGAGCTATTCTGAATGTGAGGAGACATAGAAACTTCAAAGAAAACACAGAAATGATCAGATAAGGCCAGGTCAACAACAGTATAAGAAACAGTAAGACCCTTTGTGATGACGAGGTCAAGAGTATGACCACGAGAGTGGGTCGGTCCCTGTACATGTTGTACCAGGTTAAAGTTATCAATAATTGCAAATAGTTCTTTGGCATAAATGTTATCAGTATTATCTACATGCAAGTTAAAATCCCCAGATATAATAAGACAATCAAACTCTAAGCAAATGACTGATAACAGTTCACCAAACTCTTCAAGAAAGACTTTGGCTGAATGTCTCGGAGGCCTATAAATAGTTAATAATAATATGTTAGGAGAGCATGTAACAAGTGCACATAAGTGTTCAAAGGACGTAAAATCACCAAGTGAGGATTGTTTACATTGAAAAGAGACTTTGAATATATTTGCGATCCCTCCACCTTTCCCTTGTCGGGTAACATTCAAAAAATTAAAATTTGGGGGAGCTGCTTCGATAAGGGTGGTAGCACTATTTGCTTGATCCAGCCAGGTTTCAGTTAGAAGCAAAAAATCAAGATTGTGTTTACAAATAAGATCATTAATTAAAAATGACTTGTTTAAAAGTGATCTAATGTTCAGAAGAGCTAGCTTTACAGAAATTCTAGAAGCTATATTTGGTTGTGCACTTTGATGCTGTTTTAAAACAGGAAGGAGATTAGATTGGTTCACCCCCAGGGTTAAATGTGCTCTATGTTTTCTGTTTTTGTCTCCATCCCAAGTCTCCCCACTCTCCCCAAGGGGAGAGCGTTACAGCCCATAGGGGTATAATGCACTGCCACTATCTGTGTCTTATGCTTGTTTTCATGAAACCTAATACAGATTTAAAATGCCATTGAGTTCATATTTTGTCACATTTTGTCAAGGTCTGTGATAAAGATTAAGACTTGTGTCTGAAGTTTCCAAAAAGAAAGAAAGAAAGAAAATGAAAAGTATGCCTTGAATTTGCATCTGTATTTGTATCCGTTTATAACATTATCTGTTCATTCAAAATGAAGTAAAAATATTTGGTGAAATGTCTAATAAACTCTGTACATACAGAGATCAAGTCGCTTCTCAGTCTGGATACTTAAAAAAAACATACACACACAATTGGTGTGAAGCGTGGATCTGTTTCAATCACCTTTCAAAAAATAAATAAATAAAAACCATATCCGGATAGCTTGTCCAACTTGGGTTAGATCTGATTCAGGTATATAAATGTTTTGTAATGTTTTTGTCTGATTACAACACCAGCTCAGTCTCCCACTGACATCCCACTTCAGAGCATCTCAATTTCTTTTCACCGCTGCCAAATGCTGCTTATCACGAAAAGTAAATCCAATAAAAACCCACACAGAAAACTTCCACCTCTGCCTCTACAAATAGCACTGAATTTCCATTTATTAGCTCTGGAAAGCTTCAACTGTACGGTAGCAAGTCACAACAGTCATGGCAGAAATATGAGGCTGTGCAAATTAAAACAAGAAAAGTGCTCAGTTTGGTGAAGAAGCACATGCTTTATATTTGACTACACCTTGAATAATACATCAGGGAATTAAGTAAATTACGATCAGTGCTAACCTCTCACTCAAAGTAAGTGCATGTTCAAATGAGCTAATATTCAGACTACACATGAAAAATTCAAACGATTTTAGGGAATAGCCATGGCAGAAGGACAAGTGTTTTTGTTCAGAATAACAACCCCTGAAGGAAAAGGGAAGGAGGTAAATTAGAGCAAGGTGGAGGTTAAAGAGACACTGAAAAGTTTAGACATGTTAAAGTGTGTAATGTGTCACAAGAAAGAACTGCCACTGCTCTTAAAAATATATAATAATAATAATAATAATAATAATAAAAAAACACTTTGGTAACAAGATAGCAGAAGTGAAAGTATTAGATTTAATTATCTTAACTCTAGGAAACAAGTTGTGGACATTAATGGCACAATATCTGATGAAAGATCAATCACATGTGGAGTTCCACAGGGCTCAATTTTAGGACCCTTACTGTTTTTAGTATACTGTATGTAAATGACATGGTAGGTGCTGTCAAAAACATCCATCCATTATCTGCAGCCGCTTATCCTGAACAGCATCACAGGCAAGTTGCAGCCTATCCCAACTGACTATGGGCGAAAGGCAAGGTACATCCTGGACAAGTCACCAGGAAATCGCAGGCCTGACACATAGAGACAAACAGCCATTCACACTCATGGTCAATTTAGAGCCACCAGTTAGCCTAACCTGCATGTCTTTGGAGGAAACCCACGCAGACACAGGGAAAACATGCAAACTCCACACAGAAAGGCCCTCATCAGCTGCTGGGCTCAAACCCAGGACCTTCTTGCTGTGAGACAACAGTGTTAACCACTACACCACCGTGCCACCCTGTCAAAAACATGTTGTGGCTATATGCAGATGATTCAACCATTATTGTATCTGGAAAGGATGCAAATGAAATTGAACATAAACTTGGACTGGTGTCTATGTGTCAGCCCTGCGATAACCTGGCAACTTGTCCTGGGTGTACCACGCCTCTCGCCCACAGTCAGCTGGGATAGGCTCCAGCTTGCCTGCGACCCTGTAGAACAGGATAAAGCGGCTAGAGATAATGAGATGAGATGAGACAAATGTGGAAGAGAATCTTGAGAATTTGATTTCTGGCAAGGTTTCTTCATCTTTCAGTTTTTTTTGCTCTTGCCACTGTCATCTCTGGCTTGCTTATTAGGGAGCTAAATATAAATCTTCATCTAGGTTTCCATAAAGCAGCTTCGTGACAACGTTTCTATAGTCACAAAGTTTGTATTTAAAAAAAACAAAACAAAACTGAATATATACAGTATATATAGTACCGGTACCAGTCAAAAGTTTGGACACACCGACTCATTCATAGGTTTTTCTGCATTTTGACTGTTTTCTACATTGTAGAACAATACTGAAGACATCAAAACTATGAAATAACATATGGAATATATATATATATATATATATATATATATATATATATATATATATATATATATATATATACACATTCACTGGATTCAGCCCACTCCTTTTCGGACATGTAAACTCAAAGCTGCTTAGTGTGTCCTTGTTTGTATTTTTGTTTTCTTTTGTTTTGATTTTGATATATTATTATTACCTAGGGTGTAGTGGTTAGCGCTGTCGCCTCACAGCAAGAAGGTCCGGGTTCGAGCCCGTGGCCGGCGAGGGCCTTTCTGTATGGAGTTTGCATGTTCTCCCCGTGTCCGCGTGGGTTTCCTCTGGGTGCTCCGGTTTCCCCCACAGTCCAAAGACATGCAGGTTAGGTTAACTGGTGGCTCTAAATTGACCGTAGGTGTGAATGTGAGTGTGAATGGTTGTCTGTGTCTATGTGTCAGCCCTGTGATGACCTGGTGACTTGTCCAGGGTGTACCCCGCCTTTCGCCCGTAGTCAGCTGGGATAGGCTCCAGCTTGCCTGCGACCCTGTAGAACAGGATAAAGCGGCTAGAGATAATGAGATGAGATGAGATTATTACCTAGATTATTTAAGGTTTATTTTCTAATTTAGTGGCTTTTTACGTGTTCTTGTTGCAAATGCTGTTTTGCTTTTCTTGTTATCTGCTTATTTATTCACTGTTTGTTTACATGTTCGAAATAAACTATCATCATCATCATCATCATATGAGCAATCGCGCACTCCAATTGGCTACTCTATGACCAGGCAATCAGTTGATATACCATGAGTAGAGAAAAACAAAATGGCGGAGCACATTGCTGAACCAACCGAGGATGAAATAAAAACTCTACTCGAAAACAAAACCCCCAAAAATACAAAAAAAATAAAAGCAACAAAATATGGAATAAAAATATTTGATGGTAAGAACGTATTTTAAATTTTTTTTCAATAAGAATTATTATTATAGCATTTCTCACAAATGGCTACTGTTATTTCGCCGGTTTGTTTACATTCTAAGCAGAAATTATTTTGTCAGACGTTTTGTATAAAGATTTTATTCATCGAATTTGCAAAAAAAAAATCAAAATAAAAATGCTCTGTTTCTCAAAATCCACTGAATGTGGATAGAATAAAACAGTTATTCCATGAAATCAAGTTGTACATGGCTTATAGCCAACTCGGTACATCAACTCATGTATGACTCAATTTCATGAAATAACTGTGTGTGTCTATATATATATATATATATATATATATATATATATATACACACACACACGTACATTTTCTGTACACTGCAAAAAAAACGATATCTTAGCAAGTTAGAATATCTTGAATATAGTTGAAACGATCTCGCATTTCCTATTAGAAGATTACAAGACACCAACTCTGGGATTATTAAAACTAGTTCTAGATTGTAATCAATTTATTCCAAGATATCTTGTCAAGTAAAATTATCTGTCCATGCATCAAGATAATTTCACTAGTAGTAAGTAATTTTCTCCTTGAATTCAGTTTTCAATTTTTTGCAGTGTAACCACTTATCTTGTGCAGAGTGGCAGGCAAGCTGACTATGGGTGAGATGCGGGGTATACCCTGGACAAGTCACCAGATCATCACAGGGCTGAAACATATGCCGCTTTTCCACTACCAACGCGGCTGAGCCGTGCCGTGCTGAGTCGGGCTGAGTCGAGCTGAGCGGGGCTGTTGGAGTTGCATTTCGACTACAACCGCGCTGAACCGTGCTGGCTGGAAGTGGGTGGACACATTGGGTGGAGTTAGCGAAAGTGGGTGGACGTCAGGTGATGTCGTTAGGCGGCGCAAACAGTGACATCAGTGATCTTTTAAGCGGTAGTCTCACGACCCGGAGAGTAAACAATAAACATGGAGGACATGGAGTCGTTAGTGTTGCTGGTCTTGGTGCTGTGGCTTGTTGTCACCGACAACGCCAACAGATACTGGCAAGAGCGTATAGATGAGGCGAGGCGCATAAGGCTTCATAATTCTCGTAATTCGTAATTCTCCTTCTTCCGGGTTTACGGTGTTTACAGATCCCAGCGTGCTCGCAGGGCGTGTGAGGACACTCCTCCTCACCAATCAGTGCACAGGGGAGTGTCTCCTCATGCCCCCAGCCTCACTCAGCTTGGTTTGGCTCGCTTCAGCCCCACTCCAAAACCGTGCGAGTTTTGGGGGCTGAGCAGGGCTGAAGCGAGCTGAGTCATGCTGTTTTTAGATAGTCGAAACGCGAGCCATGTCGGGCTGAAGTGAGCTGAAGCGAGCTGAAAAAGGGCCATTAGAGACAAACAACCATTCACACTCACACCTACGGTCAATTTAGAGCCACCAATTAGCCTAACCTGCATGTCTTTGGACTGTAGAGGAAACCGGAGCACACCCATACAGACACAGGGAGAATATGCAAACTCCACACAGAAAGGCCCTTGCCGGTCACAGGGCTCGAACCCAGAACCTTCTTGCTGTGAGGCAACAGTGCTAACCACTACACCACTGTATAGTACAGCTTGCCTGTGACACTGTAGAACAGGATAAGTGGCTACAGATAATGGATGGATGGATGGATGTTACAGATGTGGGTGGTGGCTAATAATCAGAAGTCATTTAAATAAGAGTCTTAAAGGCACAGTAACAAGTTAATGTGCTAATTCTGATGGATGGACATTGGAACTTGGAAAAATTTTGGACATAAACCTGCACGAATGTTATGTTTAAACACAAAACATAAAAGCAATGTATTGCATGGGAGCTTTAATGAAGTACAGCTGCAGTGACTAATGTTTATTCAAGCCATCACTAGCAAGAAGCCCATATAAATGCGTTAAAATCCAATTACCCAATTAGCGAATAATCAATGGGACTGATTCAGGTGTTATGTCAGATTGACATCAGAAGTGATGCAATAAGTCTTTACGGCAAATGACACCTGTTGGAACAACCCTGGTTATATTCTTCTATATCAACTGTCATGAATAACTTGTGTAGGTGCCATGTGCACTGTTATCCATATCATATTATCCACTGCATTAATTGATAATGCAGATAACAGTACAATACTGTACATGTTAAATCTACTCCATAACTCACAAGTCACAAGATTGTGAATAATAACTGATATGACACCAGATTTCATCAGGAATATCATCAGTATTGGTGCAGCCCATAGCCCAGACCTTTTAGAGCATGTCCTTCTCCATAGTCATTTCCATCCATCAAAGCCTGCTGGTATTTGATTTAGCCACATCTAAATAAAATAGGTAGCATTCCATGCGAGAAGGCCATGGCACATTTTGTACATGATGTTATTGTGAACGTCTCCCCTTATGCATTATGGCAGCAGTAACTCTCACATCTCCACATCACTCTGTCACATCACTATTTTTAGAATGAATATTGGCAGGAAATGCACCTGTACAGCTTAATGCATCAAACCTTGCAAGAAGGCATCTTGCTAAAGGCTAATTTGTTTATATGTAAGGTAAGAGAAGTAGACTGAACTTTGGATAATCACTCATTTTGCTGAACAGCATCAGAGGGTGAAGCTAAAGTAATGGAAAGATCAGCACATTACTGCGGAAGATTAGAGCCTCATCTACTGTGACAGCAAATCACAAGCATGGCTTGAAGATGGGAGACTTTGTCTCCATTTTAATTGAAAATTTAATATTAATGCAGGGCGCTACAAAGCAAGTCAGTGAGACAAAGGAACGGAATGAACTTCATCTTGGAAAAAAAAAGATAGCAGTTTTACATCATGCTCAAAATGTGAAAGGAGAATATTTGCTACAGTCCCTGAAATTGTAGGAGTTGGATATTTTCTCTTGGATCCAAAGATTTCATCAAATTATTTACCTTTTTTTTTTAAATTATGCATTAAAGAAAGAAAACCTGCAGTCATGTTTCCACATATGATGCCACTAACAATATTCATTTATTCATATTCAGTATTGGCTTAATCTTTGTTAGGATCACATTGGACTATCCTAGGAACGCCTGGCTTGAAACCAGAATACACTCTGGATGCGACACCATCCATTACAGAGCACCGTATACACATACTTACTCTCAGCAAGAGGCAATTTAGATTTGCTCCAACCCCTCTCAGCCAAGGGGAGCGCATGCAAAACTCTATACAGGCAGCAAGCTGAGCTCAGGATTGAACCACAGATATGGAAATGTGAGCAACACTACCCACTACACAACCATGCCCAGGAAAATGTGTCAAACAAATTACAAGTGCAGCATTGAATACATCTTGCCAAGCTTGTAGTCCTCGAGTCCGACTCGTGCCCTAATTTTAAGGACCCGTGACTTGACTTGGACTTGAGCACTGATGACTCGGACTTGGACTCGGATTTGTACATTAACCGCATTCAGACTTGTAAATTGGAGATGAGGACTCAGATTTTTTCTTTATTTTTTGTAACATGCCATAATAATTTGGCATAAGATATTTATATATGTCTACTATACGTCTATATACGTCTACGTCTACTTTTTTTTTCGTTTCTGTTTCCGGTTGAGAGTATGTCGTGCGCGTTCTGGCTGCCGCTTCTCACCAGAGTTTTTTTTTTTTTTCTTTTTCTATTTTTTTCTCTGTGTGTTTGTGTAGTTTGATGTTTGTTTGACTGTTTTGTCCGCCGGTTGTGGTGTAGCTCTGGACCTAGTTTTGGGCGTTGGTTCCCTCCAGGCATTGGTTCACCATGGGTGATGCCTGCGCTCCCAGCTATGAACTGCAGTGAGCTCATTGCTCATTTTACTTCGTGGTTGTCCAGCGCTCTGCACTTTAACACTTGGCGTGATGTTCCGAGCGATGTTGCTCGGTGGTGTCGCGGCGGCTGTGCAGGCGGTTTGGGAAATACCAGCGCTCTGCGTGGCGGTGCTTCTGTGCTCGCTTTGTGGATCCATGGCGTGGTGTTCGAGCGATGTTGCTGACGGCGTCACGGCGGCGGTGCTGGAGATGTGGGACTTGTTTTCGTGCGCCTTTTGGTGGGACTGTGGCTGCTACACCACGGGAATTACATCCTGACCCCTACTTGGTGGACTTTTTACTTTTTATTTATTTATTTTTTTATTATATTTTTTATTTTTTCTTTCCTTGTCTATAATTGTAAAGCGTCCTTGGGTTTTTTGAAAGGCGCTATATAAATTTAACTTATTATTTATTATTATTATATTTACATTAATTTTTGTACTAATTTTGTGCAAGAGTGTCACACCTGTGCACCTTGGCGCATGCATAAGGTAGACTCTTAGACGCACTCCGGACAGCGTGCATGAGAGTCCACTTGGCACAGGATTAAGGTGCAATCAGTGCGCCTATATAAAAACTGTGAAAACTCTGTGAAGTATTGAGTTGCGTTGCTGACACATTACCGAGCCTTATTTCCTTGTTTGGTTTCCTAATCCCTGATTTCCTGTTTCTCGTCTTTGTTTCTGCCGAATCTACGATAGCCTGTATGTGCCTCGCTTGACCTATTGCCTGTTTCACTGTTTTACGATTTTGCCTGCCGTTCTGGATTGTTTGCCTGTCTTCACTTGTATTAATAAACACATCTTATTTGTTGTACTCAAGTTTCCATCAATGAAGAGTTATAAGATCAACAAAACTGACTTCATGTTAAAACGGTTGATGTTATAGTCATGTTGTCTGTTGTTGCCCAAATGAGGATGGGTTCCCTTTTGAGTCTGGTTCCTCTCGAGGTTTCTTCCTCATGTTGTCTGAGGGAGTCTTTCCTTGCCACCGTCACCACAGGCGTGCTCATCGGGGATAGATTAGGGATAAAATTAGCTCATGTCTTAAGTCATTCAAATTCTGTAAAGCTGCTTTGGGACAATGTCTATTGTTAAAAGCGCAATACAAAGAAACTTGACTTGATTTGACTTGACATCTTCTGCACTTACATCCGTCTCCCAACCATCTCTGACAGAATACTTTGCATTCCCTGACAAAGAGAAGCACATTCACCTGTTCATACATCATGTTCAGGAACAAACTAATATTAATGGCGCTGAAACAGCCACTGCCAAATGGTGCAATTGGAGTCTTGTTCGCGGACTCAACTCAGATAGGATCAATAGTGGACTCGACTCAAATTTTTTTTTTTAATAACTTGGACTTGGGGCGGCACGGTGGTGTAGTGGTTAGCGCTGTCGCCTCACAGCAAGAAGGTTCAGGTTCGAGCCCCGTGGCCAGCGAGGGCCTTTCTGTGCGGAGTTTGCATGTTCTCCCCGTGTCCGCGTGGGTTTCCTCCGGGTGCTCCAGTTTCCCCCACAGTCCAAAGACATGCAGGTTAGGTTAACTGGAGACTCTAAATTGACCATAGGTGTGAGTGTGAATGGTTCTCTGTGTCTATGTGTCAGCCCTGTGATGACCTGGCGACTTGTCCAGGGTGTACCCCGCCTTTCGCCCATAGTCAGCTGGGATAGGCTCCAGCTTGCCTGCGACCCTGTAGAACAGGATAAAGCGGCTACAGATGATGAGACTTGGACTTGACTTGAATTTGAACACTGGGGACTCGAGACTGGACTCAGACTCAAGGTTTAGTGACTCGACTACAACACTGCATCTTGCTTACATTTCTTGTAAGATTGCACAAGGCTTCATAGCTGAAAACATGATAAACATTATCTTATATTATCTTAATATATTAAATACCTGGTTCAAAATCTATGGGAAGTGCTTTCAGAGTGCAAAACCTCCATTTTCTAGATGCATATTGTATACCATACACCAATATGCATACTAATAATAACAACAGCTGATTCATGAATTTGGCGGCACAGTGGTGTAGTGGTTAGCACTGTCGCCTCACAGCAAGAAGGTCCGGGTTCGAGCCCCGTGGCCGGCGAGAGCCTTTCTGTGCGGAGTTTGCATGTTCTCCCCGTGTCCACGTGGGTTTCCTCCGGGTGCTCCGGTTTCCCCCACAGTCCAAAGACATGCAGGTTAGGTTAACTGGTGACTCTAAATTGAGCGTAGGTGTGAATGTGAGTGTGAATGGTTGTCTGTGTCTATGTGTCGGCCCTGTGATGACCTGGCGACTTGTCCAGGGTGTACCCCGCCTTTCGCCCGTAGTCAGCTGGGATAGGCTCCAGCTTGCCTGCGACCCTGTAGAACAGGATAAAGCGGCTAGAGATAATGAAATGAGATTCATGAATTTAATTTAAAGAAGTTATAGAGTTAATTTGCTCTTGCCTGGCAAGAGCAAAGCACTGCCTCAATGCTGAAGTATTCTTTAACCCTCTTTTTACACAAACCCTCATTTCTGCATAAGATATCTGATAGAAAGCTAATGATGCTTTTTAAAGATATCAAAGGCTCAGTTGTATAATTTAGACATACTTCTGGAAATCCAACTGCATCATATCATTTGCCATCTTTCAAGAAATTATGCAGGACAACAACAACAACAACAAAAAAATAAACCTTATAAACCATTATTTCATGTATTATAGATATCAAATGCTTCTGAAACAAAATTGTTGCTATTTTTATGAGTGAATGAAAATCTTTCATGCAGACAGCATGTTCATGAAATGATAATGGCCCACTCTGTGTGTGTGTGTGTGTGTGTGTGTGTGTGTGTGTGTGTGTGTGTGTGTGTGTGTGTGTGCGCACATCTATTCATTTCCTGTCCACATAAAATTTGAGTTCATGCCTCACCTCATTTTTTGCCAAACTGGTTGATAGAAATATTGTCAGAAAATACCATTTCAGTAAACAAAAGCATCAAATTTATGAAGCAGGTATCACAGATATAACAAATAGCTTTTTTTTTATCAGAAGCACATCATATTGTAAATATCATGGAAAATGATTGGTAGCTTGATTATCCGCATTCTCATCAGGGGCCCGGGTATAAACACTGGGTGGGTGTAAAATGGGTGTCAAAAAGTGCATACATTATTTCCTACGCACACATCATGATTTATGAAAGCAAACTTACATGGAAACATATGTTCTATCATGCTTACACCTGACAATAAATGCACGTGCATGTATTAGTGTTGTGTACATTACATTACATTACATGGTATCCAGAGTGGTGTACAACGAGTGCAAACATCAGTTACATAAAGCGCTGAACTTCTAAACAAGGAAGTTCTAGTGCCAACTGAACAAGTGACAGCAATACCTAGTGTAAAATGCTTTTGAACCACCAATACTCAAACAGCCAAGGAAACAAACCAACCATATAAAGTACAACTAAGTAGAGAACTCAAAACAGCTAACCCCAGACTAGGCAGTACACAGCCTGGGTTGGTCCAGACCAAAATGCAATTACACAGTGGGCAGGGAAGAAGGGGAGAAGTGCAGCCTGAAGAGGTGAGTGTAAGTAATAAACTGACCAAAACGCTATAGTGAACTCCAGACATATTAGGACCGTTTATGTAAACATCCATCCATCCATGATCCATAACTGCTTATCCTATGCAGGATAGCGGGAAGCTGGAGCCTATCCCAGCTGCGAGAGGCGGGGTACACCCTAGACAAGTCGCCAAGTCATCGCAGGGCTGACACATAGAGAGAAACAGCCGTTCACACTCACATTCGCACCTACGGTCAATTTAGAGCCACCAATTAGCCTAACCTGCATGTCTTTGGACTGTAGGGGAAACCAGAGCACCCACAGGAAACCCACACAGACACGGGGAGAACATGCAAACTCCACACAGAAAGGCCCCCATCAGCCACTGGGCTTGAACCCAGAACCTTCCTGCTATGAGGCGACAGTGCTAACCACTACACCACTGTGCCACCCTGTTTATATAAACAGCAATAAAGCAAAGAGAAAGACATGGTTGTTGACCATTAAATGCCATCAGGGTGGTAAAGTGTCAGAAATTGGATTGGACTGACTCCAGATACACTGTATTTCCAAATCAACACACAAATGCTTAGAGGACATAAATTCACTGTTGGACCAAAAAAAAAAAAACTTTGGGTTTGGACCTTGCTGAAAACCTGTAGCCTGAATTGATAATGACATTCCACATCCACAAACCCAAGAATGCAGTACAAAGAAATCTTTTAAATGGATTGGTCCTCTTCAAGTGTCTTCTGCCGAGACCTTACAGAAGAATGTATTTTCATATGCACAGTAAAACAAGCAGTTACACTGTACAATTAAATTTCTCCTCTGCATTCCTTCCTGTCGCCAGCAAATACTATGCAGATATTATATTTTAAAAAATCTAATTAGATTGTAATATAAACAAGATCAACTGTGAGCTACTGCTCACTTACGTATCCCCCGCTCTCGCGAATATCAGAATGCAAACAATCAAAGGAATAGGACACTTATTATGAATGTTGACTTCAACAAATAATTAACCCTGAAACAAGGAAGTAAAGAGCAGTGTCTCTCCCCAGGGATTTCAAATAGCATCCTGGTAAACTGTCATTTTGAAATAGCATTTTGCTTCTTGAAATTGTGTCAAAATCCACCCTATATGTTTTGTAAATACATTCAGTCAGTAAACAGGAAGTCGATCTGTATACCTGAAAACGGTATACACGGTATAGAACCCCAAGCTGAAGCTCAGTACCAAATACAAAGCAGTTATGATTTGCAGTTGCTGACAAAAGTGTTACAAAAATTTTGTAAATACACAGTATATATATACATAAATACATTCAGTTGGTAAACAGGAAGTTGATGTGTAACAGACCTGAAAATGGTATACATGGTATAGACCCCCAAGCTGAAGTGTGGTACCAAGTACCAAGTGGCAATGATTTGTGGTTGCTGAGAAAAAGGGTGTTTCGGACGGACGGAAGGATGGACAGAGGTACAAAACCAGTATACCCCCCTCCTTCAGAGCGTGGGTATGAAAAGCATTATATACTGTATATTACAGGTAGAAATTTGAGGAAAGAAGGCTGTAGTGCAGTAGATCAGTGGAAGTAAGCGTGCAGTTATTCATTTTGTCTTCATTTTTGAAAGGTGCTAATAATTATGAACTTTGACCATATGCCTTCTATTTAATTTACCAGAGTCATGATTAAATTCTAAAGTTGCAGAATAGAGTTACATTTTCTACTCATTGTTAATTAAAACCCAAACATAATTACTTGTCATTAATTACACATCAAACACTTCAAGGACTACTGCATTTTTTTTCCGTCATGGTTATGAATGGATTGTAAGCCGTTTTTCAGTTCCTGAGAGCTGTCCTCTAAATTAGTGCCAGCATTAAACAGGCCACCATAAAGAAACCTACCAGGAAATATAACCCTACTTATACACAGATAAGGTCTCGAGCAAACAAAATAAGCTCACTGATGGTTACTTTTTATTTTGTTGAGAGATCAAGACTTAAAACTTCTGGACATGTAGATGCTCGTATTATTCTCAATGTTGCTAGTATGAAGATCAGTAAGTTTGTGGGTATATAAACTTCTAGGATAGAATCAGGGATTTGGTATCTATCCACCCAAAGCAGGTAAACGTCAATATTAATTTATCAGCTAAGGTGTACATAAGAATTTGGAGAACATTTCTTCACTCAGCTTGACCACTGTACTGCCTAGAAGACTGTGATTTGTCCCTATTTACCATTACACTGGCATTTCATTCTGCTGGCACAATGGAAATTGACTTATTGCACATTTTTTTATTAATATACATTAATGTGATGAGTATAATATTAATTCATATAATGAGCTATTTTATCACCACAACTCTGATTTAAACAAAAAAAACACACTGGGTGAAATATTTTGACAAAATTCAAAAGTTTAATGGTGACACCAGGAGCTCAAAGTTATGGAAAAAGCTGCTATTTTATGACTTTTATGACAAAATTTCGATCACTTTTCATGAAACATTATGGCACCTTATAGAGTATACCAAATATCTTAGATACACATTTTTAGTACATATTCTAAATATATTATCAAGCACAGTTTGAGTTTTAGCTGTTCATTGAATCATTGTTCAACTACTTTTAAACAATACAAATGTATTATGAATCACATTAATGCTTCTCAATCCCTTGCAAAGGTTCTTAACATGATCTCTGGTTCACAAGAAATCAATAAATGGAGTCCAACATTGTGATTCAAACCTTACGCGAAAACATAAAATAAAATAAAATAAAATAAAATAAAATAAAATAAAATAAGCGTTTTTTGGCAAAAAATTAACCTCATGGTGCCACCATTAGACTTTTGAATATGGTCAAAAAATTTACAGGATGTCTTTATTGGTGAAAAGGAACACCCAAACAAAAATGCATCAGATTTTATGAAAGCGAGGGCAACTGATGCACGGTGGTGTAGTGGTTAGCGCTGTCGCCTCACAGCAAGAAGGGCCGGGTTCGAGCCCTGTGGCCGGCGAGGGCCTTTCTGTGTGGAGTTTGCATGTTGTCCGCGTGGATTTTCTCTGGGTGTGCCGGTTTCCCCCACAGTCCAAAGACATGCAGGTTAGGTTAACTGGTGACTCTAAGGTGGTGTTTACATTAGACCGTATCAGCGGATCATCAGATTAACGTTTTTAAAACGATTCGCGTGCACACAGCAACGCCAATACACGATTCGCGTGCACACAGCAGCGCCAATACACGGATACGCTAATCACATGACTAATTAGATGGCACGTAAGTTGAAATGTGTCAGTGCGGCTCAGCGCTTCCTCCTCAGCGGCTGCGCTCCAAATCACTCCGCCCTGAACAGCGAGTGCCCTCTGGAGGGTGCGCACTCCGGCCCTGCGCAGCTCACAGAGCGCGCGAGTGAAGTGCACGAGCAGTAATTCGGGACTGAGCCGCTGTGTGTGTGATCCCAGTGGCGCAAGTCACTCACCACTTGCAAGTGGAAGGATGGCAAGCCTAAAGACAATCATAACTACACAATGGACAGTATTTGCATCTTACCATGAACAACATTAAGAATGACAAAGCAAAGCATTATATTCATACTTTTATACTCTTTAATGAAAAACAAAAAGGTGATACAAGGCGGAAACAATAGCAGGAAGTGAAGTCCGCGCCGTTTTTCAGCAGTCGCGTCACATGACCAACGTGGCATGAACAACGCCAGCGAATCAGGAAGGTGGATGTCACAGTGACGTTGTCCAATGACGACGTCAGCTAGAGCTCAGCACTGCGTTTCCTCGTTCCTCAATGTTTACACAGCACCGGATCAGATACGAACTGGGTTGAATACGTGGGCCCTGGCGGATTCAAGTTGTTCTGCCTGTGGAGTCGTTTCCCGGCGTTTTAATGTGAATGGACAGTGCATCCGCAACGAAAACGAGACGGATACGGTCTAATGTAAACACCACCTAAATTGACCGTAGGTGTGAATGGTTGTCTGGCAAGTTTTTAAATTGTTCTTAGAAATCATGAACATTGTGTCCTCTGGGCAAAAGAAGAAAATGACCATCCAGATTGTTACCTGCACAAAGTTCACGATTAAAGGTAGACTGCTTTTCAGATTTTTGAAGTTTAGGTCATAAAAAGAATTTTCCCCGACACCCAATTATTTTTGTTTAGTGGACTGAAAGTTACTCAATTCGAATCACAGATGTCCAATTTTATTTATTTATTTATTTATTTATTTATTTTAAATCGAACAATTAATGAATTTAGGGCCACATGGCCCTAAATTCTGCGCTATTTTTTCCTGCTTCACCATGACCCAGTTCAAGATACTACAGTATGTCATGCATCACGTGGTGGGCTTTCCCCGTTCACGCAAGGCATTGTGGGATACAAATTTTAAACAGGAAAGAAAAATGGAGGACATGAGTGTGCGAATGAAACATGAAAGACCGACTACAGTAACAGAAAGCGAGAAGGAAAGACGTTATGTTGCAAAGGAAAGGAAATGCAGGACCAAACTAATAAATATCGGCGGTCAGCGAGCACCTCGGTGTGATCAGCTGTTTGTTTTGCGACAATTTGATGCAACTGTCAGTGCACGATCAAAGGTAAATCTGTAGATGGCAGTAATGCAACACTGTGGATGCCAGCTGCCGTAAAACCCAAAAGAAGAAGAAGCAGGTAAACCTACTCATGCACACACACGGACTTCCTCTGTCTGCTTGACTTGCTGAAGCGAGCGATTTCATGCACAATATTTGCTCGGGAATCCCCTCAAATTAAATAACTTACCAGCCACAGAATGGTTTTATGAAATCGAAAGGCCATTTAGCTTTAATGCTGAAAGGTACATACAGGTTTTGGAGCAACATATGCTGCCATCCAAAAAATGTCTTTTCCAATGACATCCCTGCTTATTCCAGCAAGACAATGTCAAGGCGCATACTGCATGTGTTACAATCGACCTCATAGTAAAAGAGTGCGGGTGCTCAACTGGCCTGCCTGCTCCTGAAAATATGTGGTCCATTACGAAGCACAAAATACGACAATGGAGACCCCAGACCGCTGGCAACTGAAGTCATGTATCAAGCAAGGATGGGAAATAATTTCACTTTCAAAACTTCCACAATTCGTGTTCTCAGTTCCAAAATGCTTACTGAGTGTTGTTAAAAGAAAAGATGATCAACCCCCTGGAGCACACAGTTCACACCTCTACACAATAATGTTGCTGCAGAGATAAAACAGATAGCAGACTTAACACCTTTTTTATAGTAAAACACCATATACAACTCCCACAATAAAATTATAACATTTAATCCTCTATATCCCATCGTGGCTACTGCCGGCCAGTTAGAATTTTCCTGTGCCACGATTTTTAAAGACACATCTGCTACAGTGTAGGCTTCATTCAGGAAATAATACCATGCTTGTGGATACATGAACACAATACTTATAATTTTGAAAAAGGAAACTTGGTGTGTTGCCATTGACATTTCTGAAGTAATTTGTTAGTCTCATTTTACGACTGATTTGAACGGCTATGGAGTTACAGTATCTCATGGAGTTATGGCGAGCTATTGGGAGCTCTTGTGTCTGTTCTCACTGGGTGAGACAATATTTATGTGCACCAACAGCAAAGATCCACCATGTTTGGTTGACGGTGAACATCATTTTGATATAAGAAATCTCAAAAAAATAAAATAAAAATTTAAAAAAGCTTCTGAGTACTATTAGATTCCTCGGGGTTTTTTTTGTTGTTGTTTGTTTGTTTGTTTGTTTGTTTGTTTAATGACCAGCTATGTCCCTAGTGGGTCCTAGAAACCCATCACCAGCATAATCACTCACTAAACTGATCAGACTGAGATAAATAACATTACATGTTTTGTCAAAAGAATGGAAATCCATACCACTTTTCAGAGGTGGGACAAAGTCACTAATGTGCAAGTCACAAGTAAGTCTCAAGTCCTACCACTCAAGTCCGAGTCAAGTCACAAGTCAAGGCACTTTTGACCAAGTCAAGTCCAAGTCCAAGTCCTACCCAAGCCAAGTCGAGTCCAAGTCCAAGTCTCATTTTTTTCCAAGTCCCTAACAAGTCACCATTTATTCTACAGGCAATCAACACATTTTTGATCACAAATGTATTACCTCTCCACACTGCAGTGTATGTCCTCCTTTGCCAGTCACCTTGGATAAAAATGTCTGCTAAATGTAATGTAATGTCAATGATTCATAGAGGCAGCACAAGTAACTACAGTACACCCATTCTTTTCCATTTTAAAATGTTTTAGAGCTTGTGCCCCAAGACAATCAAAGAATCTCAGAGGAGACAATGATTAGTTAGTTAACGTTAGTAAAGCATCCTAAATTTTCAGTGAGTTTAGTTTGAGTGAGTCAGTGTACATCTGAGGCTAAGGGTGTGAGAATGAGTGAAAGTATGACCATTTCCTTAAATTTTTTATTGGAAAATTAGTGAGAAATTAAAACAAAATTCTAAACAAAACTAGTACTGTGTAACAAAAATCATTTTCTTTTCATTTCATTCATGTCATTTTTCACATAAAAATGCTTTTCATGTGCATTTTAAGACATGAAACTCAAAGTCCAAGCTAACAGATGATCTGTGTACTTTTAGAATCAAAGAATGGTTTTCCTTCTGAAGTTAGGCACTGTCCCAACATACAACATGACATGCCTTTAACACAATACAATGTGACTTGAGTACGTTTGTGTGTGTGAGAGAGACCAACTAACTGACAAAATTCCAGAAATATCTGTTCTCCACTACTGAGAGAGGGATGTTGCATCCAATGACCAAATCTGTTAGTATTGAATTTGTGATGGCTTTTTGTTGTGGGTGGGTAGCACTGTACTGTCTATCTTTTGCAGTAAGGAATCCAGAAATGGACGGCTGCTCTGTCTCACTTGGGATGATCTTGTTCTTCAGATATTCTGCAAATCTAAACAAGAAAAAAAAAAAGTAAAATTAGTAGGCCTACTTGTTTTCTGTTTTTAATCATGTAGACATTAATATGTTTTTATCATTTTCAATATCAAAGTCTGAGTTCATTTAATCCGAACATATTTGTTTATACACAGTATAATGTTTAATACAAGCCAGCCAGGATGTTCCCTTAAGCAGTTTAGCTAGATCACAATGCATTCACTAAACACTCGCTAAAATACCGGTAGCCTCAGTAAATACAGAACGTTGTGACGATGTAGCCAGAATCAGAGTCCTCTAGGGCTCTGGCCAGAATGTGAGAATGAAGCCCTGGCAACATTCTAGAGAGCCGTATAATAAAGTAGAATAAACAGTTGTTGTGAATTTCAGAATGTTCAGCGGAATCCTCCAGATCCAAGTTGCGTGCTTTTGGCGAATTTGGTTTCTCGCCAGAGACTAATAAATGCACTGGTAAAGCCACGCTATGTAGAGGCATTGTGTGCCCTGTCGTTTGGGTAAGACTGTGGGATAATGCTTCGCGTCGGAGTAGGCTACACTCCAATCTGTCGGGATGTACTGCGCTATAAAACGTCAGCTGAGCTTACATTTTACATAGCCCAAATGGCCCATTATTCACATTGCCTACATGACACCAGAGAGAGGAAGAGAATAGAATTGAATGTCTCTGATGACACGTAATCCCAGCACTAATAACACACATCGCACAGCGTCCATGACTTGGTGCAGTATGTAGCAAACAGTTAAACGCCTGGTTTAACTTGCATTGCTAGTCATCTCGTCTCAGTGGTTTAAATGCCTTTCATGACGAGCACTGACTTTCCCACTGCAAAGAGCGAACTTCTGTTTTACATACTTAGTTTGCAGTCTGGGTAACTGTTTATTTGATTCACGTTTTATCCTTTGCTGTCCGGTTCTTATCATAAGTCTGTGTCGTTCTGACCAGAGCCTTTATAACAATCTTGTAAACTTTCTCTGCTCTGACCAAATCACCACCTTCTGGCTATGCCTTCCCAATGTGTGTTAACTGGTAGCCTAGCCCACATAATCTAACACTAGACTGAACACAAAAGCAATCCAATAAAAAAAAAATAAAAAAAAATCTACTTCACTATTTTATATTCAGCAAAGCAAAACAAATCCTTGACAGCGTTAATATATTAACACATTCCACTTCTAGCCACCAACTAGCCTGTACAGATTCTTGCTACCTGGCTTTGTTACTTACTTGTCCTTATGCAGCCTCAGGTGACGAGCGAAGTTTGATGTGGTTGACTGGCTGTCCGAAATTGTGGCTCCACATGTTCTGCACGTAGCAATGCGTTTGTCATCTGTATTGGAGTATTCTTTAAATCCAAAGGAAATTACGCGGGGAATCATGTTTTTATCCGTCCGTTCATCATTCAGCGTCCTCGTTGCCCATCACCGTTTGGTTTTTCATTTGAACCAGTTGAAGTGCTTGAGCAGGGCCGGAGTGGGCCCTGTTTTCACTCCGGGAGTTTAATTCACATTCAGGCCACTTTGAAATGGAGGAAGAATTTGAGTACATTAAAAAAGATAAAACAAATAACTGTTCTTTCACAATGCTTTTTATTTGGTTTAAATTCAGGTAGTGACAATGTATGTTGTTCGTCGTTCTCTGCATTACTTTAGGGTTAATAAAACTTCCATTACGCGGTAGTTTAATGACCACAAACGTAATGCAGAGACCGACGAACGATTTCATCTAGTATGAGACGGGGCTCCACTTAAAATTGGATGGTGTGTGGCCGCGTGTCTAATCCGCATATACATTTATCTGTGTCACCAACATGTCCCAAAGTTCCTTAGTGAAAATATTTGAAAACACATCCAAAGGACATGCATCTTCAGAAATCGGCATCTTCGGCCCGGGTGTGGGAATGAACTTTTACGTCGGGGGCGAAATCCAGCTGACTGCCACTCCAAATAGCAAAGCAGCGAGTATGGCTGATTGTTTCGCGTTATTTAAGACGAATTACACAACACATTTTTAGTCACATAGTCTTAAAATAACGAAAGCACCCATCTCGCGTGCATTTGAACCAATGCTTGTGCATTACATGCCGCATACGCCTCGAAAATAATGGCAAATCAACAATGCTGGGTACTCAGCAACCGGCAGATAAAGCGTGAGGGCGCATTAGGCAACTCAAAAATGGTTAAATGAAATGTAGGCTAAAGCAAGTGTTCGATTCTGCTTAGAATATTGGCATACACCTCTTCTAAGTTATATATTTAACAGCAATTATTTAACATCAAATTTATGACTTCTAGGCCTGTGTGTTCATAACCACAATGTGCGCACGCCTGTGGAAATGCACGGTGTGACAGCGAGATGAATAGGCTGGATGAGGAAATAACGCGCAACAGCACATTTGGGACCTGTTCATCTAAAATTGTTAATAACTGGGATGTAAAGCAATGTCCGGTTCTTCTTAGAATTAAGACATACACCACATCTATACCGTGTAAATTGCGAGATTTCACATGACATCAAAAAGCTGAATTGACATCGCAAACTATCGACACATTATAGGCCTAGCATAGACTGATAAAATCGACAAACAGGGTTATCATACTCCATATCTTTCGTAACCTACCAGCTGGTCTTGAGAACATATCTGTCAATTTGGCACATTTTGCTGCCACCTTTTTTAAGCTTCGCCCTTTCGGTTCCACCTGACCTCTTTCAGCCCTCCATCACTGACGCGCGCTGTTTCGCGCCAATGTTGTTTAAGTTCCCCGCAATACAGAGGAGGAGTCTTGGACCAAACCAACTGCAATAGAGGGGAGGGGAGAATTTCCTTATTTGGTAGCGCCTATTTAATCTGCTGCGATGCTGTCGGCGTCTGGGCTGCCATGTGAAAATGCAGAGTGCAGTTGAATTGATGATTAATGCAAGAATAAGATCAGTGACCAAAATTAGTGAAAATTATTTTCCCCATGCTCCAAGCAGGCCACCATTGATGGTTTGGGCCGGGGATGGTCCCGGCTAAATATAGGGCCACCCCGGCATTGTGCTTGAGTGACACCTAGTGCTAGTGGATTGAGCTGCCGTAGCCTAGGACAAGGAGCTACACCGCATTCAAATAATAACGAGTGTACTTGGATTCAAAATCGGGGGGGAAGAATATTTATACCTGATACGCCAAGTCATTGCAAGCTAAAACTGTCAAGTCCAAGTCAAGTCTCGAGTCAACAGCGTGCAAGTCCGAGTCGAGTTGCAAGTCATTCCTCATCTAGGGATTTCAAGTCTCAAGTCATCAAAATGGTGACTCGAGTCTGACTCGAGTCCAAGTCACATGACTCGAGTCCACATGTCTGCCACTTTTAGTCACTCTGTGGATGGATGTGTGTGTGTGTGTGAGAGAGAGAGAGAGAGAGAGAGAGAGAGAGAGAGCGCGCGCACTTTATGGCCAAGTTTACATTAGACCGTATCTGTCTCGTTTTCTTCGCGGATGCACTGTCCGTTTACATTAAAATGCCTGGAAACGCCGGGAAACGGGAATCTGCCAGGGTCCACGTATTCAATCCAAATCGTGTCTGGTCCGGTGCTGTGTACACATTGAGAATACGCGGAAAATTTGGTGCGTAAACCAAAACAGAACCCGTTTCCTGTTGGTGGAAAAAGTGGGTAAGAGAGAGTCCTTATATTTTGGTTTATCTTGTTGGCTAAATCATTAACTTTTCAGCCAATTTCTTATTATTTATGTGATTTAGTTGTGTTTGATAAATAATTCAATATTTAAATTTATAAGTGTTTGCTAGTATTTAAATGCCTTCATAATTTAGTTCCAAAATATTTGAGCAATTATTTCACTAGGAACTCAAGTATTCATAGTTATTACACTCGATGTAAATCTGATCTGCATTTACCAAAACATAAGCTTACACTAGGTAAACAAACTTTTATTCATATTCAAGATTTTCTAATTCATTGCCAGCAAATATTAAATTAATTACGTCTCTAAATCAATTTCAAAGGCTCATTAGGTCATTTGTTCATAGCCTTATTTATATTATATAATTATGATATTTTTGTTAGTTTCATATATCTTTTTTTTTGAGGTTTTCATTGTTTGTTTGTTTGTTTTTTCCCTCCTGAGACCATGGTGGTAGTTTTGATTGAATTTTTAGATTAATCATGTTTAATGAGATTTTTAAAGATTGTTGTAACATATTTTTGAAATTGTAAATTAGTGTAGTTTTGGATTGTATTTTTGAAGTTGTGGATCGGTATGGTTTTGCAGGGCCTCATGGATACCATGATCCACCCTGTTGAAATAAAGTCTATCTATCTATCTATCTATCTATCTATCTATCTATCTATCTATCTATCTATCTATCTATCTATCTATCTATCTATCTATCTACTGATTTACAAAATATATTAAATATTGCTTAAACACATGGAGAAGATATAAAATGTAATAAATACGTATGCAGTTTTGTTCAAAACTGAAGTTCAGATGGAAATGAGGTTTTGGGTATATGTAAAGCTATGTAATTTAATATCTCTATGTTAGTAATACAGTGCATATTTTATGTCCTATTAAAATACCATTCATGCTCTTGCAAACAATCAAACTTGGAATGGTCATTTTTTCTTTAGTTTTCTAACTATAACTGTTTGTTTACAGGATGACAGATAAAAACAAAGGAATTTCTTTGCTGTTCTCTGTGAAATGCTGCAGTGTTCTAGAATTCTATTGGCATATTGAGCGGTAAACCCAAACATCCTTGCTTACCTACAAAGAAGACAATCCAGTTTGTTTCAGGTTTTATGCTGTAAATCATGCACATTTCCACTAGTATATAGTTCAACATCCATTCATTCACCCATCCATTATATAGTGCACTTATTTGTCAGGGTCACAGGGAGAAAATGAATAGTATAATGTATTTGTTACTGTCATGAGCTCTCTCTGGCAGCCCTGGAAAGTGCAGCATGGCGGCATGATACTTCTGGGCTTTGCAGAGCTACAATGATACTTCCAGGTTTTGCAATAACTCAATTTCCCAGAGTACCTTGTGAGTGCAGTGCAGCAGCATGACACTTCCATGTTCAGTCTGACACAGTTTCCCAGAATTCCTCATGACACTGTGAACACAAGACCCCAATTTCCAGTGTGCATTGCAAGCCCTTGCTTAGAGACTATAAGAGGACTCATTTGACACTCACTTGGTGCGAGGCACTGATGTGTTTCCCCAAAGCCAGCATGTTGGTGTTAGAAGCTAAGTGTTTAGTTTCTATACAGTTTCTGTCTGTTGATGCCAAGTGTGCCAGTCCTTGAAAAAGGCAGTACCTGTTTTGCCATTGTACTCTTTGTTTTACTTGTTATATAGTTTGTTTTCTGCTATTTTGAGTTTGTCTGGAGTGTTTAGTGATGCGTCCAATCTTAAGTAAATCTTTAAAACTGCATCTGCATCCCAAGTTCCTGACAGAACACCTTGCCACACGCAGGGATGCAGCGGATCCAGCTACCCTCTGGAGCATGCTCAAGGCTGCCTTAGTGGAGCGCAGGACCAGCCTCTTCAGGAGACTGACACTCTCACCATGCTGGTGTTCAACTACATCAAGTTTCCTTAGAAAAGATGGCCAATGTATGACCCATCTTCCAAGGATGGCTGTGATTATCCACCTAATGGGTTCCTGCTTCAGTGCCACTTACACCATGAGAGCCTGGTGGAACCCAAGCCCACAGGATGGACATGGGTACATTTTATGCTGTCTTGGCTTGTGGGTATAGCATGCAAGTGGGCCAAGCTCCTGGTGGCCACCCAGCAGCCCTGTCTATATGACCAAAAGCAGTTATGCGCTCTCCCAAAGCTTGCATACCCACCATACCTGTATGAGGACTCCTCAGAAGATTTTTTGGGGGGTTGGGACCAATGCCACACTCTCATTGGAGGTCAGCGAGGCAACCTCCAATGTCACCAATGTCATGCCAATGCCAGAGCACTGCTTAGAGGTCAGTGAGGCAAGCGCTTATATCACAATCCTGCTTGACCTCAAAGAGGCTACCTCCAGCATCCATGTCTGGCACTTTGCTTGGAGGTCAGAGGCCTGGAGGATCAACAAAGAGATCTCAGATGCCATGCATGCCAAACCTTCACTGGAGCTCCGCTAAGATATCAGAGAAAGGGCCTCTGGTGCCACTCTCCCTACCGAGATCAGAGTCATCCTCCAGTGTCACCAATGCCATGCACATGCCAGAGCTCCTGCTGGGGATCATCAAGGTGACCTCCGGTATCACCAGTGCCATGCTGGAGCTCTGCTTGGAGGTCAAAAGGTCAAGCTGTGGTGCCATGCTCCATCTGGAGGTTATTGAGCTGACCTCTGGCATCACCAATGCCATGATGTGGGACTTTGACAAGGAACTCACTAACACTCTCCCTTACCATGTCTCTGCAGCATGCCCCCAAGTCTTACCTATGTGCCTCCCAGACTCTGGGGAAGGCTCATAAAGTGGACTCACACCACACCAGCCACCAAACATCACCGTACATTAAGAATACATGAACTTAGCACAGATAAGTACTGGTGGCAAAACATGCCTGTGCCTGAGTCCATCCAGTGCCTGATTTGGTGCCGATGCTCATGTTAGAACCCTTGCCTGAACCCATGTCCAGACCCATTAGTTCAATCCATCCATTATCCATAACTGCTTATCCTGTGCAGGGTCATGGGCAAGCTGGAGCCTATCCCAGCTGACTATGAGCAAGAGGTGGGGTACACCCTGGACAAGTCACCAGATCATTGCAGGGCTGACAAACAACCATTCACACTCAGTCAATTTAGAGTCACCAATTAGCCGAACCTGCATGTCTCTGGACTGTGGGGGAAACTGGAGCACCCAGAGGAAACCCACGCAGATACAGGGGGAACATGCAAACTCCACACAGAAAGGCCCCCATCGGCCACTGGGCTCAAACCCAGAACCTTCTTGCTGTGAGGTGACTGTGTGAACCACTACACCACCATGACACCCTCCATTATTTCCAAACCAATTTATTTTTGGTCAAAATACTCTGAATGGTTCAAAATTTGGCATGCAAACTGGAACAGAACCTGTTCCCTGTTGGTGAAAAGGGGGTAAGAAAGAAGCCAGATCCTCCTTGCTGTGAGGCAAAAATGCTAACCACTGCACCACCATGTTGTCCCCAAAAATGATAGCTCCAGTAATATTTTACTGTTTAGTTAAATGTACTAAACATAAAAGAAACCTCATTATGGTGGTTCACAAAAAAATGCAAATAATTGTTTGTCTTAGAGTTAAAGTACAACCCATCTTTCATCAAAGCGTATAGCTGGCACGAGCACTGAATCAGCATGTCCTGAATATAGTGCTACAGCCCCGATTCCAAAAAAGTTGGGACAAAGTACAAATTGTAAATAAAAACAGAATGCAATAATTTACAAATCTCAAAAACTGATATTGTATTCACAATAGAACATAGACAACATATCAAATGTCGAAAGTGAGACATTTTGAAATTTCATGCCAAATATTGGCTCATTTGAAATTTCATGACAGCAACACATCTCAAAAAAGTTGGGACAGGGGCAATAAGAGGCTGGAAAAGTTAAAGGTACAAAAAAGGAACAGCCGGAGGACCAAATTGCAACTCATTAGGTCAATTGGCAATAGGTCATTAACATGACTGGGTATAAAAAGAGCATCTTGGAGTGGCAGCGGCTCTCAGAAGTAAAGATGGGAAGAGGATCACCAATCCCCCTAATTCTGCGCTGACAAATAGTAGAGCAATATCAGAAAGGAGTTCGACAGTGTAAAATTGCAAAGAGTTTGAACATATCATCATCTACAGTGCATAATATCATCAAAAGATTCAGAGAATCTGGAAGAATCTCTGTGCGTAAGGGTCAAGGCCGGAAAACCATACTGGGTGCCTGTGATCTTCGGGCCCTTAGACGGCACTGCATCACATACAGGTATGCTTCTGTATTGGAAATCACAAAATGGGCTCAGGAATATTTCCAGAGAACATTATCTGTGAACACAATTCACCGTGCCATCCGCCGTTGCCAGCTAAAACTCTATAGTTCAAAGAAGAAGCCGTATCTAAACATGATCCAGAAACGCAGATGTCTTCTCTGGGCCAAGGCTCATTTAAAATGGACTGTGGCAAAGTGAAAAACTGTTCTGTGGTCAGACAAATCAAAATTTGAAGTTCTTTATGGAAATCAGGGACGCCTTGTCATTCGGACTAAAGAGGAGAAGGACGACCCAAGTTGTTATCAGCACTCAGTTCAGAAGCCTGCATCTCTGATGGTATGGGGTTGCATTAGTGCGTGTGGCATGGGCAGCTTACACATCTAGAAAGACACCATCAATGCTGAAAGGTATATCCAGGTTCTAGAGAAGCATATGCTCCCATCCAGACGACGTCTCTTTCAGGGAAGACCTTGCATTTTCCAACATGACAATGCCAAACCACATACTGCATCAATTACAGCATCATGGCTGCGTAGAAGAAGGGTCCGGGTACTGAACTGACCAGCCTGCGGTCCAGATCTTTCACCCATAGAAAACATTTGGCACATCATAAAACGGAAGATACGACAAAAAAGACCTAAGACAGTTGAGCAACTAGAATCCTACATTAGACAAGAATGGGTTAACATTCCTATCCCTAAACTTGAGCAACTTGTCTCCTCAGTCCCCAGACGTTTACAGACTGTTGTAAAGAGAAAAGGGGATGTCTCACAGTAGTAAACATGGCCTTGTCCCAACTTTTTTGAGATGTGTTGTTGTCATGAAATTTAAAATCACCTAATTTTTCTCTTTAAATGATACATTTTCTCAGTTTAAACATTTGATATGTCATCTATATGTTCTATTCTGAATAAAATATGGAATTTTGAAACTTCCACATTATTGCATTCCGTTTTTATTTACAATTTGTACTTTGTCCCAACTTTTTTGGAATCGGGGTTGTATTTTTATGAACTGTACTGTCAAGTTACGCTTCCAGCAATTATCAAATCAGACTCTTTTCATTGAAGGATCGCTCGCAGTTGAATAATTGCTTTTAATACCGCTTTGAGATATCACACAGCTTTGACTTCCTAATGCAGGCCTGTTTATCGGATGTCTGCTAATGTATCTGTGATATAAAGGAACAGCAGCAGTCTCAAAATGGTGGTGTAGTGGTTAGCACTGTTGCCTCATAGCAAGAAGGTTTTGGGTTTGAGCCCAGTGGCCAACAAGGGCCTTTCTGTGTGGAGTTTGCATGTTCTCCCCGTGTCTATGTGGGTTTCCTCCGGATGCTCCGGTTTCCCCCACAGTTCAAAAACATGCAGATTAAGTACAATGGGGCCATTGTAATTGGTGCAAGCTGTAGTGGTTTCCCAGCCATAATATATGTATATACAGTATATCTCACTATGGCAAAGCTCATAAAATTAAATTAAAATGAATATACACTACCGTTCAAAAGTTTGGGGTCACCCAGACAATTTTGTGTTTTCCATGAAAAGTCACACTTTTATTTACCACCATCTCATCTCATCTCATCTCATCTCATTATCTCTAGCCGCTTTATCCTTCTACAGGGTCGCAGGCAAGCTGGAGCCTATCCCAGCTGACTACGGGCGAAAGGCGGGGTACACCCTGGACAAGTCGCCAGGTCATCACAGGGCTGACACATAGACACAGACAACCATTCACACTCACATTCACACCTACGTTCAATTTAGAGTCACCAGTTAACCTAACCTGCATGTCTTTGGACTGTGGGGGAAACCGGAGCACCCGGAGGAAACCCACGCGCACACGGGGAGAGCATGCAAACTCCACACAGAAAGGCCCTCGCTGGCCCCGGGGCTCGAACCCAGGACCTTCTTGCTGTGAGGCGACAGCGCTAACCACTACACCACCGTGCCGCCTATATACCACCATAAGTTGTAAAATGAATCGAAAATATAGTCAAGACATTTTTCTGGCCATTTTGAGCATTTAATCGACCCCACAAATGTGATGCTCCAGAAACTCAATCTGCTCAAAGGAAGGTCAGTTTTATTGAGGTATTTCACCTGACGTCACAGGGTCACGTGACGCCCCGGTGTCCGCCATTTTGAACGTCAAGCTAGCTAATGTCAACAACAGTAGCTGGTATTTTACTGTAGCAATGTTTACGTTCAGTCATTTGGATGACTGTTAAAACCTTTCAGTCTCAAGTTTTTCCTTTACTGGATTTACTAGTTTACTGAGCTAGCGCACCGGCCACCGGCAGTCTAGCGCGCGCTAACTCCCAGCTTGCCCGAGCGTGCTAGCTCAGTAAACTAGTAAATCCAGTAAAGGAAAAACTTGAGACTGAAAGGTTTTAACAGTCATCCAAATGACTGAACGTAAACATTGCTACAGTAACATACCAGCTATGATGTTGTTGACATTAGCTAGTGCTAACAGCTAGTTGCTAATACACTGCTACAACTACACCGACCCTAATAATACAGTTCTTGGTCATTGCCTGATAACAGCAAATTTATAACGGGCCATGTCTCAACAGACTAAGAAGTTATTTCAATGACATTTAATAACATTTTGTTTATCCTGAGGACCGAAAGTAAATGAAAATGTGAACAAACCTTAGCTGTAATAAGATGGCGACCACCGGCTCCAGGGACGACCCGCTGATGTAGGCATGTTACCCAGCCTGACACAAAATATTTGTAGGTATCCAAACTCGTATCCGCTTTCAGATCAATACCTGTGTATGGCGATGGGTTTTTAACGACATAGGTATACAGATCATGTGGGCTGAAGTCAGGTAAAGACGAGGGCTTCGTGTACTTCTGTACGTCAGTGAACAATCCTGGTGGAAGCAGGTAAACGTCGTTCTCTAAGCCTGCTAACGTCAATTTTTGCAAATACCTCTCTCTCTGCTTCGCCCTGTAAATGCCCTACGTCGCTGGATAGTGAAGGTGTTTTCTGCATCTCGCTCCTTTTTCTTTTATGTTTTTCATTTGTCGCCTTCCTCGCATTCAAACCGATTCGAGCCGTGCCGTCCAAAATGGCAGCATCACATGACTTGGTCACGTGAGTGAAATACCTCAATAGCTTCTCTAAAGAGCTAAACTGTTTTCAGCTGTGCTAACATGATTGTACAAGGGTTTTCTAATCATCCATTAGCCTTCTGAGGCAACGAGCAAACACATTGTACCATTAGAACACTGGAGTGAGAGTTGCTGGAAATGGGCCTCTATACACCTATGGAGATATTGCACCAAAAACCAGACATTTGCAGCTAGAATAGTCATTTACCACATTAGCAATGTATAGAGTGTATTTCTAATTAGTTTAAAGTGATCTTCATTGAAAAGAACAGTGCTTTTCTTTCAAAAATAAGGACATTTCAAATGCCCCTTTTCCATCAAAGCAGTTCCAGGGCTGGTTCGGGGCCAGTGCTTAGTTTGGAACCGGGTTTTCTGTTTCCACTGACAAAGAACTGGCTCTGGGGCCAGAAAAACCGGTTCCAGGCTAGCACCAACTCTCTGCTGGGCCAGAGGAAAGAACCGCTTACGTCAGCAGGGGGGCGGAGTTGTTAAGACCAACATCAATAACAAGACCGCAAAAGATCGCCATTTTTAAGCGACGAGAAGCAGCAGCTGTACAAACGCAAAGTCATCCATTATTATTATTGTTGTTGTTGCTGTTGCTGCTTCTTCCGTGTTGTTTTTGCTTCGATGTTCGCGCCAAGGTTTATGCAAACGTAGCGACGTAACTGACGTATACAGCGACGTAACTGACATATACAGCAACGTAATGACGTGACTTCCCTTAGCACCGCAAGCTATGGAAAAGCAAACCGTTCTCAGCTGGCTCGCAAGTTGAACGAGTTGTGAACCAGCACCAGCACTGGCCCCGAACCAGCCCTGGAACTGATTTGGTGGAAAAGGGGTAAAAGTGACCCCAAACTTTTGAACGGTAGTGTACAGTCAAAAAGCTACTTCAGCCAGAGGCAATTGTATCTTTAAGAACAGGAATAAAATGCTGCCTTTGATAGCTCTGTTATTTATAGCCTGCTAATCCAGTGCAAAATGTGGAAATCAGGGCTAAGCATCTTCCTAAAAGGTATGGAGAAATATACAATACATTAAAAACAACAACAACAACAACTCCACCGCATAATATAATTTTTTACACAGACTTATAGCCATAGATCTCCTGAGATTTAGTGCTACAACTCATGAGGCTAGATCAGAAAGGAAGCCATTTGCACACTTTTGACAGCAGCTGGATCACTGAAGGCTTCAAACTCATTAGGAGGCTTTTGTATTTTCTGTCAGACTCAGACTCATGACATGAAGAGCAGAGTTTGTGAATCTCTGCTGCAATTAGCCCCCCTCTCTCTGACTCACACACAGAAGGAACTCCTTTGACCTTTTCGAGCAGCCAACAGTATGTGTATCTTAAGGACTGGCCCCGGTCAGTGTCGGCTCTGCTAAATGGCACTGAATGTATCTCAACAAGCTCTCTTCATTCCCTCATGACCAAATGAAGCGCATGACTGCCGGATTAATGCCCAAACACACTCAAAATGAGGAACATTCACCTTGCTCTCACTCTGATTGAGCGAATTAAGAGACCTGAGCTCAACCAGACAAGTTGATTCACACAGGAGAAATCCTGGCATTTCCATCTGCATGTTATTTTTTTTAAATAAAAAATAAGCATCAGCTTATCAGCATGAACATTCAATACAAGAAGATTTTATGTAAATGAAGACCTGTCATAACTGCTATAAGGTAACAGAATATTTTGTCATTTTTTTCTGACTACACAGTTCATTTCAATCTTGGCCTTTAATCTATGGTGAGTCAGTCCTTCTTTAAGCATTATTAATGCATTTGGTACCAGAGTCTAAACTAAATCTATAAATCCAGTTAGGTTTAGAGACAATAGATTTCATTGAGTGTGAATATACAGTGGTGCTTGAAAGTTTGTGAACCCTTTAGAATTTTCTATATTTCTGCACATAGACGTCGCCAGACCCATTTTAGGGTAGCTCCAGCCACCCTATCTTATGGCAAAGCCACCCTATATTTTTTTGCCCTTTTTTAAATTATTTATATTTTTATTTTTTTTCCCAAAAAAAAAAAACAAAGGCAGTAAAGCACTGAACATGAGCCATCAAGAACGCAAGTTAATCCGAACAACAGTTTCTGCTTGCTTATTTATTGTTTAATGCAATATTATTAATATCATTATGATTCCTCCTCATTGGCTCTGTGTCAAGCGTCACGTCGAGTGGTAGGCTAGTAGGACTTAAAAAACTACGCGGGCATTCTGCAGCAGGCGCGGTGCGGGCTTCCATTGAGTTGGGTTTGCAGAGAGTCAGAAATATGCTTTCATTTGCAGACACACACGGTGAGATTGTAATTTGATGTCAGTGGTTTGCATTTGCTTAACTTTACCTAGGCTATATTGAGTCGTCTGTAGAATGTTTACATGATGATTTGTGAAGCACTTGCCCTCTTCAGTTTGCGCAGGAATGCATGACACCTACCATTGTTTTTTTCACATTTTTGTAGTTTAGCTGGTGAAGTTGCTTCAGCAAGCAATTAAATGATGAAAGCAATTTTAAAATAGAATAGAAATGGTGGGAAGTGTGTCCCCAAGGTGTGATGCTCTTGAAATAATGAATTGATTGACAGCCTTAGTAGGTGCTCTGAAAAATGTTCGGCGCGCGCTGCGCGCGCACAATACCTTTTCTCCTCTGGGTGCTAAGCTACCCCTGTCTCTCAAACCTAGTGACGTCCCTGTTTCTGCATAAATCTGACTGAAAACATCATCAGATTTTCACACAAGTCCTAAAAGTAGATAAAGAGAACCCAGTTAAACAAATGAGACAAAAATATTATACTTGGTCATGTATTTATTGAGGAAAATGATCCAATATTACATATCTGTGAGTGGCAAAAGTATGTGAACCTTTGCTTTCAGTATCTGGGTTAGCAGTTAATTTGAAGGTGAAATTAGAGTCAGGTGTTTTCAATCAATGGGAAGACAATCAGGTGTGAGTGGGCACCCTGTTTTATTTAAAGAACAGGGATCTATCAAAGTCTGATCTTCACAACACACGTTTGTGGAAGTGTATCATGGCACGAACAAAGGAGATTTCGGAGGACCTCAGAAAAAGCGTTGTTGATGCTCATCAGGCTGGAAAAGGTTACAAAACCATTTCTAAAGAGTTTGGACTCCACCAATCCACAGTCAGACAGGTTGTGTACAAACGGAGGAAATTCAAGACCATTGTTACCCTCCTCAGGAGTGGTCGACCAACAAAGATCACTCCAAGAGCAAGGCGTGTAATAGTCGGCGAGGTCACAAAGGACCCCAGGGTAACTTCTAAGCAACTGAAGGCCTCTCTCACATTGGCTAATGTTAATGTTCATGAGTCCACCATCAGGAGAACACTGAACAACAATGGAGTGCATGGCAGGGTTGCAAGGAGAAAGCCACTGCTCTCCAAAAAGAACATTGCTGCTCACCTGCAGTTTGCTAAAGATCACATGGGAAGCCAGAAGGCTATTGGAAAAATTTTTGTGGAGGATGAGACCAAAATAGAACTTTTTGGTTTAAATGAGAAGCGTTATGTTTGGAGAAAAGGAAAACACTGCATTCCAGCATAAGAACCTTATCCCATCTGTGAAGCATGGTGGTGGTAGTATCATGGTTTGGGCCTGTTTTGCTGCATCTAGGCCAGAACGGCTTGCCATCATTGATGGAACAATGAATTCTGAATTATACCAGCGAATTCTAAAGGAAAATGTCAGGACATCTGTCCATGAACTGAATCTCAAGAGAAGGTGGGTCATGCAGCAAGACAACGACCCTAAGCACACAAGTCGTTCTACCAAAGAATGGCTAAAAAAGAATAAAGTTAATGTTTTGGAATGGCCAAGTCAAAGTCCTGACCTTAATCCAATCGAAATGTTGTGGAAGGACCTGAAGCGAGCAGTTGATGTGAGGAAACCCACCAACATCCCAGAGTTGAAGCTGTTCTGTACGGCGGAATGGGCTAAAATTCCTCCAAGCCGACGTGCAGGACTGATCAACAGTTACCGGAAACGTTTAGTTGCAGTTATTGCTGCACAAGGGGGTCACACCAGATACTGAAAGCAAAGGTTCACATACTTTTGCCACTCACAGATATGTAATATTGGATCATTTTCCTCAATATATTAATGACCAAGTATAATATTTTTGTCTCATTTGTTTAACTGGGTTCTCTTTATCTACTTTTAGGACTTGTATGAAAATCTGATAATGTTTTTGGTCATATTTATGCAGAAATATACAAAATTCTAAAGGGTTCACAAACTTTCAAGCACCACTGTATTAGTGCATCTAAAAAAAAATTGAATATTGTGAAAAAGCTCATTTTTTTGTAATTTAATTCAAAAAGGTAAACTGTCATACTATATATCCTATTCATTACATCTCATCTCTCATCTCATTATCTCTAGCCGCTTTATCCTGTTCTACAGGGTCGCAGGCAAGCTGGAGCCTATCCCAGCTGACTACCGGTGAAAGGCGGGGTACACCCTGGACAAGTCGCCAGGTCATCACAGGGCTGACACATAGACACAGACAACCATTCACACTCACACCTACGGTCAATTTAGAGTCACCGGTTAACCTAACCTGCATGTCTTTGGACTGTGGGGGAAATCGGAGCACCCAGAGGAAACCCTCGCGGACACGGGGAGAACATGCAAACTCCGCACAGAAAGGCCCTCGCCGGCCACGGGGCTTGAACCCGGACCATCTTGCTGTGAGGCAACAGCGCTAACCACTACACCACCGTGCCACTCTATTCATTACATGTAAAGTGAAATTTCCAAGCCATTTTTTTATGATTATGGCTTATAGCTTATGAAAATCAGAAATCCAGTATCTCAAATCATTAGAATATTTCATTTTGAGTTTGAGTAAAACAGTATAAATAGTGTGCATGTCTCGGTCTAGTTCAGTACACGCAACCATAATCATGGGGAAGACTGCTGACCTGACAGTTGTCCAGAAAATGATCACTGACACCCTCGACAAGGAGGGTAAGCCACAGGTCATTGCTGAAAAGGCTGGCTGGAAAAGGTGCACAGCAGCAGAGATGACCGCAGCCTTGAGAGGATTGTCAAGAAAAGTCAAATCAAGAACTTGGGAGAGCTTCACAAGGAGTGGACTGCAGCTGGTGTCAGGGCATCAAGAGCCACCACACACAGACGTCTTCAGGAAATGGGCTACAACTGTCACATTCCTAATATCAAGCCACTCCTGAACCAGAGATAACATCAGAAGCATCTTACCTGGGCTAAGAAGAGAAAGAACTGGACTTTGCTCAATGGTCCAAAGTCCTCTTTTCAGATGAAAATAAATTTTGCATTTAATTTGGAAATCAGCATCCTAGAGTCTGGAGGAAGAGTGGAGAGGCACAGAATCCAAGGTGTCTGAAGTCCAGTGGGAAGTTTTCACAGTCTGTGATGATTTGGGGTGCCATGTCATCTGCTGGTGTTGGTCCACTGTGTTTTATCAAGTCCAAAGTCAACACAGCCATCTACCAGGAGATTTTAGAGCACTTCATGCTTCCATCTGCTGACAAGCTTTATGGAGATGCTGATTTCCTTTTACAGCAGGACTTGACACCTGGCTACAGTGCCAAAACTACTATCAAATGGTTTGTTGACCATGATATTACTGTGCTTGATTGGCCAGCCAACTCGCCTGACCTGAACCCCATGGAGAATCTATGGAGTATTGTCAAAAGGAAGATGAGAAACACCCGACCCAAAAATACAGACAAGTTGAAAGACACTATCAAAGCAACCTGGGCTTCAATAACACCTCAGCAGTGCCGCAGGCTGATCGCCTCCATGTCACGCAGCACTGATGCAGTAATTTGTGGTAAAGGAGCCCCAACCAAGTTTTGAATGTATAAATGAACATACTTTTTCAGAAGTTGGACATTTCTGTATTGTAAATCCTTTTTTGACTGATCTTAGGAAATACTATAATAATTTGAGATACTGGATTTCTGATTTTCATGAGCTATGAGCCATAATCATCAAAATTCAAACAAAAATGGCTTGAAATAGTTCACTTTACATGTAATGAACATAGAATATATGACTGTTTACCTTTTTGAATTAAATTATGGAAATAAATTAACTTATGATATTCTAATTTTTTGAGAGGCACTAGTAGACTAGTCATAAAATTCTAACTAACAAAATTGTACAGTTTCTTTACAGAAGAACAAATCAAATTAACAAAACAATATTTCAGTATTGTTTTATTAATTCAACACATCAAAATACCAAATTAAAAGTGTGATTAAAAGAGCTAAAATTGCAAATATCTTAATATTCTCAAGAGGTCTGAAGATCCACCAGGCCAAGATGACCTGCTTGAGGAGGGAGTGAGTGGAGCAATGCACAGGAGTGGTAGCCAGCAACACACAATCCATGACGCTGAACACAAAACCTGATCAGACGGAAGAGGAGCCAAGCCCAGAATCACCCCACAGTGCCTGGAAGCTCCATGCACCACAAGTCCACTCACGAGGCAGGAAACCAGAACAGTAACAGGTGAAATGGCCTGCCGCTAACAGCAAAGAGAACAAGACAAGATCCTGAAGGTGACATCAAAGGGAGATGCTGACCAAAGACTCCAGACTATTTGCACCTTAACAATAAGCATAGGCACAGAGCAGTTTGGTGTTAGTGAAAAGAGGGTAGCAAGGAATCCAGTGAGGCTGAACCAGCGGGAGCTTTAGATCAACCAGCTGAGACAAGAACTTAAATCCCTGAAGCATCAATTGAAGTTGGCACAGGCCTCACAGACATCGTCAGAAAGAGACTCATTACACTCAGGCAGGCAGAAAGAAGAGCCACAAGAGGGCCCGAAAGTGCAACACTTTCATTGCCAACACATTTGGCTTAACCAAGTCACTTCTGGGGCAGAAGCAAAGCTGCCACTTTACTGGTTCTGTGGAGGAGATCAACCACCATCTCAGTTGTAGCACAAACTGCTGAAAAAGTTAATGCTAACACCTTTCTGTTTAAGCCAGCATGACCTTTTTCAGTAGTTTGTGCTACAGTAGTTCTTCTGTGGGATTGGACCATATGAGCTAGCCTTCGAACCCCATGTGAATCAATGAGCCTTGGCTGTCCATGACCCTGTTACTGGTTCTCCTTCCTTGGACCACTTTTGGTAGGTACTAACCACTGTATACCAGAAACACCCCACAAGATGTCCTATTTTGGAGATGCTCAGACCCAGTCACCTAGCCATCACAATTTGGCCCTTGTCAAAGTCACTCAGATCCTCACGCTTGCCCATTTTTCCTGCTTCCAACACATCAACTTCAAGAACAGACTGTTCTCTTGCTGCCTAATATATCCCACTTCCTTGACTGGTGCCACTGTAATGAGGTCCATCCATCCATCCATCTATTATCCATAACCGCTTATCCTGTGCAGGGTCGCGGGCAAGCTGGAGCCTATCCCAGCTGACTATGGGCGAGAGGCAGGGTTCACCCTGGACAAGTCACCAGGTCATTGCAGGGCTGACACATAGAGACAAACAACCATTCACACTCACATTCACACCTACAGCCAATTTAGAGCCACCAATTAGCCTAACCTGCATGTCTTTGGACTGTGGGGGGAATCAGGGCACCCAGAGGAAACCCACGCAGACATGGGGAGAACATGCAAACTCCACACAGAAAGGTCCCTGTCGGCTGCTGGGCTCGAACCCAGAACCTTCTTGCTGTGATGCAACAGTGCTAACCACACTGAAAAAAATTAAACATTGGCTCAAATTAAAAAAATTGAAGTAATCGATCACACCTTATATTGTAGTGTTATACAATATAAATAATTCATTTGATTTGATCTGAAATATTTAACTTCATGTAAACCAATTTCTGATGGTTGAACCAAAGCAATTATTTCAGATTTTCCTAAATTAAAATAAATACTTTTTTTTTTTAAATATTTTTTGGGGGGCTTTTTTCACCTTTATTGGATAGGACAATGTAGAGACAGGAAGTGAGCTGGAGAGAGAGATGGGGAAGGATCAGGAAATGACCTCGGGTCGGAATCGAACCCGGGTCCCCGGATTTATGGTATGGCGCCTTATGCCGCTTTTCCACTACAAACGTGGCTGAGTCAGGCTGAGCCGAGCCGTGCCGTGCTGAGTTGGGCTGAGTTGAGCTGAGCGGGGCTATTGAAGTTGCATTTCGACTACAACCGCGCTGAACCGTGCTGGCTGGAAGTGGGTGGACACATTGGGTGGAGTTAGCGAAAGTGGGTGGACGTCACGTGATGTCGTTAAGCAGCGCAAACAGTGACATCAGTGAGCTTTTAAGCGGTAGTCTCACGACCCGAATAGTAAACAATAAACATGGAGACATGGAGTCGTTAGTGTTGCTGGTCTTGGTGCTGTGGCTTGTTGTCACCGACAACGCCAACAGATACTGGCAAGAGCGTATAGATGAGGCGAGGCGCATAAGGCTCCAGAAATTCTCGTAATTCGTAATTATTCTTCTTCCGGGTTTACGGTGTTTACAGATCCCAGCGTGTGTGTGGGCATGTGAGGACACTCCTCCTCACCAATCAGTGCACAGGGGAGTGTCTGCTCACGCCCCCAGCCTCACTCGGCTCGCTTTGGCTCGCTTCAGCCCCACTCCAAAACGGTGCGAGTTTTAGGGGCTAAGCAGGGCTGAAGCGAGCCGAGTCGTGCTGTTCTTTGGTAGTCGAAACGCGAGCCGTGTCGGGCTGAAGTGAGCTGAAGCGAGCTGAAGTGAGCTGAAAAAGGGTAGTGGAAAAGGGCCATTAGTCGACTGAGCCACAGCGCCTCCAAATATATTGGTTTTATTACTTAATGTAAATAATCTTTGTTAAACCTGAATATTTTAAATTCATTTAAACAACTTTTGAATATGGGAGCAAACTATTTTTTTTTATTCACTGGAATGAAAACAAATACATTAAATGAACAACAGCTTTGTTTCACTTTTTTCAGTGCACTACACCACCGTGATGCCACTGTAATGAGATAATCAATGTTATTCACTTCACCTGTCAGTGGTTATAATATTATGGCTGATCAGTGTAGAATTTATATAGAATTGCAACCAGCAGATGAACTGATTCAATTTTGGAATTCATCCAAACAGGGTCAAAGCCATAGCTAGAGTCAAATGGTTTTTGAAATAATTTTGAAATATTTATTCTTCAAGAGCTTTCTTGCTGTTTGGGGTAGAATGTAAGGGTGTTTCAGGCAAATAAGTCTATAACAAAGAGCACTAGACTTGCTGGTGGTGGTGGCATCTCAGTCAGTGCTGTTAGCATGGAGTTCTACTTGTGTTTTCAAGTACTTAGTTCAATCCACTGAAATACTTTGTTGGGTCTGCAGCCAGGTCATGCTCCATCCCTGGATTACACACTTTTCACAATGGAAGTGACTTTTCTCTGAAATTAAAAAGCACCATTTATTCTCTTCAAGAGTTATGAAAACTGCTAGTGTTAACATTTTATTCAGTCAACAGCTTGCCAAGTGACTCTCCATCTCAACCATCACAAACTGACCATAATGACTGTTACAATTATTCATTTTTATGAGATAATCTATAAACTGTTTATAAGACTGTTGACTGTTTATAGAGTCTCTAAAGTGGACGATCCTCATGCCAGAACTGAAGAATACATTTTCCAACATGATTATAATAGGTACAGATATAGTATTTAAAAAAATACTGTTTTACTATGCTTCTAACCCTGGAGCATATTTTGTGCTCATATGAAAAAGTGTCTCGGGTGATATCTACGGTAACCATAATATTTTTCCCACATTTGGACCACTTCCCAAAGAGTTACATGCATGTGCTTGCTATTGGAGGAAGGGAATGGGGGAGGCTAGTGCAAGCACAGTTTATATTTTCTTCTTTTTTTTTTTGCCTCCAGCGTTGCATTGAGTTTTTATACCTTCTGACATTGGATGGTTGTACATTTTCAGGTTTAAAACAGATACACAGTAAAAGCGGTCACTCAATACCTTTAATGTTTCATTTCTGTATTTAGTGTTTAGTCTGTCAAAAACAAATTTTCTAACAAAATTATTTTTATAATAGGAAAACAGTCCAGGCATCCAGAGGTGTTGAGCTACGAGCAGTAATTATGTTATATACGCATACGGCTGATGAATTCAAGTGGGGGAAAAATGTGGGAGTGGTCTCTTCAAGTATGATCCTGCCCAATCCACAGGTCATGAAACCTCATTGAATGCTTTGATGAGGAATAAAATGATGTAAATCATATGTTATGGCCTTTGCAGTCACCACATCTCAACCCAATTGAACAAATATGGAAGACCTTCAACAGATGTGCTAGGCAGCACTCTCTATTACCGTCATTAAAACACCAACTGAGAGACTGTATGTAATCCAGGACAGTTCCAGAGACTTGAAGATCAATAACAATGGAGTAATGAATCTGGGCGGTATGGTGGTGTAGTGGTTAGCACTGTTGCTTCACAGCAGGAAGGTCCTGGGTTTGAGCCCAGTGGCTGATGGGGACCTTTCTGTATGGAGTTTGCATGTTCTCCCAGTGTCTGCATGGGATTTCTCCGGGTGCTCCGGTTTCCCCCACAGTCCGAAGACATGCAGGTTAGATTAACTGGTGGCTCTAAATTGACCGTAGGTGTGAATGTGAGTGTTGATGATTGTTTGTCTCTATGTGTCAGCCCTGTAATGATCTGGCGACTTGTCCAGGGTGTACCCCACCTCTCGCCCATAGTCAGCTGGGATAGGCTCCAGCTTGCCCACGACCCTGCCCAGGATAAGCGGTTCCAGATAATGGATGGATGGAATGAATCTGTTCTGGTGACTCATGGTAGCTCAATACCTTCCTAAAGCACGTTATGTTGGTATTTATTTTCAGTTGCCATCTTTAATTTGTCATTATTAAGTTTTATTTAAAAAGCCTCTGAGCCTCTGTTGAAAAGTTTCGTCCTACACCGATGCAAAACGTGAAATTATTTCGTGAAAACCTAAAAACAAGAAAACCAACAGGCAATTGATTTACAAGAGAGAAGTGTAAGTCCAAAAATACACATCTGTCTGTTTCTGCAAACCTCCCAAAGCCACATCTAGTTTCAATTCAATCAATACACTGACCCTTGATTTTAATCAGTCTGAATCAAGAAAGTAAGATCTCTGATTTATCATTCCAACTGTGAGAAAGCTATCATTGAAATAAGCTCCGCATGTGACAGGACATCCAGCCAGTAATGTTTTATTGCCGATGGAACATTTAATTTCCTCAGGAACATGCAATTGCCTAAGGAACTGTAAAGTAGCAAAAATTCAATTACTGCTGTGTGATATTTCATTTATAAATGTTAAGACCTGAGTCTACTTTTATGCACCTCCAAAAGTGAGAACAGTACAGTTTGTCTGCACTCTGTGTGTGTGTGTGTGTGTGTGTGTGTGTGTGTGTGTGTGTGTGTGTGTGTGTGTGTTGCTTGCAGGCCTAGTTTTTGCAATCTGTGCATAAAATATTAGCAAATTTGCATTCAGACCACTCTCAAGGACACTTCTCAGAATGGGTCTAAAAAATACCACAGTGTGACTTCAAGACACTGGCCTTTACATATACAGAGGAATTATGGGTAAAAACTCAGAGACCTGAGAACAAGAAAGATTTTTGGTATTAGAACCATGGTTACCGTATATGATGGACAAACTAGAAGCTTGAGGACAATCTCGAAGCCATTTATTTATTTATTTATTTACATTATATTCCTACTATCCACAAAGTAAGGAATAAAACATGACCGATATGGCAGTATTTAACAATTATTTGCCAAAGGCAAGGTGAATATCAGTGAATAATAACTGAGCTGGGCGGCACGGTGGTGTAGTGGTTAGCACTGTTGCCTCACAGCAAGAAGGTCCGGGTTCGAGCCCTGTGGCCAGCGAGGGCCTTTCTGTGTGGAGTTTGCATGTTCTCCCCGTGTCCGCGTGGGTTTCCTCCGGGTGCTCCGGTTTCCCCCACAGTCCAAAGACATGCAGGTTAGGTTAACTGGTGACTCTAAATTGACCGTAGGTGTGAATGTGAGCGTGAATAGTTGTCTGTGTCTGTGTCAGCCCTGTGATGACCTGGCGACTTGTCCAGGGTGTACCCCGCCTTTCGCCCGTAGTCAGCTGGGATAGGCTCCAGCTTGCCTGCGACCCTGTAGAGCAGGATAAAGTGGTTAGAGATAATGAGATGAGATGAATAACTGAGCTGAAGTCGAGGTTATTATTCATTGAGCCTGAGGCGGATAATTGTTTTAGTACAAATACACGGGTAATTATTAAAAGATAAAAATAAAAAACATTCTATTAAAAAAATATATATATATATTTCACACATCAAAAGCGGCATGCAAATGTAACGTATGCAGGCTTGTGTGACTTATCTATGCTGAGTCACATAAAATACTCATCTCATTCTCATCTCATTATCTCTAGCCGCTTTATCCTTCTACAGGATCGCAGGCAAGCTGGAGCCTGTCCCAGCTGACTACAGGCGAAAGGCGGGGTACACCCTGGACAAGTCGCCAGGTCATCACAGGGCTGACACATAGGCCAAGTTTACATTAGACCGTATCTGTCTCGTTTTTTTCGCGGATGCACTGTCCGTTTACATTAAACCACCTGGAAACGCCGGGAAACGGGAATCCGCCAGCGTCCACGTATTCAATCCAGATCGTGTCTGGTCTGGTGCTGTGTAAACATTGAGAATACGCGGATACGCTGTGCTGAGCTCTAGCTGGCGTCGTCATTGGACAACGTCACTGTGACATCCACCTTCCTGATTCGCTGGCGTTGGTCATGTGACGCGACTGCTGAAAAACGGTGCGGACTTCCGCCTTGTATCACCTTTCATTAAAGAGTATAAAAGTATGAAAATACTGCAAATACTGCTCATTGTGTAGTTATGATTGTCTTTAGGCTTGCCATCCTTCCACTTGCAAGTGGTAAGTGATATGCACTGGGATCACACACACAGCGGCTCAGTCCCGAATCGTGGCTCGTGCACTTCACTCGCGCGCTCTGTGAGCTGCGCAGGGCCGGAGTGCGCTCCCTCCAGAGGGCACTCGCTGTTCAGGGCGGAGTGATTTGGAGCGCAGGATGCCTGCGGAGCCGAGCGTATCCGTGTATTGGTGTTGCTGTGTGCACACTAATCGTTTTAAAAACGTTAATCTGATGGTCCGGTCTAATGTAAACCCCACCATAGACAACCATTCACACCTACGGTCAATTTAGAGTCACCAGTTAACCTAACCTGCATGTCTTTGGACTGTGGGGGAAACCGGAGCACCCGGAGGAAACCCACATGGACACGGGGAGAACATGCAAACTCCACACAGAAAGGCCCTCACCGGCCACGGGGCTCGAACCCAGGACCTTCTTGCTGTGAGGTGACAGCGCTAACCACTACACCACTGTGCCGCCCCACATAAAACACTTTGTTTTGAAATAGATAAATAAGTCACAGTTCCACCTTACATTTGAATAGTTTTAGACCAAACTTTGTAGCATCTTTAGTGCTTTTAGGAACAGCATTTTCTTTCATAATTTGTAATTCTTCCTCACTTACAATGACGAAGCGATTTTGCTGAATCGCTTGAGGTGATTATCAAGAAATAGTCCAAATCACTCGACCAGTCAGCATGTGATTTCCTGTAATTATCTCCATATTTATATGAAAGGAAAACAATCACCCCTGATGAGGGTTGATGTAAAGCAGAGTTGCTGTTATTAACCCCAAAGTGATTTGATTCCAATAAACACATAACAGCACATGTATTCTTTTATTTCTCTCAGATTGCAGAAATTTGCCAAATATTACAATGTTTTATATGGTATACTTTTAACCTTTTATAGTTACATTTAATGTCATGGAATATCCATGAGGCAAGTAAGTTCCTGTAATCAATTACATTACAGCAGCTATAAAATCTCATTTCCTCACCAGCCACTCTTGTTCTCTCTGTTGAAGTTAATAAGACATCAAAAGTTAATAAGACATCAGAACGCTTGTCATGTTACAGAGAAATCAAAAGACACAGTCCACTGTCCTGAAGGCTTTGCCTTTTCAGACAAGAATATAGTGATATTTGCAAAGCCCTGGAAATAGGGACATCTTTATCGAAAGATTCACTATATCAATGGTTATGTTTATTTTTAATACATGTTTTATTATTATTATTATTATTATTATTATTATTATTATTATTATTATACATACAGTAATTAATAATAATAATAATAATAATAATAATAATAATAATGTGTTGCCAGGCAAAACAAACCTCGCCCGGTAGCACTTATGATGAATATGAAGGAAAATACTGTGAAAAAAAAAAAGATTTTGACCTTTTGGTGACCTTGATCTTGATTTTGACCTTGTGTGTGAACATACTTGGCCAATAAACATGGTTCTGATTCTGATTCTCTGCTGCTCTCAGCCAATCAGAACACACTGTACTGCTCTCAGCCAATCAGATCACGCCATACTGCTCTCACACCGTATTGCGCGATTGTTACACTCTTACATTCTTACAACACAATGACATAATGTCTGCCGCCTCTATATGAGGCAGTAGCCACAAAAACCTTGACCTTGACCAGATGACCCCCAAAATTTTGGAGGTTCTATTTGAGACCAATGTCCATCTATCCTGAAAGTTTCATGAAGATTGATCCAGCCATTTTCCTGTAACATCATTAACAAGCAAACAAACAAATAAACAAACCCGACCAAAAACAATATCTCGCCCCCTGGTGGACTCCATCCCGAGCGAGGTAATAATAATAATAATAATAATCATCTATGATTTGGGCGGCACGGTGGTGTAGTGGTTAGCGCTGTCGCCTCACAGCAAGAAGGTCCTGGGTTCGAGTCCCGGGGCCGGCGAGGGCCTTTCTGTGTGGAGTTTGCATGTTCTCCCCGTGTCCGCGTGGGTTTCCTCCGGGTGCTCCGGTTTCCCCCACAGTCCAAAGACATGCAGGTTAGGTTAACTGGTGACTCTAAATTGACCGTAGGTGTGAATGTGAGTGTGAATGGTTGTCTGTGTCTATGTGTCAGCCCTGTGATGACCTGGCGACTTGTCCAGGGTGTACCCCGCCTTTCGCCCGTAGTCAGCTGGGATAGGCTCCAGCTTGCCTGCGACCCTGTGGAAGGATAAAGCGGCTAGAGATAATGAGATGAGATGAGAATCTGTGATTTGAATTACAGCCAGAACTATTACAAGCACTGCTTTTAAAAAAAAAAAAGAATCAATACCTTTTGACCAATCAAATTCAAGAATTGTACAGCCTTATGGTACATGTAGATAAACAAAAGAATAGCACACATACAACGTCTTGTGTGAATCCTACTAAATCTTTGTCAAACATAGGTATTTCAGGGACATCATCTCCTCTCTGAGGGACAGCTCTAGGTCACCTTCACCCAGGGCGAAAAACCTAGGAGTGGTGTTCGATGACAGACTCTCCCCCTCAGCAAACATCACTGCAGTGACCCGGACATGTAGATTTCTTCTCGACAACATCTGAAGGATTTGCCCCTTCCTCACCACCAACTCTACTCAGCTCCTGGTCAAAGTGCTGATCCTCTCCCGCTTGGACTACTGCAACTCTCTCCTTGCTGACCTTCGAGCTTCTGCCATCAGACCCCTGCAGTTCATCCAGAACGCTGTAGCTCGCCTGGTCTACAACCTCCCTCATTCCTCCCATGTTACCCCTTTGCTTGCTGCATGCACTGGCTACTTCTAGCAGCTCACATCACATTTAAGACATTGGTGCAGTTTACCAGGCTGTCAAGGGGTCAGGTCCAGCATATCTGCAGAGACTGATCCACCACAACATGCCAGCCAGATCTGTATGCTCCGCTACTCCTGGTCACCTGGCTCCTCCTCCTCCTATCTGCTCCTGCCCAGCCCGCTCAAGACTGCTATATGTCCTGGCTCCCTGTTGGTGGAATGACTTTCAAATTGAGGTCAGAACTGTCGACTCTCTGACCACCTTCAAGCGCAGACTGAAGACTCACCTCTTCAGGCTGCACCTCTCCCTTGCTTCCCTGCCCAGTGTGTAACCATGTATCGGCCTTGACCAACCGAGGCTGTGTACTGTCTAGCCTGGGGTTAGTTGCTGGAGTTTTATTTTTCTTTATTTAGTTGTACTTTGTCAGCTCATTTGTATGGTTGAATAGGTTTGCTTTTCTTGGCTGGTTGTTGATTGTTGGTACTTCAACAGACTCATCTCTCATCTCATCTCATTATCTCTAGCCGCTTTATCCTGTTCTACAGGGTCGCAGGCAAGCTGGAGCCTATCCCAGCTGACTACGGGCGAAAAGCAGGGTACACCCTGGACAAGTCGCCAGGTCATCACAGGGCTGAGACATAGACACAGACAACCATTCACACTCACATTCACACCTACAGTCAATTTAGAGTCACCAGTTAACCTAACCTGCATGTCTTTGGACTGTGGGGGAAACCGGAGCACCCGGAGGAAACCCACACAGACACGGGGAGAACATGCAAACTCCGCACAGAAAGGCCCTCATTGGCCACGGGGCTCGAACCTGGACCTTCTTGCTGTGAGGCGACAGCGCTAACCACTACACCACCATGCTGCCCGCACTTCAACAGACTATTACACTATATATTATTCTGCCATTTGTTCAGTTGGCACTAGAGCTTTCTTGTCTAGAAGTTCAGCACTTCTTGTACCTGACTTTTACATTTGTTTTACATTGCTCTAGATAACAGCATCTGTTAAATGCCATATAATGTAATGTCATGTAATTTCCTATAACCTGCTGTACTTTCAAATGCATAAACATTATTATTAACAATCTGTTAAACACGCAATCTGAAACATTTTCATAACATAATTCAGCACTTATAACATCACAGGCTGTGTACAAAAGCTGTTCATGATTGTTGAGCCAAAAATATCATCAAATAGATCAGGAGAGGCAACAAAGAATAAGTGGGTTTGGTCTTGGACCAGGAGATGGGGACACGTTCAGAATGATTGTGAAAGGTACTAAATCTGGTCTGGAGAGGGCAAATTTAACAGGTGATTGATGGTATTCTTAATAGACTCAGACAAATGTGAGATTATTTGGGTTTAGGTTAGACTTCTGTTCCATTGCCACTAGAGATTGTGGATTGAAAAAAAAATTAAACAGCCTTATAAAATATGCCAGCTTTCCCAGCTTTCAGCAGAATCTGGCATTTTTACAGGGTCCTAGTTATTTGCTTCTGATAAAACTCCAGACCCTTTCAACACTTTTTTCAAAGAGCTTTTTAAACTTCCCAGACTTTTTCTGTTCAGTTTATTGAATCAAAGCTTATTAACAGCATCAGAAAAAAGGGAAAATACCGTATGAACTGGAAATAAGTTTGTAAATAAATATGGTCGAATCGATATTGCTTTTACAACAGAAAACGTCATACTTGTTTTCATATAAAAACGTGCATGTGTAAGGTGGATTTGGTTTAATTAGGTTCATCATGAATCCAAGTTCCAAAAGCATTTTAACTTGAAGTGAGTACAACAAAATGTGTAATTGGTTTGAGAGTGTATGACAAAATGGGATTAGTTTGTAGAAATGAGTACTCTGCTGATTTTAACTTTTATGTCAGGGTTTATATATATATATATATATATATATATATATATATATATATATATATATATGAGTGATTCCATGCTTATGGGTACTGAAATGGGGACATGAACTTATTCACCTAAAACCATTTCTTTTTTTACCATCAGGTCACAAAACATGTAATCTTTAATGAATGATATGTTAAAAGATAACTTTAATTTTCTGAGATGTAATAAAAACATATTTATATGCCAAAGTCAAGCCTATGAGTTCCAAAATGATGTCTGTTACATTACTTCTGGTACGATTGTTCATCTCACGTCTGTTACAAATTAATTACAATCTAGCTATATACCATGTTAATCTTATTGAAAGAATGTGTATGTTTATTCGACTACACATGTTTATTAATTATATTTGCTAAAACATCACCTTCCTATGTTTCAAAAAGTAATTCTACATTGTTAAAATTGAGAATATATATGTCCACAGCACTTCTGTTACGTTCTGACTTTGGCATATACTGTAAATATGTTTTTATTACATCTCAGAAAATTAAAGTTATCTTTTAACATATCATTCATTAAAGATTACATGTTTTGTGACCTGATGGTAAAAAAAAGAAATGGTTTTAGCTGAATTTTTAAAAATAAGTTCATGTCCCCATTTCAGGACCCATAAGCGTGGAATCACATATATATATATATATATATATATATATATATAAAATGGGCGGCACGGTGGTGTAGTGGTTAGCGCTGTCGCCTCACAGCAAGAAGGTCCTGGGTTCGAGCCCCGGGGCCGGCGAGGGCCTTTCTGTGTGGAGTTTGCATGTTCTCCCCGTGTCCGCGTGGGTTTCCTCCGGGTGCTCCGGTTTCCCCCACAGTCCAAAGACATGCAGGTTAGGTTAACTGGTGACTCTAAATTGACCGTAGGTGTGAATGTGAGTGTGAATGGTTGTCTGTGTCTATGTGTCAGCCCTGTGATGACCTGGCGACTTGTCCAGGGTGTACCCCGCCTTTCGCCCATAGTCAGCTGGGATAGGCTCCAGCTTGCCTGCGACCCTGTAGAAGGATAAAGCGGCTAGAGATAATGAGATGAGATATATATAATATATATATATATATATATATATATATAGCCACGAGTTGGCCTAGTGGTTAGCGTGTCCGCCTCTCGATCGTGAGTTCTATTCATGGTTGGGTCATCCCAAAGACCATCATAAAAACGGTACCTACTGCCATCTGGCAAGGCACGCTGCAATACAGATGCAAGTGGGGAGTCAAACTCTTGCGGTTACCAGAAGACTAGCCCCCCACTGTAACCCGAGCTAAGTAAGAGAAGCCGAGAGCTACGGAGATCGTCACTGCCCTATGCGTAGGGTGACCAGACGTACCGGTTTTACTGGGACAGTCCCGATTTGGGGTTGTGTGTCCCGAGTCCCGACAAAAGTCTATCGGGACACGGATATATCCCGGTTTTCGCCACTCGCGACATTTGCGACTGAGTAGCGTGGGAATCATTAGCGGAGAAATGTCTGCATTTACTATTTTGATGAATTGACAGGAATCGCAAACTTTCCTGGTTACTTCTCCCTGGCCCTGTGGCATGGGTGTTTATTTAGCCACATTATTCCAGACAACAGAACGTGTTGCCATGCAACAATAAAATAAACATTAACTGGCGCGAATGTTCTTTGTCTAGCAGCTAGCAGCAGTAATGCCGCAGCAATTATGCCGAAAAGAAAATGTACCTTTTCCAAAGATTTACAGGGCACCTACCCCTTCCTCCGAGAGGTGCAGAACAGTGTGCACGAAGCCTACTGCACACACTGTAAGTGCTTTGTTCTTGTACTGAGTTGGGTAGCCTATGTTGCAAATGCTGTGCGCTCCTGTGGGGGCTTTCCTCGGGCTGTCACCCCTCTCCTCCTTTACTGCTGTTTTGTTTGAGTGTATATTTATGGAAGCCGCGAGAGGCCCTTCATATAATCTTTTTTTATTCACCTTGTTATCCCGTGATAACGACATAATTAATTCAGGATCTCGAGAAAACAATACAACTAATTCGAGATCTCGAGAAAACGACAATTATTTCATGATCTCAGCTGGATCACTGTATCTCCGTCGGTAGAGACGAAGCCGGGCCAGTCTTCTGCGGACTAATTTTGAAATTAGCCCTTATTAAAAGACTTAATGCAATCTCTCCCTGTGTCAACCCCTGATCAAAATATTGCCTTATTAGGTGATCAATTATTCCAGACATTCTAATGACCAAAGTTGCATGTATACAGAATGACAAATAGCCCCAAAGTCAGCATATCACAAGTCTCTTGGCGTACCTGAATGAACCATTTCTCAGCTGTTTACTCGAGATCATGAAATAATTGTTTTGTTTTCTCGAGATCACGGAATAATTGTTTTGTTTTCTCGAGATCTCGGAATAACAGTTTTGTTTTCTCAAGATCTCGAAGTTGTGTTGTTTTCTCGAGATCCTGAATTAATTACGTCGTTATCTCGGGATAACAAGGTGAATAAAAAAAAGGATTATATGAAGGGCCTCTCTCGGCTTCCATAGTATATATTCTCAAATCACTTGTCTCTTTTTTGTTTCTGTTTAACATACCATTCTGATAGTTTGGCCATATTGCTGTGTTGAACAGCTTGTTGCACCTTCCATTAAAGTGTTCACTTTTGTACACATCTTCTTGCTTTATTCATTCAGTTGTGGGGAATGGTTAGTAAGGTTGATCCTGACCTAGGCGATGTTGAGGTCACATATCTACTTTTTAAGTTCATGCTATAGTGCATACAATTTTAGAGATATAGCCTACATGTGCATATGCATTCTTCTTGGTGTTCTCACAAACAGGTGAAATAAATCAGTGTAAATTTGGCCTATGGACATAGCCTGGCCTATTCTCAGCCATTACAAAATCTGTTGTCTGACCATAATTTAACTGATCTGTATACCACTATGCTACTAGATAACAAAATGCCTGTTTGTTTTATTTCATGTGAGATGTTGATAAATGTGAGCTTCAACGAAATGATAAGAGCACCTCTCTGAGTGTCACGTTTACGTAAAAAAAAAGGTGTGCGTGCGCGAGCATGGTCGCGCGCAAAAGTGTCCCAGTTTCAGACTAGGGAAATCTGGTTACCCTACCTATGCGCCACATGGCGTGGGAAAGGACTTTGACTTTTATATATATAGGGGTGGCATGGTGGTGTAGTGGTTAGCACTGTCACCTCACAGCAAGAAGATCCTGGGTTCGAGCCCAGCGGCCAGTAAGGGCCTTTCTATGTGGAGTTTGCATGTTCTCCCCATGTCTGTATGGGTTTCCTCCAGGTGCTCTGGTTTCATCCATAGTTCAAAGACATGCAGGTTAGGCTAATTGGTGGCTCTAAATTGACTGTGAGTGTGAATGGTTGTTTGTCTCTGTGTCAGCCCTGCGATAACCTGGCGACTTGTCCAGGGTGTACCCTGCCTTTCGCCCATAGTCAGCTGGGATAGGCTCCAGCTTGCCTGCAACCCTGTAGAACAGGCTAAGTGGCGACAGATAATGGATGTATATATATATATTTTTATATATATATTGAAGCTCGCTGTTTGGAAACCCTTCCAAAGCGACACCCCAAAATATAAGCATGCAATCTTCCTTGGCTAAAATCCTGATCACTAGTGCAGTACAAGGATTTGTGAATTGCTAGCCAATGTGGGTGACAGGCAAGACAGGATGCCTCCTTATCCTGAGTGCTTGGATGATAATAATTCACATTATTTGTTCTTTTTTTTTTCCTGCTAACAGAGCCTTGGGTACCACAGTGATCAGAGTTTCAGAGGTTGACCTTTCAGCATATATTTTATTAAGTGATGCCATTATGTGTAGGGAACTTCAATAAATAACTTAAAAATCACTGACCCTACCTTTTAAGTGAGATGAAGGGTCACTGAAGAGACTTTATAGGTGAATAAAGGCCATTTTATATGGCATAAACGAACAGACACCAGCCTGTCTCTTATCATATAAATAAAGATAGCTTTTATCCAGGTTCCTAGATGAATCCTAGATTTTATCCGGGACGAATAAAGCCGTCTGTACTTACCTGGGTTAGAGGATGTGAAAAGAGGGATCTTAATGGGAGACAGTGAGAGCAAATGTAGAGGGTGGGCTGAGGAGGCTGATGGCCTCTGACCCAAGTTTGATTCCATAGCCACCAGTGCTGCTGTTGCCAAAGCCACTCGTTTGTTGCTCCGCACACGCTTTATGGCTACTGGACAACCTAAATAGAGAGGATAGGAAAATTAGGCAAAAAACAACCAACCAACCAAAAAAAAACTTGTTGTTCTTCATTTTTATGTGTCTTGAACATAAAGGGCAAACAGCAGTAGAAAATGAGATAATGAGATGAGATAATAATAATTATTGTTATTATTATTATGGCTTTTTTCATGGTATATCAGATATATTCCATTCAGCTAGCATGATATTGAATGAGTTGAAGACGAGTTCAATATCATGCTAGCTGAATGGAATATATCTGATATACCATGAAAAAAGCCATAATAATAATAATAATAATTATTATTATTATCTCATCTCATTATCTCTAGCCACTTTATCCTGTTCTACAGGGTCGCTGGCAACCTGGAGCCTATCCCAGCTGACTACGGGCGAAAGGCGGGGTACACCCTGGACAAGTTGCCAGGTCATCACAGGGCTGACACATAGACAGCCATTCACACTCACATTCACACCTACGGTCAATTTAGAGTCACCAGTTAACCTAACCTGCATGTCTTTGGACTGTGGGGGAAACCGGAGCACCCGGAGGAAACCCACGCGGACATGGGGAGAACATGCAGACTCTGCACAGAAAGGCCCTTGCCGGCCACGGGGCTCGAACCTGGACCTTCTTGTTGTGAGGCAACAGCGCTAACCACTACACCACCGTGCCGCCCCTTATTATAATTATTATAATACATACACATTCCTATCAACGCATCTTTCTCTTTCAAAATTCTCTCAAAATCTTCCGTATTTAACAAAGCAAACCTGGCGGCCATGTTTGTTTACAAATTGTTACAGTCGCTCACTCGCGTAGAAGTTTTATGTCTCCGATGTGTGATGTCATGTTGTCTTGACAAACATGCAATATGGTAAACTATATTCAACACTCATTTTCCATTGGGTAGAGTGATGTAATACACGTAGGATAAGCTATATGCTAAAAATATTGCATGCTATCGAACCAAATGAATGAAACCCACTAGAAGGGAATAGAGTCCATGTTTTTACTCCATTGAAAAAGTGCCTTGTATGGATAATAATGTATTATATTGTAGTGTACATACATAATTCAAAGAAATTCCAAGAAAAAAATACTTTTCACGCCTTGCATTTTTATTTAGACTTGCCTTGCATTTTTATTTAGACCTTCAAAATCATTTTATATTTGTCTTTTCTCATCTAGCCAATGGCAGTACACAATACATCCAAAAAATGGTCTCAAATGGTAATTTATATTTACTTTCACCAACCTTGTTAGAGGAGGTTATGTTTTCACCTGTGTTTGTTTGTTTGCCTGTTCCCAATGTAACTCAAAAAGTATTGAACAGATTTTGATAAAATGTTGAGAAAAGGTGGGCCATGGGACAAGGAACAATTGATTAGATTTTGATGCAAATCCGGATACGTGTGTCGATCCAGGATATTCTAATATGTGGTTTGACAGAGTTATGCATGCCAATGAGTGCCCTTCTAGTTTATTTATATTTTTGTTTAAAACATCCAGTCAAATGCATTGATGGAGGAAAAAAATAATAATCATGCCATTTTGTCAACTGAAGTGACCTACTTAATTAAAAACATTGACTTTTTTACTTTTTAATACTTGAGTACAATTTTTTACAGACGTTTTGACATTCACTCAAGTAGATTTTTGGCTAAATACTGCCAATTTTAATTAAAATGTTGACACGTGTGTACTTTGACTTGAGTATAATTTCTCTTTACTTATACTGAGTAGGGGTGTAGAGCTCCCTCATCCCTTTACCCTGTTCAAACTCTCAGATCTCCCAATACAGGTCAACGGGAAGTGCCTAAGACCTGACTGACATCAATAGGGCAACTATTTTACTTTCATAGCTCCCAAACGTCATGCCATCAATAAGGACCTTCGGATTACGTGTCCATCTCTCATTTTAGTTATCAGAATAAAATATATCTTTTCTCTCAGCACTTTTCCCTTTCTTCTTCTTCCAACTAGTCTTTTTAAATTTATTATTATTATTATTACAACATCCATCAGGGTTGTGGGGGAAGCTGGATCCAATCCCAGCTGACTTCAAGTGAGAGGTTGGGTAACACCCTGTTACCAATCTATCATCAGTCTATCTCAGGGCTAAAACAGAGACGAACAACCATTCATGCTCATGCCAAAGGGCAATTGAGAGTAGTCATTTAACCGAAACTGCACGTCTTTGGATTTTGGGAGGAAAGCAAAGTGTCCAGAGGAAACCCACACAGGCATGAGGACAGCATGCCAACTCTGGACAGAAAGGCCCCAGTCAGCCATGAGGTTTGAACCCAGAACCTTCTTGCTGTGAGGTGACAGTGCCAACCACTGCACTGCAGTGCCACCCTATTATTATTATTATTATCATCCATCCATCCATCTATTATCTGTAACCGTTTATCCTGTGCAGGGTCGCAGCCAAGCTGGAGCCTATCCCAGCTGACTATGAGCAAGAGGTGGAGTACACCCTGGACAAGTTGCCAGATCATTGCAGGGCTGACACATCGAGACAAACAACCATTCACACTCATGATCAATTTAGAGCCACCAATTAACCTAACCTGCATGTCTTTGGACTGTGGGGGAAACCGGAGCACCTGCAGGAAACCCATGCAGACACAGGGAGAACATGCAAACTCTACACAGAAAGGCCCCCGTTGGCCACTGGGCTCAAACCTGGACCTTCTTACTGTGAGGTGACCGTGCTAACCACTACACCACTGTGCCACCCTCATTATTATTATTATTATTATTATTATTATTATTATTATTATTATGCAATCAGTGCTTCTGTGTTTAAGAGTTTAAGAACTATAAGAAGAACTAATTTGAATGTGAAAGACTTTGACATAGAAACGTCAGTCGTCGCAATTAATTAGAACATTTTAGTGTTCAATTTAATTTCTACTCTTTTTAGTTTTAGTTTTTATTTATATATAGTTTTTATCAATTTAATCTACATTCTTTAGCTTAATTTCTATCATATATAGTTTTTATCTTTTTAATCTAATATTCCTTAGTTTAGTTCTTATCATATATAGTTTTTGTCATACCTGTTATATATTATTGCAGTTTTTTATGATATCAGACCGAATTGTGTGTAACTTTGAACAATTATAGAAATAATTTTGTAGTTTATATTAGTTATTTGAAGTTTATTATTTTTTTATGAAATAAAGATTGTCTTAAAAATTATTATTATTATTATTATTATTATTATTATTATTATCAACGAGGTAAATGTCTTCCTGATGGTTTTCACATGTTAGATAAATCTGAAACACATTCAGAGATGTTCCTCATACGTTGTACGTGTAGAAAGCTGTACGTGAGCTATCTTTCATCATTTTTGCATGTAGATGATGCATGTTGGTTTGTCCTTGTTCTCTGTTCTATCGAGCTGTCAAGCCTGCTTTTTATCCAGTTTCACAGCTGCTTTCATGTGGAGATCCACTGATGGTATGGCACCATGATAGACTCATCAATATGGAGCCAGTACAGAACCAGCGGCCTGAGGGAGACTTAGTCAGAAGTAAAAACACACACACACACACACACACACACACACACACACACACACACAGAAAGACTGATGTTTAAGCTGGTGAAGATCTAGCACATGCACCAGCCCGCATATTTACACACACAGAGTTGGAAGTCATCCAATACAGAGGAGATCTTATTCTACTGTATCTCTCTGAAACACACAGCACTTTATCTAATGGCAGTGAGTGGGAGATTCAGAGACAGAATGCTTAACATGAGCACTACTCTGAAAATCAGGTCACTTGGGATATCGTATCATATGGAATCAGTCCAAAGCGGAGCTTCTTTGACGGAAAAGGGGGAAATGATTTAGCAGTGGTAGGCAAGGTAGCAAGAACTAGAACAGGCTTCAATTTAGCTGATAAAGGAATTAAATTCTAACAACTTCATCTAAATGTTTAGCCAGAGGACATAGAGAGTAAGACACATGGCTCACATAACCAGTGTGAAACCGTGTTTATTGAGCAAGCTTTCCGCAGACTTGACTTGAAAAGAAAACCTTCAATTATAGATTCTGTTGGGTTTCCCCTGAAAGAAAGTGTGATATTTTTAAAGACTTCTCACGGATGTAAATCTTTAAGCACTAAGTGTTCTCAAGAAAGAAAGAAAAAAGAAACCTCAGCTGCTTGGCGTCTATTAGGGAGTTAGATAAACCATGATAAATTCATTAAATACCAGAGCTATTGTCTTTTTTGCAAGTTAAAGATTCCCTAGGGCTGCAATTACTGGTCAGCATATTTTTAATACAACCCAAACCTGTCTCAAAGCTGATACAGGAGTATGTGTCTTCATTTAACAGCAATTGAACCAGAATCAATATTGTTTCTTTTGCTTCCTTGTAATAGATGTATCAGTGCTGTATACAGAAGGCTGGTTGCATGATGCTTGTGTCCTGTTGCCTCTCAGAGGGCTCTGGGTTCAAATAAATTGAACCAAAAGGCTGACGGTCAGTGGAAGTGCAAGCAGAGCTACGAAAAGCTTTCAGCACTTCGAAATTTTCCATCATGCTGTGATGCTGAAACAGCAGACCAAAGCGTGCGTTAAATATTTGCCCAGTCAAAAAGATTTACATTACATTACAGATTCACTTCAGCAAGCTCTACTAAAGATGGAATATTCTCCTCATGTTCTTTCTTTATTTCTCTCATCGTTTCCTGCTAGCTTTTATATCGGAGAGGACATTTTATGATTAATTGTTACCTTTCTTTCTTTCTTTCTTTCTTTCTTTCTTTCTTTCTTTCTTTCTTTCTTGCCATCTAACTTTAAAAATGATGCTTTTTTAACAAAAGCTGAGATAATAACCTTTCTCTCTCTCTCTCTCTATGGATCTGCAGAAGCTACTTGACATGGAGCTTAACCACAATTACATTCAAGAACAAAAGCTCATTCTATAGGGAATGCATTCCCAGGCAACAGAAGAGAAAACTAAATTTAGTGTCTAGATCTGAAACAATTAAAAAAGGCCTTGATAAAAGGTTCTTCAAGAGTTAATTGAATAGTTGGGACAGCTTCCTATACAAAGGCTGAACTTTGAAACATCCGTGATAAGGAAGCACAGGGTTTTACATAACAGAAACCACATTTAAAATTTCACCAGAAGGACAAACCAAAGAACATTCAGGATTCTAGTGATAAACTTTTTTACAAAAGTAAGTAAATATAGTTTATTTATATAGCGCTTTTCGCAGACAAGTGGCACAAAGTGGTGTACAGGGAATAAATAAGAAGAAACATGTAGGATATGAGTCACAATATACAGCAAACAAAAAAACAGAAACACAAAATACAAAAAAAAAAAAAAACAGTAGGTACAGACACAGTATATAGAATCCATGAAGCGCAATACACAGAAGTACAACAATACATAAAAGACAAAAACATAACAGTTACCCAAATGACAGAATGGAAAAAAAAAATATATATATATCATTATCTCTAGCCGCTTTATCCTTCCACAGGGTCGCAGGCAAGCTGGAGCCTATCCCAGCTGACTACGGGCGAAAGGCGGGGTACACCCTGGACAAGTCGCCAGGTCATCACAGGGCTGACACATAGACACAGACAACCATTCACACTCACATTCACACCTACGCTCAATTTAGAGTCACCAGTTAACCTAACCTGCATGTCTTTGGACTGTGGGGGAAACCGGAGCACCCGGAGGAAACCCACGCGGACACGGGGAGAACATGCAAACTCCACACAGAAAGGCCCTCGCCGGCCCCGGGGCTCGAACCCAGGACCTTCTTGCTGTGAGGCGACAGCGCTAACCACTACACCACCGTGCCGCCCATATATATATATATATATATATATATATATATATATATATGTTTTCAGTAGTTTCTTAAAAGAGTTAGTGGTGTTGGAAAACCTGGTAGATCAGGGTAGAGTGTTCCACAACCTCAGAGCAACTGACTTCAATGCCCACTCACCACAGGTTTTTAAACAGGTACAGGGGACAAGAAGGAGGTGTGGATTGTTTGACCTTAGGGAGCGAGCTGCGAAGTAGGGATGGAGGATATTGGTCAGATAAGCAGGTGCCTGATGATAGAGTGCTCTGTATGTGGGAGTGAGAATTTTTATCTGTAAACATGATGCACCCAGCGGCACGGTGGTGTAGTGGTTAGCACTGTCACCTCACAGTAAGAAGGTTCTGGGTTTGAGCCCAGTGGCCGACAGGGGCCTTTTGTGTGGAGTTTGCATGTTCTCCTCGTGTCTGCGTGGGTTTCCTCCAGGTGCTCCAGTTTCCTCCACAGTCCAAAGATATGCAGTTTAGGCTAATTGGTGGCTCTAAATTGACCGTAGGTGTGAATGTGAGTGTGAATGGTTGTTTGTCTCTATGTGTCAGCCCTGCGATGATCTGGCAACTTGTCCAGGGTGTACCCCGCCTCTCGCCCATAGTCAGCTGGGATAGGCTCCAGCTTGACCCTGCACAGGATAAGTGGTTACGGATAATGGATGGATGGTGTTTCCATACAGTAAGAAGGGTTTCCAACTACAACACTTTGAGAAAGCTAAGCTAGCTGAGGTTTCTTAGCTTCCTAAAACTGGTCCAGTTGACAGAAAAAGTTCATAGGAAAGCCTACTGAGCATAATGTATACAGAAATACCACTTCAGATTTATGAATCTGTAAGACTCAGACTAATCCTTAAGACTAAGCCTGACGCAGTTGAGATAAGTACTCAGAATGGGTTATAATGTTTTAGGAAATCAGCAAGCGACACCAAAGCTAAGCCATTCAGAGAACAGTCCATTTTTCTAAGTCTATCTTCATCTTTCAGCTGCTTCTTCTTCTTTCGGGTCGCCACAGCAGATCTGTTCCACATATTTAATTTGGCATAGTTTTACACTGGATGCCCTTCCTGACGCAACCCTCCCCAATCTATCCAGTCTTGGGACCGGCACTAAGTATGCACTAGCTTGTGCAACACCAGTGACTGGATATTTTACCTAATCTGCATGTCTTTGGACTGTGGAGGAAACCGGAGCACCTGAAGGAAACCCACACAGACACGGGGAGAACATGCAAACTCCATACAGAAAGGCTCCCGTTGGCCATGAGATTCAAACCTGGAACCTTCTTGCTGTGAGGCGACAGTGCTAACTACTGCATCACCGTGTTACCCTCATTTTTTCTAAGTCTATGGTATAACAAAATGGTCTTATATGGTGTACAATACATAGCACACTCTACGCCAGATATAAAATTAAACAATAAGTAAATAAATAAATATCTTCATATACAATAAATATCATCATGTATAATTATTCCATTTGCTTGTGTGTACAGTGGTGCTTGAAAGTTTGTGAACCCTTTAGAATTTCCTATATTTCTGCATAAATATGACCAAAAACATCATCATATTTTCACACAAGTCCTAAAAGTAGATAAAGAGAACCCAGTTAAACAAATGAGACAAAAATATTATACTTGGTCACTTATTTATTGAGGAAAATGATCCAATATTACATATCTGTGAGTGGCAAAAGTATGTGAACCTCTAGGATTAGCAGTTAATTTGAAGGTGAAATTAGAGTCAGGTGTTTTCAATCAATGGGATGACAATCAAGTGTGAGTGGGCACCCTGTTTTATTTAAAGAACAGGGATCTATCAAAGTCTGATCTTCACAACACATATTTGTGGAAGTGTATCATGACACGAACAAAGGAGATTTCTGAGGACCTCAGAAAAAGTGTTGTTGATGCTCATCAGGCTGGAAAAGGTTACAAAACCATCTCTAAAGAGTTTGGACTCCACCAATCCACAGTCAGACAGATTGTGTACAAATGGAGGAAATTCAAGACCATTGTTACCCTCCCCAGGAGTGGTCGACCAACAAAGATCACTCCATGAGCAAGGTGTGTAATAGTCACAAAGGATCCCAAGGTAACTTCTAAGCAACTGAAGACCTCTCTCACATTAACATTAGCCAATGTTCATGAGTCCACCATCAGGAGAACACTGAACAACAATGGTGTGCATGGCAGGGTTGCAAGGAGAAAGCCACTGCTCTCCAAAAAGAACATTGCTGCTCATCTGCAGTTTGCTAAAGATCATGTGGACAAGCCAGAAGGCTATTGGAAAATGTTTTGTGGACAAATGAGATCAAAATAGAACTTTTTGGTTTCAATGAGAAGCGTTATGTTTGGAGAAAGGAAAGCACTGCATTCCAACATAAGAACCTTATCCCTTCTGTGAAACATGGTGGTGGTAGTATCATGGTTTGGGTCTGTTTTGCTGCATCTGGGCCAGGATGGCTTGCCATCATTGTTGGAACAAGGAATTCTGAATTATACCAGCAAATTCTAAAGGAAAATATCAGGACATCTGTCCATGAACTAAATCTCAAGAGAAGGTGGATCATGCAGCAAGACAGCAACCCTAAGCACACAAGTCGTTCTACCAAAGAATGGTTAAAGAAGAATAAAGTTAATGTTTTGGAATGGCCAAGTCAAAGTCCTGACCTTAATCCAATCGAAATGTTGTGGAAGGACCTGAAGTGAGCAGTTCATGTGAGGAAACCCAAGCTGTTCTGTACGGAGGAACGGGCTAAAATTCCTCCAAGCCGGTGTGCAGGACTGATCAACAGTTACCACAAATGTTTAGTTGCAGTTATTGCAGCACAAGGAGGTCACACCAGATACTGAACGCAAAGGTTCACATACTTTTGCCACTCACAGATATGTAATATTGGATCATTTTCCTCAATAAATAAATGACCAAGTATAATATTTTGATCTCATTTGTTTAACTGGGTTCTCTTTATCTACTTTTAGGACTTGTGTGAAAATCCGATGATGTTTTAGGTCATATTTATGCAGAAATATAGAAAATTTTAAAGGGTTCACAAACTTTCAAGCACCACTGTATGTATGTATGTGTGTGTGTGTATATATATATATATATATATATATATGTGTGTGTGTGTGTGTGTGTGCGCATGTCATCCTTGAACAGAGAGCATATTTGAGAATGTTTTCTTTGAATACAGAAATACAGTATCTTTAGGGAGACCTCAATAGTTGCTCTTTCACATCAGTTAATATAAAAAGAAATATTTATGAACTGTTGATGATGACATAACACTGTACAGCATGAAAAAAAAAACACTCTATCAAACATGGTGATACCGTTTAATGTGCCAGATAGATTCTCTCTCTCTCTCTCTCTAGGTCGCATTTAGGATCCTTTGAGCAGCATGTGACTGATCTGCAATAACCAGCCCACGTTCCCACCCTGTGCTTCACTGCACTCTTCTAAACTCCATTTTCCAGGAGCTGAAATTTCTTGCTACAGTTGACATTTCACATTTCATTAGGTCCCGTCAATAAGACGGGGCACAAATTCACGGCGATGAAAAACGAGGGTTTTGTGGCGAGGGCTATAAAGCTGTAGAATTGTAGAGTTAACGTAAATTCTCTTTTATTGCTTTAAAATGGCCAAAAGCCACAAAAAAAAAAAAAGCCACACTGGAACCTGAATACACATGTGGTGCACAGAATCACTGCCATACAGACCTTCAGGAAGCAGTTAAATAACTGCTTTCACAAGTCATACATGTCAGATTCGAGCACAAACTAAAGCAAATACTACACTAATTTGATACTGCCTTTTAGTCCAGGACTCAAGAGTCCTGATTTCAACCTGTTTTGCACACATTTTATTTGGGAGAAAATATTTTCCTCAGTCCCTGTTGATATTCATGGTGTGGTGTGTTGTATAACCCTTGGAGCAGGTGGGTGTATAACCTTTGGAGCATGTTGTAGTGGAGGAATGCAATAAGAAAAGTCAAGCTAAGTGAAACATTTGGTTAATAATGTTGCATATTTACTTTTGGAATAATTACAACTTTTATGATTTTATTTCCTTTGATTGGATGTTTCACAACATATATACACACACACACATATGTATTATTCCATGAAAGCGAGTCGTACATGAGCTGATAGCCGACGAGGCACGTAGTGCTGAGTCAGCTATAAGCCATGTACGATGAGAATAACTGTTTTGTTTTTGTAGAAAGTGCCGCCTTGCTGTCGTGCCCAGGTATAGACATTTATTTAATTCTTCCTTGGACATTTCAGTTCAGTAATTTTCAAACTTCTTTGAGCTTTTGAACCAGTCTAAAAAAATTCAACAAATTTCAATGCTTAAAGATGAACGTGCTTTCCAATGAAGGTACCACGCCTTTTAAATCTGATACCTGGTGGATGCGTAAGTTCCAATAGAATAACTAGAAACAAACAAAGGGAACTCGCACACCTAGATGCCGATATAATAATGCACTTTTATTACATATTAAAACAAACAAAAAGTGCTACCAAAGTGAAAAGTACAAACGTTTCGGTCACAATCAGACCATCCTCAGTTTTTGTGACCGAAACGTTTGTACTTTTCACTTTGGTAGCACTTTTTGTTTGTTTTAATATGTAATAAAAGTGCATTATTATATCGGCATCTAGGCGTGCGAGTTCCCTTTGTTTGTTTCTAATGCTTAAAGATGAAGAATGTAAACAAACCGGCGAAATGACAAGAGCGATTTGTGGAAAATGCTACACTTATAATTCTTGAAAAAAAAAAATAACCATACGTTCCTACCATCAAATACTTTAATTCCATATTTTATTGCTTTTTTTGTCTTTGGTTGTTTCAGCAAAATGCTCCGCCATTTTGTTTTTCTCAACTCACGATATATGAGCTGATAGCCTAGTAGTAGAGTAGCCAGTCAGAGCGCGCGATTGCTCATATCCAGTGAATGTGGAGATAGACAGGGTGTTTCAAAGAATTTGATATCATTTGAGATGTAAACATCCCAGAAACTACATGGTCTAGGGAAATGAAACTGAACAGGCTTAATGTTGAGCAATATAAGATTTATTCCTCAAAATCTGAATGAGAAATTCAAAGGTACAGGTATGTGGATTCCGTGAACGATTTCACACATTTTCAATATGCGCGCCACCTGAGACACAGACACACACAGACAGCCTTCCTCTTTGAACTTTTTGTGCCGTGTCCAAATCTGCATTGCAGTTGGTGCATTTTTAGAGAATTCTCTCATAAATGCACGCTGCACAGTCTTGTTCGATTGTGTTCGAGCGTACTCTAACACACAAAACGCCTTTTCTTTTCCAGTGAATGGCATTTCTATACCTAAAAAGATAAAAACAAAAAAACATTAAACATAAAATTTTGATCTGTTGCTACACATGCTTTTAAAATTTGAGGTCAATTGAACGAGAATTGGCAAAGTTATTAGATCGTGAAATGATATCAATTTTTTTTAAAACACCCTGTGTAACTGTCAATATAAAATCATTTGTCCTTAATTAACTACAGTGGCAATATGTCATGTATTCCTAATACCATGGGGACATTAGGCCTTCACAATGATCTAAAGACACATCCATGCACACGGAATTCCATTTAAAACCACTTTATTATCTATAGCTCAGATTATTTACTTGGAGAATTCAATCTGAGAATACATGAGTTAAAACTCATGAACACACTTCGTTTGAGCACTGATTGGTGACTGATGGCTAAATTTAGATGCATATAAGCAATTGCTTTGCCTGATTTTCGCAGTCATGCTATTCTTTTGACATTTCACAAAAGAATGATGTCAACAAACCCTTCCAACCAACCACATATTGCTGTGTTTAACAGTCATAAACCATCCTGTATATGTTACTCAGCAGTGAATTAATGAAACACTGCAGTGATGTAGCCACTCTAGCCATTAAATGTTCAAGGAAATTATTACAGTAGTGGTTTCCCTTGGGCTGGATTATTATAGAGGTTTTTTCCTCTCAACCATTCACACCTTCAGGCAATTTAGAGTATCTAGTTAATCTAACTGCCTGTCTTTGGATGGTGGGGGAAACCCATGCAGACACAGGGAGAACATGCAAACTCTACACAGAAAGGCCCCCATCGGCCATGAGGTTCGAACCCAAAGCCTTCTTGCTAACCACTGCATCACCGTGCCGCCCAATGAAGCATACTGGATCTGCAAAATTGGACATCTTTTCACCTGACTAGAAAAGTTCACCCATAAAACAGCATACAGTACCCCTCTGAGAAGTCCTTGTGTGATCAGCAGGTGATGACTCAGTACCTCAAGAAAGCCTGCTTTGGTGCTTGCTGTTGCCCTTTGAGGATTGTGATTTCAGGGGAAGAGCATGAGGTCCTGTAGCAAGCTGAGAAAATGAACTTGATAAACCCACCTTTATAATGTTCATTTTTATTGCATTTCTTCTGGGACCAGTGCAGCTTGTGCTGGAGGACATTGCTTTTTGCTGACTATTATGCTATAGCACGGTTAAATGCTCAAATCTGATTGGCCAGAAGGTGGGCATGGTTTTCATATAGCAGCATAGGTGCTTCCATCTAAAACATGAATGATAGGTTAGTATCAATTCCCATCCTGATACAATATTGTTTTTATAGTAACAGCTCATACACAGGGTCTTATACAGCAGACGCTCCAAATAATCTAAGCTAAGACTGATGATGAACAGATTTAAAAACAGGTTATTGAAGGAGTTTCGGTTGTAAGCACTCTCAGTCTCAGTTACACCTTCCATTTTCTCAATTTTCCCAGTAAAATGTGACTGCTCTTTGTGTGTGAACTATATATAGTGTCTGGCATTCATATTAATCCCCCTTGGTGTTTGTCCTGTTTTGTCGCATTACAAGCTGGAATTAAAATGGATTTTTGGAGTGTTAGCACCATTTGATTTACACAACATGTAAATAAAAAATTTGCACTTTAAAGGTGCAAATTATTGTTTCATTGTGAGACAAACAATAATTAAGATGAAAAAACAGAACTCTGGCGTGTGCATAGGTATTCACCCCCTTTCATATACAACCCCTAAATAAGAGCTGGTCCAACCAATTCACTTCATAAGTCACATAATTAGTTGATTATGTGCAATCAAAGTTTCACATGATCTGTCACATGATCTCTGTATAAATCAACCTGTTCTGGAAGGACCCTGACTCTGCAACACTACTCAGCAAGCAACATGAAAACCAAGGAGCCTTCAAACAGGTCAGAGACAAAGTTATGGAGAAGTATAGATCAGGGTTGGGTTATAAAAAATATCCCAAACTTTGAATATCCCAGGGAGCACCATTAAATCCATTATAGCAAAATGGAAAGAATATGGCACCACTACAAACCTGACGAGAGAAGGCCGCCCACCAAAACTCACAGACTGGGCAAGGAGGGCATTAATCAGAGATGCAACAAAGACACCAAAGAAAGCACTGAAGGAGCTGCAAAGATCCACAGTGGAGATATTTCCAGATTTTAAAAGAAAAAAGAAAAAAACACATCAATTTTGCCCATACTCTTGCCTCTGATCTGGCTGATTGTTGGCAGGGTCACAAACTGTGAAATAACAGGTTCTTTTGGCCCATTAGCCTACTGTCCAATATACATGATGGTGGTGTGTGTGTGTGGGGGGGGTATATTTTAACATTTTATATTTTAAAATTGTGGCATGTTGTTTAAAAATTGATCATTATTGAAAGCAGCTCTTTGTCAGGAACCTCAGCAGTAACAGCAGTGTGTTCTGGAATAGGCACAAGCACTGACCTTGGGGAGCCAAACATAGAGCTGGGTGCCACACATTTCATTCAATGACACTTTCCCTATATTTTACTTATTTTGACTGAGAAATGTTTTATTGACAATTTTGATAACCCTTCACTTTTAATCCAGGTCTGTAGTGTGAAATGTTCTCGGCTGTGTTTTTGTTTAAAAATGTTTTCCAAATTGTAGCTGTGTTTAATACATATTGTAGGTACAGTCCGTCTAAGAACTACAACAGCCCGTCTCTTTAAGAAGCTACATTTCTCATCAGCCAACTTCCGCGTTGACCTACGTCATGCGTGGGCGGGATCATCTATGTCACTTCCTCCACGACTCCATAAGGGACCTGGAAATCCGCCATACTTCCTCTTTTCCGTCTTGGACTTCAAGCTGTCTGGACACAGAGAGATTTGCTCTGACCGAGCAAACCAGATAAAGACGTCTTTTCTTTTCCTCAAGAATCAGAGTTTCGTGCTTTCCTCTCACCTTTGGCCATGGTAGATTCTCGGATCGCGCGATTTTTAAACTGAGCTTGAGTTACAACCGGTTTTCAGTTATTCATTATACGTACGTACGGACTGCAGCCCAAGCAGTTAATTTAAGGTTAGAAGCGACCGGATCTTTCTAATTAATCCTCTGTACACATTGTCTGGTCAGAGACTTTCTTTTCATCACGAGCGACCACGCGTCGGACCAAGAAATTCTCTGTGCTTCACGGAGGTCTCCACAACGGTGAAACTCCAAAAGTCTTGGAAGATCTTCTCATAATCTCACGTAGAGGCGAGATACTGAAGTAAGATTGGCATTTGGGCATAAAAACTAGTCTTAGGAATTTGCTTTATTGAAGTAGTGTGAATTTAAACTCAGGAACAGTTTAATTGTTTACACTGTAGACACACAGCGTGTTGAATTGATGATTGTTCTATTTTGTTTTAATCTCTCAATTGTTTAATAGATAGGCTTTTGCATGCTTTCTCTATTCACTCCTAACACCTTAATTTCCTTATTACACATTTTGACCGCATCAAGATTTCAGTGGATTCAGTACTGTTATAAGCTAGTGAAATTAGCCTACAGCTAATTCTTTTGTCCCATTAGCATCCAGGGCTAAGGGTATTGTCTCAAGGGAACACGTGGCGGTCCTCCTCCATACTCACATACACACCTTTTGTCTTAAATCCACGAGGTAGGATCCTTGGGCCTTAGCTAGCCACATACGGCTAATTCTTTTGTCTAATTAGCAACCAAAGCTAACTCTCTTCTTTTACTTAGAAACACGTGGTCACCAGGCCTCTCACACACAAACACATGCTAGCTAGCCTTCCTTTGCCTTAGCTAGCAACACAAAGCTAATTCCTTTGTCTTAGCAACCAAAGCTAACTCCCTTGTTTTACTTAGAAACACGTTGTCAACTCCCCCACACACACACCGAGCTAGCATTCCAAGCTAACTCCTTCGTTGTAGGCCAGAAGGCTTTACACACACACACTACATGTTTCATGTTCAATGTTTAATTTCCTTTTAATACACACACACTAGATGTTTCATGTTTAATGTTTAATTTCCTTTTAATGCACACACACACACACACACACACACACACACACACACACACACACACACCATATCATATTTGTATATAATGATTCCAACTGATATTATCCATTTTTATCTTTGTTATAATAAATTCATTAATTATTGAAACTGTGTGTGTTTATTTGTTGTTCCAATATTTTTGAAGTACCCAACCTCAAAGAATTCCAAGGTGCATATGAGTTATGTAATACGGTAAGTGATCATAATAATTTGGAATATACCATAATTTTAGCTTTTGGTAATTTATTATTAAGCACCAAAATTAATGGTATTAATTAATGAGACTGATCCAATGAGACTGATTCCATGAGTGATTTAATGATAATATGAGACTGATTTAATGACAATTATTAAGGAGACTGATTTAATGAGATTGATCACTTAATTACTAATTGCACCTACAATATCCAGAAAAATATATATTCCAATATAATATACTCAGCATAAACATTTTAAATAGATTCTATATTTTTGGTCCATCCATGACATATTAATAAACTAGCCTATTTACTGTTGTTGATGTGGGTCACTTGCTGTTAGCCAATTCACTTTCTCATACCAGGAGAGCTGAAAGGAACGAGTATTATTCTCTACCTTTTTCACCAAGTCAATTTGAGGCATTGGTCTACCCTGCTCTTTAATTTAAATTTTTTCCTCAAAAGGAAGACTGGCAAATGGCTTCGCCAAAATTAAATCAGCAATGCTTGGCATCCGTGCGCAGCTTTCTTGCTAGCTGACTAGCACCCTCAAGTTCAAGTTCAGTCACTCAAATAAACAAAATTTCTGGAACTAAGATAGCAAACTTGACAACACTATATTTACACTTTATTTACAATGAAAATATATACAAACTAAAAAAGCTGGTAGAAACCGTATGTAATGAATGAAATCGAAATGTAAGCTGATCTCTTACAATACACCACAGCACTTGCGAATCTGCATGGGACTGAACTGAGATTCACCGCTGCCTGTCTATATTTGAAACGAGCTGTCAATCAAAGAAAATATCCGGCCGCTTTCACCAATCACCAGTCTCCTCGCGGAAAGCTTTGCCATGTCCCTCCCACTGTGAGGCTGGGAGTCCGTGGGCGGGCGTTTTCGCAGTATTTGTCCAATAACCGTCTTGCATTTTGATATTGAAAAGCGCAGAGCTCCCAAATGCCATTGAAGTCCACTGAGGCTGGGAGTCCGTGGGGCGGGCATTTTCGCAGTATTTGTCCAATAACCGTCTTGCATTTTGAGATTGAAAAGTGCAGAGCTCCCAAATGCCATTGAAGTCCACTGAGGCTGGGCTGCATCGCGCTGTCACGAGGGGGAAAAACTCACGCACACATTAGGCGAACTGGGGAAAGTTATAACGGAATGATTTCGCACTGTAGTTGGGTTGAGCACATATATTTCTATGATTCTGGATCTGAAATAGCAATGTTATAAGGTTGGCTATAACATAAGCCTAGCGCAATTCATCCTACACGATGTTCGTCATTTTTAGAGGAGGCTGAGCCTCCCTCGTTGTCTTAGAGCAATCGCCCATGGTGTATATATAATGCTACATATTGAGGACCAGAATGTTTTTGGGTTTTTTTACCAATAGAGTTTGGACACTTTTGGGAAATGGGGACAGTTTGGCTGGTCCTCACTTTTTCAAAGGACTGTTTGAGGGTTAGGACTTACAGTAGTTTTAGGATTCAGATTAGAATTAGGTTTATGTTAAGGTTAGGACCAGGGTTAAGGTCGGGATTAGGCATTTAGTTGAGATGGTTAAGATTAGGGTCTAGGGAATGCATTAGGTCAATGAGTGTCCCCACAAAGATAGAAGTACAAGTGTGTGTGTGTGAGAGAGAGAGAGAGAGAGAGAGAGAGAGCACGGCTGTGAAGAATGGCTGTTTTTTGCTGCTGTAATGTAGGTGAAAACAGGAACAACTTGTCTCTCAGATGTTCCACAACATTAAATCTATCTATAAACTGATAAAATATGTGGTGTGTTGCTCAGTAATGTATTAAAGATTGCAATCACTGGCAAATCGCAGTAGTGTAAGTGGATTAACACTCCAGAATAACACTGTTACTTTGGCTTGCAACTCGCCATCACCCCTCCGAAACATAATTTTGGTATAACAGCATCGTCTGTCATGTGTTATTCCTTACTTTCCCCACAGCACTGTTAAATTCCCGATTCTAATGAGTCTGAAAGTGCTGTTAATTTTCTATAACAGCAGCTCTGAAAGTTGCTCCAGCTGTAATTCAAATCAATTAAAATCAGTTACTATAGAAATGATAATGTACTCTAATACATTATCATTTCTATAATAACAACGCATTCACAGGGATTTGTATGGTGGATGCTGCACATGATCTAAGTCTATTAATAAATGGACATATAATCAATGATGTGTAGAAACCTTTTGTGAGGAGATGTTCATGCATTTTTGGAAGGAGTCAAAAGTGTTAGAGATGTACAACATTAAAGCTGTTCTTTTCTCTTCCACCACATGAAAATCCTGAGGACAGAAGACTTGGCACTTTGCTGTTCTTTTTTGCTTGTTTGTTTTTTGCAAGCTGAGGGGTTTTTTTTATTTTTAACTTAAAGAGAAAGTAAGACGATGACTGTTTATAGTTGCTATTGTGTGAGTGTAAGTTCTACGTCTATCACATTAAATTTGTCTATTAACTGTTAAAAGTGCATCTGTTCTTTAATGAAAAAAGTAATTGCTGGCACGGTGGCATAGTGGTTAGCACTGTCGCCTCACAGCAAGAAGGTTCTGGGTTCAAGCCCAGTGGCTGATGAGGGCTGTTCTGTGTGGAGTTTGCATGTTTTCCCTGTGTCTATGTGGGGTTCCTCTGGTTTCCCCCACACTCTAAAGACATGTGGTTAGGTAAACATGGGGCAGCCATGGCCTGAAGGTTGGGCTGAAGTGTCCTTGAGCAAGGCACCTAACCCCACCTGCTCCTTGGGTGCTGTAGCATAGCTACCCACTGCTCTGGGTATGTGTGTGTGCTGATTGCTCACTTGTGTGTATTCACTACTTCAGATGGGTTCAATACAGAGGAGGAACTTCACTGTGTATTTAAGTGTGTGTGCTTCAGCGTTCTTGTTAAAACCGCTGTGGCATATGAGGCATACAACCCTTGGAGGAACATAATCCATCTTGGAGTAGTAACCCCCCAACCATAGTTTCCTAGGTTCACAGCATTTTCTTAGGTTTCCGATAACCTGACAAAATGCTAAATTAACATTTTAACATTCAAAAAATGTTGAAAGTGACTGTAGCCAGGTGTTAACTTCAGGGTTATGACTAATATGACCCACAGCCTCTTTGTTTATGAGGTAGTAGGTGGATGTGATGCATAATGTATGCTTAATGGAGCACTGGCATATGGGGGTGAGAATTCAAAATGGTATAATCATGTTTTTTTGTGCCTGCAATTTGGTGCCAAGTGGCAATCAGACATCACATCTTGCACATGAAACATCACAGGGATAATGCACTCTCCTGGCAAAATTCATATCATAGTCAATGATGAAAGAATAAACCAGATGTAAGGCAGACTCTCTCTTTGCAACCTTGCAGCTGTTTGTGCCACAGTTTTGCAACAAGACAAGTTATAATTATCCAAATGAAGAAAGACTGGAGATCTAAATTTCCAATAATCCTCTCTTAAAATAATCACTGTTATCAGCATTTATCTGATATTAGCTGATATAACAGCTGATATTTTATTTATTTGATAACAAAATAGCTATTCTTGGGCAGCATGGTGGTGTAGTGGTTAGCACTGTCACCTCACAGCAAGAAGGTTCTGGGTTCGAGTCCAGTGGCCGACGAGGGCCTTTCTGTGTGGAGTTTGCATGTTCTCCCCGTGTCTGTTGCTCCTTTTCCACCAAAGCAGTTCCAGGGCTGGTTCGGGGCCAGTGCTTAGTTTGGAACCGGGTTTTCTGTTTCCACTGACAAAGAACTGGCTCTGGGGCCAGAAAAACTGGTTCCAGACTAGCACCAACTCTCTGCTGGGCCAGAGGAAAGAACCACTTACGTCAGCGGGGGGGCGGAGTTGTTAAGACCAACAACAATAACAAGACCGCGAAAGATCGCCATTTTTAAGCGATGAGAAGCAGCAGCTGTATAAACGCGAAGTCATCCATTATTATTATTATTGCTGTTGTTGTTGCTGCTGCTTCTTCCGTGTTGTTTTTGCTTCGATATTTGCGCCAAGGTTTATGCAAACGTAGCGATGTAACTGACGTATACAGCGACGTAATGACATATACAACGACGCAACTGACGTATACAGTGGCATAATGATGTGGCTTCCCTTAGCACCGCGAGCTATGGAAAAGCAAACTGGTTCTCAGCTGGCTCGCAAGTTGAACGAGTTGTGAACCAGCACCAGCACTGGCCCCGAACCAGCCCTGGAACTGATTTGGTGGAAAAGGGGTATGTGTGGGTTTCCTCCGGGTGCTCCGGTTTCCTCCACAGTCCAAAGACATGCAGGTTAGGTTAATTGTTGGCTCTAAATTTATATAATAAATACATAATAAATAATAAAATAAAAACAAAATATAATAAAAACAAAACTTCTGCAGACTGGAATGATATAGACATGTTAACAGTAAAGACAGTTATTGAGGGAATTGTGAAACCACTCACCCACATCTGCAATTTATCTTTTCAATCAGGTACATTTCCAGACAAAATGAAAATTGCAAAAGTTATACCATTGTTTAAAAATGGAGATAGACACCATTTCACAAACGACAGGCCTGTTTCTTTACTCCCCCAATTCTCCAAAATACTCGAAAAACTTTTTTCAGATAGATTGGACAAATTCATTGAAAAACACAACCTCCTTACAGACAGTCAATATGGATTCAGAACGGACAGATCAACATCGATGGCACTAATGGAACTAATAGAGGAAATCACAAAATGTATAGACAATAAAAAAATAGCAATTGGAGTATTTGTGGACCTAAAAAAAGCATTTGATACTATTGATCATAGTATATTATTAAGTAAACTAGAAAAGTGTGGTGTTAGGGGAGTTGGGTGGAGTTGGCTGTCGAGCTATCTAAGAAACAGGCAACAGTTTGTGCAGATAGGTGACCATAAATCTGATTTCATGAACATTACATGCGGGGTACCACAATATTAGGTCCGAAATTATTCATAATATATATCAATGACATATGTACAATTTCGCAAGTACTGAAATTTGTTTTGTTTGCAGATGACACCAATATTTTTTGTTCCGGTGAGAATTTGCAGCAGACTTTAGAGATAATCACAACTGAAATAAATAAACTAAAACTATGGTTTGACAAAAATAAATTATCATTAAATCTAAGCAAAACAAAGATTATGTTGTTTGGGAGACACAAAATAGATTGTAATGTAGAATTGATAATAGACAATACTAAGATAGAAATGGTACAGGAAATTACATTTCTTGGTGTGATTTTGGATCCTAAAGTCTGCTGGAAACCTCATGTAGGATACATACGAGCAAAACTGGCAAAGTGCTCGGCAATTCTGTGGAAAACAAAATATATTCTTGATTGTAAATCTTTGCATACTCTATATTACTCATTATTTTTGCCATATCTGACTTATTGTGTCGAAGTCTGGGGAAACACCTACAAAACCACTCTGCAGCCGATATGTACAATACAGAAAAGAGCAATAAGGACAATAAACAAAACAGGATACAGAGATCACACAAACTCACTATTCATAAAATCACACATGTTGAAATTTATGGATCTGGTCAAATTCAGAACAGCACAAATAATGTACAAAGCAAGAAATAATCTATTGCCGAAAAATATACAAGGAATGTTTAGTGAGAGAGAGGGGGGATATAATCTAAGGGGAGACCTAAATTTTAAAAAACCAAAGGTTCGAACAAATATGAAAAGCATGTGCGTATCGAGCTGTGGGGTGACTTTATGGAACAGACTGGAGACAGAAATAAAACAAAGTGCAAATATAAATCTGTTTAAAAAAAGGTACAAAAAAATATTTTTAAATAAGTATATTGAAGAGGAAGTATGTTAATGGAGGATGATGAGGGATAAATAGAATAGGGTTGATTGTTATATTAGAACTAACTTAGTATATGGTATATATTTATTTATGGGATAGATATCTTCATATTTACAGGGATAGGTATGTAGTAGATATTTATTTTTGTAATTATATATTTATATAGATATTTATGAAGTGTATATATGGAATGAAGTATATATTTAATTTTGTAACTAAATATTTATATAGATATTTATGAAGTGTATGTGTATGTATGTATATGTGTATGTGTATGTGTGTAAATGTATATATGTATGTATATATATGTGTATATATATATGTGTGTGTGTGTGTGTATATATATATATATATATATATATATATATATATATATATATATATATATATATATATGTATGTATGTATGTATGTATATATGTATATATGTGTGTGTATATATATATAATGTGTGTGTGTATATATATATGTGTATATATATGTATATAGGTGGCACGGTGGTGTAGTGGTTAGCGCTGTCGCCTCACAGCAAGAAGGTCCTGGGTTTGAGCCCTGTGGCCGGCGAGGGCCTTTCTGTGCGGAGTTTGCATGTTCTCCCCGTGTCCGCGTGGGTTTCCTCCGGGTGCTCCGGTTTCCCCCACAGTCCAAAGACATGCAGGTTAGGTTAACTGGTGACTCTAAATTGACCGTAGGTGTGAGTGTGAATGGTTGTCTGTGTCTATGTGTCAGCCCTGTGATGACCTGGCGACTTGTCCAGGGTGTACCCCGCCTTTCGCCCGTAGTCAGCTGGGATAGGCTCCAGCTTGCCTGTAGAAGGATAAAGCGGCTAGAGATAATGAGATGAGATATATATATATGGTATGTAGTATATATTTATTTTTGTAATTATATATTTATATGGATAATCATGAAGTGTATATATGGTATATATTTTTATAGGTGTATTAATGTAGTTTGGATTTCGGGGTAGTTAAAAAGGGGTGGGAAATAAAAAAAAAGTATTGTACTTCTTCCCACTCCTTTTTCGAACAATGTGCGGTGTACTGTAATGTCTTAGCTTTTTATGTTATTTTATTTATTCTTTTTTTTCACTTTTTTTCATTTTCTTTCTTTTGTATGTACAAATAGTTACATACATTTTTATACATGTTCGAAATAAATAAATAAATTCATTCATTCATTCATTCATAAATTGACCGTTGGTGCGAATGTGAGTGTGAATGGTTGTTTGTCTCGATGACCTGGTGACTTGTCCAGGGTGTACCCCACCTCTCGTCCATAGTCAGCTGGGATAGGCTCCAGCTCAGATAATGGATGGATGGATGGATGGATACTGTAGTTATTCTCAAGAGAATGCTGGAGGTTTGAAAGCAAACTGAGGCCTAAATGTTTGAGCCATTCCTAAAAGTTTAAAGAAAAGTTTAATCAAGAGATTGTACAGTAGATCCTGTACTTTTTATTTGTTTGTTTGTTTTTACCTCTGTGTTGGCACTGATAGTCATCCAAATATACACCATTGTTCTGAGGCTTGTTATCCACCAATTTATGCATGCTTTCTGATTTATCAACTTAAAAATATCTACATGTTGTGCATTTCTGATATTCTCTTCCTCTTGTCAGTTTAAAATATGAGTACTAAATTGTATTGTTTATTTCAGTATCTTTCTGTACATGGATTGTTATAACTTTCTCCAAGTCTGCATTGTTGCAATAGTTAGTTATTTTTTCTTCTGATTTGCAGAGGGAAAAAGTATGCAATAACACCATGGGGGCACTGCAAAATTCCCATTCTATGAAACATTAATAACTCTGCAGTCCAATGTTGAGCTCAGAAATTGTAGGTGAAGGTGGATGCAAGTGCAGACATTTTAATATAACTCCAAATTCGAAACAATTGGGATGGTATGTTGAAATTGATATTAAAACTGAAAATGATTTGGAAATAATCTTTAGCATGTACTGTACTCAAAACAGTACAACAGCACATTATTTGCTGTTTTACCTCATGATTTTTTTTTCAAAATCAGCACATTTCAATTATAATTCTTGCAAAACAATAAAAACAAGTTTGGACAGTCAAGCATTCACCACTTCATGATGTTGCCATTCTTTCTCACCACACTTAAATATATTTATGGACTGAAGACACCAAGTGATGAAGTGTTTCAGGTGTTATTTTGTCCCATTCTTCCTGTAAACAGGTCTTAATGTGTGCAACAGTGCAGGGATTGTCTTGTTGAAATCTTCCTGGAAGCGATGTCGTCTTGAAGGCAGCATATTTTGCTCCAAATTCTCAGTGTACTTTTTTGCATTAATGCTCCATCATAGAAGACACAACCCCATTCCAGGACAGACCCTGGCTTTTGGACTTGTTGTGAGTAACAATCTGAAGGGTCCTTTTCGTCTTTGGCCTAGAGCACACAGTATCCATTTCTTCCAAAAAAGAGCTGGAATACTGAGTCGTCTGACCAAAATGCACATTTCCACTGTGTGATGGTCAATGCCAGATGCCTCCAAGCCCAGAGAAGTCAATGGTGCTTCTGAACAGTTAACATAAGGCTTCCTTTTTGCACAGCAAAGTTTTAACTGGAATTTGTGGATGTAACTCCATATTGTAGTGTTTGATAAAGGTTTGCCAAAGTAATCCTAATCCCATGTGGTTATATCAGCTATAGATGAATGACGGTTCTTGATGCAGTGCCATTTGAGTGATTGGAGAACATTTTATTAATTTTCTTATGTTGAAAAGCTGGAGCTCTTCGGCCCATCTTTGCTCCTCAAAGACTAGGCTTTACCTGGGTACTGATTTTGTAACAAATCATAATTATAATCACCTGTTGATGTCATCTATTTCAAATCACATCATTATTTAATTGATTTACCTTGTTATTAACCCTAAATTGCCCTATCCCAACTTTGTTTGGAATATGTTGCAGGCCTGAAATGCAGGAATGGATGTCTCATCTCATCTCATTATCTCTAGCCGCTTTATCCTTCTACAGGGTCGCAGGCAAACTGGAGCCTATCCCAGCTGACTACGGGCGAAAGGCGGGGTACACCCTGGACAAGTCGCCAGGTCATCACAGGGCTGACACATAGACACAGACAACCATTCACACTCACATTCACACCTACGGTCAATTTAGAGTCACCAGTTAACCTAACCTGCATGTCTTTGGACTGTGGGGGAAACCGGAGCACCCGGAGGAAACCCACGCAGACACAGGGAGAACATGCAAACTCCACACAGAAAGGCCCTCGCTGGCCATGGGGCTCGAACCCAGGACCTTCTTGCTGTGAGGCGACAGCACTAACCACTACACCACCGTGCCGCCCCAGGAATGGATGTATTTTAATAAATTAAATGAAGTTGACTAGACAAAACATGAAATATCTGGGGTTCAGACTGTCTGCACTGAAATACAAGTCAAAGCAAATTTAGAAATCACTGCTTTCTTATTTGTTTGCATTTTCCATCCTGTCCCAGCTTTCTTCTGATTTGGGATTGTGAATTGCATTCCACCCCCACCTCACCCCAGCCCCCGAGAGGAAAGACAAATACTGTGCCTATATGTATCTGTTTAGAACTCATTATATGTTCCTTCTGACCAATGTATTCAAATTCAGTTATATCCCTGTGGCAGCGGGGGCATGGCCAAGCAGCAGTCTGTGAATGGAGGGCGGGGTCGGGGAAGGTAAGTGGCTAAGTCATTCCACCTGCTGTCAATTAATGTGTGTGTGTGTGTGTGTGTCTGTTTGTTACAGGGACGGAGCATAAAAGGAGAGAGAGAGCAGAGAAAGGGAGCTCTCTCCCCAACCACAATGCATGTGTGTGTGTGAGTGAGTGAGTGAGTGAGTGATGAAAGGAAGCAAGCTGAAAAGCCCGAATAAAAAGATATTCGTACAAATATCAACTCTCGCCTGCCATGCTTCTGTGCTCCACCCACATCAGGAAGTATTACAGTGGTGCTGAAACCCGGGAGCACAGAAGAGAACCACCCCATGGAGTCCCCGCCATTTGAAGAGCTCATCCTTGCCCTCACTACCGCCCAGCAGAGCCAGCATCAAGCGTTGATTGCCCTCCGAAAGGAGTAGGAGCAACGCTTCGAAGCCTTGATGCTGGCCCAGCAGGAAGATCGCCAGGAATTCCAGCACCAGCTTGCGTCCGCAGGGGCGTCAACCACCGCTGCCGCCACCCTCACAAAGATGGGACCACAGGATGATCTGGAAGCATTCCTTGCTCTTTTCGAGCAAGCAGCTGAGGTGTGGGGGTGGCCGCAGGAGCAGCACGCAGTGTGCCTTTTCCCGCTCCTGACTGGTGAGGTGCAGCTCGCAGCACAGCAGCTCCCTGCTGACAGCCAGCTGGTCTACGCCGACCTAACGAAAGCCATCCTGCAGCGGCTCGGCCGCTCCCCGGAGCAACATCGCCAGTGCTTCTGGACACTGGCATTGGAGGAAGTCGGCCAGCCGTTTGCATTCGGCCAGCAACTCCGGGACGCCTGCCGGCAGTGGCTGAGGGTAGAAGACCGCGATGCCAACGAGATCATCAATCTGGTGGCACTGGAGCAGTTTGTCTTTCGACTTCTGGAAGGAACGGCGGAATGGGTCCAGTGTCATCACCCGGCATCGCTGGAGCAAGCCATCGAGCTGGCGGAGGACCATCTGGAGGCGGCTCTGATGGTGGGCAGACAAGGCGTCTCCCCTCACTTCTCTTCTCTCTCTCTCTTTTCTCCCCATCTCTCGCCCCCCTCCCCATCCCATTCCCCTGCCACGGAGGTGGCAGCTGGCTCCTCCCCAGCTGGCCCGTCGCACCCGTGGTGTCCTCCCCTCTCCCTCTCCTGTGTCTGTGTTGTCTCCCCCTCAGGTGAGTGACACCCATAACACCAGTGCAGAGGGAAAGCCTGGGCCAGTGTGCTGGCGCGGTGGGGAATCGGAGCATCTCCAAGGTCAGAGCTCCGCAAGGGAGGTGGGTGCTGTAATCCGGATCCCCGACACACCAGAAACCGCCCCGATTGGGCCGGAACGTATCACATACTGGTGAGTATTCAAGGGGCTACATATCACGCTTTGGTGGATTCCAGTTGTAATCAGACCTCAATTCACCCATGCCTGGTGCAAGGTGAGGCACTGGGGGGAGCACAAGCAGTGAAAGTGTTGTGTGTGCACGGGGATGTTCACCATTACCCTCTAGTGTCTGTCCAAATTCTATTCCGGGGCCAAATGCATAGAATAAAGGCTGCGGTTAGTCCCCGTCTCACCCACTCGTTGATTTTGGGTACTGATTGGCCAGGATTTAAAAACCTAATGGAATATTTAACATGCAGTAGGTCCTGCACTAGTAGGTCATGGGAAGGTCCCAGTGTGGCGTTGACTGGAGAAGCTGTCGCAGAGCTGTCTACGTGAACACCGCGACAGAGTGAGGAGCAGTCCACTCCTCCTCCCTCTCTCGGGCATTCCCTTGGGAATTTCCCGTTAGAGAAGTAGCGAGACGAGACTCTGCGGCATGCGTTTGACCAAGTGAGAGTAATCAATGGTCAAACTCTTCAGCCAAGCGCAGCACCGACCTTCCCCTATTTTGCCATTATTAAAGATAGATTGTAACGAGTGAGGACACTCAAACCAAGGAACAAATAACCCAGTTGTTAATCCCAAAGAGCCGTAGGGAACTCGTGTTCCATGCAGCTCACTTTAATCCCATGGCTGGACACTTGGGGCAAGATAAAACACTAGCTTGAATAATGGCCCGATTCTATTGGCCAGGGATTCGCAGGGATGTCCGTCGGTGGTGTGCGGCATGCCGTGAATGCCAATTAGTAAATTCCGCATCCACTCCAAAAGCGCCTTTGCGCCCTCTTCCTCTAATCGAGACCCCGTTTGAGCGAATTGGGATGGATCTCGTCGGGCCATTAGATCGGTCAGCATGGGGATATCGCTTTATTTTATTTCTAGTGGACTATGCAACACGATATCCGGAAGCAGTGCCTCTCTGCAATATCTCAGCACGCAGTATTGCAGAAGCACTCTTCCGCTTTATCTCACGGGTCGGGATTCCAAAAGAAATCCTGACAGACCAAGGCACTTCGTTTATGTCACGCACACTGTGCGAGCTGTATGGGTTACTGGGGATTAAGTCTATCCGCACCAGTGTCTATCACCCACAAATGTGTGGCTTAGTAGAGCGATTTAACCAGACACTCAAAAACATAATCCGTAAATTCCTAAGTGAAGATGCGCGTAATTGGGATAAGTGGCTCGAGCCCCTGTTGTTCGCAGTATGAGAGGTCCCACAAGCCTCCACGGGGTTTTCTCCCTTCAAATTATTATATGGCTGTAAGCTGCCTGGAATTCTGGACGTGCTACAGGAAAATTGGGAGGAGGGACCTTCACCAAGTAAAACTGAAATCCAGTATGTTCTTGACCTGCGCACAAAACTCCACACCCTCACGTACCTAACCCAGGAGAATTTATGGCAGGCACAAGAACGTCAAAGCCGGCTGTATGACAGGGGCACGCGCCTGAGAGAGTTCATGCCAGGAGACAAAGTGCTCGTGTTATTGCCCATGTCGAGTTCTAAATTAGTTGCCAAGTGGCAAGGGCCCTTTGGGGTCACATGGCGAGTCGGGGATGTCGACTATGAGGTGAAGCAAACGGATAGGGGTGGGGCACTGCAAATCTACCACCTCAACCTTTTAAAATGCTGGAATGAGGGGGTCCCTGTGGTGTTGGCATCGATAGTCCCAGAGAAGGTGGAGCTGGGGCCGGAGGTAAAAAAGATAACATCTCGGACCACTCTGGTCCCTTGTGGAGACCACCTCTCACCGACCCAACTCACGGAGGTAGCCAAGTTGCAGAAGGAATTTTCCGACGTGTTCTCGTCCCTTCCTGGTCGTACCCACCTCGTAGAACACCACATCGAAACAACCCCGGGGGTGGTAGTGCATAGCCGCCCTTACCGCTTGCCCGAACACAAGAAAAAGGTGGTTCGGGACGAACTCAAGGCCATGCTCGAAATGGGCATAGTCGAAGAGTCTCACAGTGACTGGAGCAGCCCAGTGGTCCTGGTTCCCAAGGCCGACGGGGGTCCTTCACCCTCACGCTGCCTACGTGGCCGCCTATCGAGATGACATCATAATCTACAGTAATGATTGGCCGCGGCACTTGGAACACCTGAGGGCTGTTCTAAAGTCGCTGAGGCAAGCGGGCCTCACAGCTAACCCAAAAAAGTGTGCGATTGGGTGGGTGGAAGTACGGTATCTGGGGTTCCACTTGGGCCATGGGCAGGTGCATCCCCAAATTAACAAGACCGCAGCAATTGCGGCCTGCCCAAGGCCTAAGACCAAAAAGAAGGTGAGACGGTTCTTGGCTGGCTATTATCGTAGGTTTCTACCTAATTATTCGGATGTCACCAGCCCGCTAACCGATCTCACTAAAAAGGGGGCTCCAGATCTGGTCCAGTGGACGGAGCAGTGCCAACAGGCCTTCTCTGAGGTAAAAGCTGCACTGTGCGAGGGGCCACTTTTACACTCCCCTGACTCTCTCTCCTGTTTATTTTGCAGACTGATGCATCGGACAGAGGGCTGGGGGCCATTTTGTCCCAGGAGGTGGAGGGCGAGGAACACCCCGTGCTGTACATCAGCCGGAAACTGTCGATGCGTGAAAGCAGGTACAGCACAATTGAGAAGGAGTGTCTCACCATCAAGTGGGCGGTCCTCGCCCTCCAATACTACCTGCTGGGGCACCCTTTCACTCTCTGTTCGGACCATACATCCCTCCAGTGGCTCCACCGCATGAAGGATGCCAATGTGTGGATCACCCGTTGGTATCTCGCCCTCCAGCCATTTAAGTTCGAGGTGATCCACAGGCCAGGGGCGCAGATGGTGGTGGCAGACTTCCTGTCCCGTTGGGGGGGGGAGTCAGCTTCAGGCCGGACGGCTCCCTGGCCTGAGTCGGGCGGTGGGGGTATGTGGCAGCGGGGGCGTGGCCAAGCAGCAGTCTGTGAATGGAGGGTGGGGTCAGGGAAGGTAAGTGACTAAGTCATTCCACCTGCTGTCAATTAATGTGTGTGTGTGTGTGTGTGTGTGTGTGTGTGTGTGTGTGTGTGTGTGTGTGTGTGTTACAGGGATGGAGCATAAAAGGAGAGAGAGAGCAGAGAAAGGGAGCTCTCTACCCAACCACAATGCATGTGTGTGTGTGTGAGTGAGTGAGTGATGAAAGGAAGCAAGCTGAAAAGCCCGAATAAAAAAATATTCGTACAAATATCAACTCTTGCCTGCCGTGCTTCTGTGCTCCACCCATATCAGGAAGTATTACAATCCCATTGAGGGATAGGTATATTAGTTCGAAAGGTAGTGCTGGGCTAACAAATACATGTCACCCTAAATAAGGTGAGCCAACAATTATGTCATTAAAAGGATCTTACCAATTGACCAGGTTTTCACCATATTCAAAAAAAAAAAAAAGCAGATCATCATTTAGATGGAAAAATCTCTATATCTTTAAAATCCTATTTCCCATGAGCTGGCTACTAACTAAATCTGTCTTGAAACATCCATCCATTCATTATCCGTCCACCTATCATCCGTAACCACTTATCCTGTGCAAGGTCGTGGGTAAGCTGAAGCCTATCCAAGCTGACTATGTGTGAGAGGCGGGGTACACCCTGGACAAGTCCCCAAATCATCACAGGGCTGATACATAGAGACAAAAAAAACACTCACACTCACTTTAGAGCCATGAATTAGCCTAACCTGCATGTCTTTGGACTGTGGGGGAAACCGAAGCACCCAGAAGAAACCCACGCAGACATGGGGAGAACATGCAAACTCCACAGAAAGGCCCCCGTTGGCCACTGGACTCAAACCCAGAACCTTCTTGCTGTTAGGTAACAGTGCTAACCACTACACCACCATGCCACCCTTTAGGCCAATTTATGCTGACAACCCAGTCCTCGCAGACGGTGTCGCAGACAGTGTCTGCGTAGCCCCCCCCACCTTCGCAGACGCTCTGCGCGCACCTCCCAAAAACTGTGACCACCGCAGAAGCCTCGCAGACAGCGCCGCAGACAAGAGGGCTCTGATTGGTCCACTCTACCCGCTGTACACGCACTTCCGCTTCCCTACTTTCCCGGTTTTTGTTTTCACGACCGGCATTTTTAAAAACACGAGCGAAGATGGAGCAGCATGAAGAGCGGTTGATTGAGGAAGTATGTACATCTATACGACTCCAGTTCTAGTCATTATAAAAAAAAAAGTTCTAGTCATTATAAGTAACCGGAGGATAAACACTCCACTAACCACACCCACCAACTACTCCTAGCGATTTCGCGCCCCCTTGCGTTGTGCCGGTGAATAACATCACGCACGCCTATTCCCCCGCTCAACAATAAATTACAACTGTCTGCGAAAAGCTATCTGCGAAAGCCTTGTCGCAAGAGCATGCAGAGGCCTTTAGTCTTCAAACAGTATGGACACAATTCCATATTTTGTGGATGTCATTTTGCATTTCAAATTAATCAATAGCTACAGGGCTAACATACACGCCATTTGAGTTTATTTACATTTGTACAGACCATATAGGAACTACAACCTTTTTTAATTAAAGACTCTTTGGCAGTGGGGGCATGGCCTAGCATCAGTTTGTGAATGGAGGGTGGGGCCAGGGAAGGTAAGTGGCAAAGTCAGTGCACCTGTGGTTAATTCATGTTGTGTCTGTGTTGTTGCAGTAACAGAAGATAGAAAAGGAAGGAGAGAGCAGAGAGAGGGGTCTCTCCTGACCAGAACACGTGTGTGTGTGTGTTGCGTGTGTGAGCAGCGAGTGAGTAAACCTGAAAAGCAAGAAAATAAGTAAAATAAAAAGTGTGTGTATGAACATCAATTCCCACCCGCCTGCTGCGCTTCTGTACTCCACCCACATCAGGGACGTATTACAGACTCCTTATAGTATTTCACAAAATTGTCATTTTCGTTGTTTTCTTCCAAACAACAAAAATGCTGTGGGCAGCATGGTGGTGTAGTGGTTAGCACGGTTGCCTCACAGCAAGCAGGTTCTGGGTTCGAACCCAGTGGCTGGCGAGGGCTTTTCTGTGTGGAGTTTGCATGTTCTCCCCGTGTCTGCATGGGTTTGCTCCGGTTTTCCCCACAGTCCAAAGACATGCAGTTAGGTTAACGTGGGGTGGCCTTGGGCTGAGGTGCCCTTGAGCAAGGTACCTAACCCCTGACTGCTCCCCGGACGCTCTAGTGTGGCTGCCCACTGCTTCAGATGGGTTAAATGCAGAGGATGAATTTCACTGTGCTTGAAGTGTGCATGTGACAAATAAAGGTTTCCTCTTCTTCAAAGACCTACAAACTGATGACTGCCCTTTCTGTCCTCTATGGACATTTCCTTCTGGTCAAGAATCCCAAGTCATTCTACTTAGTAACTCTGAAAAAAATGTTTTATTAATCCAGTGAACTATTTAGTCTTGCAGAACTGTAATCATTGTCACATTCTTTACCAGTTGTTCCATCTTAATAGTAAGTGGCAAAAGGAAACCAAAAGAATTTGGTTGGATGTGAGCATTGAAGATGGTTCTGTCCACAAGCCCTACAGTACTTGCCTGATCCCAAACACTTTTTCTCCCTATGCCTTCCTTTTTCTTTTCACTTTGGTAAGGTTCATCTCATCTGTCAATAAGCTTGAGAACCTTGCAGGCTTTTTGTATGCTCTTAGTAAACTGCAACCTGATATTTATGCTATTGGGGCTTCGTGGTGGTTTGCATCTTCTGGTAAATCTTGAGGTCATGCTGGTGTATTTCTCTCTTTATTGAACTGTCTCAGACACATGGTCATATCCTGGATTGTGTTCCTGATGTGTTCAACAGTTCTTTTATGACGATCTGTGATCATTTATGATAAATATTGATCGATCAATTATTATGGTGCATCTCCATTCTTTGTCTGTTGAGTTTCTTCATAAACAATCAGTGTGTTTTTGTTGCATAACACCACGCCAAATATTACCACTTTGACTGCATTTCTAATCCAAGTACTATTGTCATGATGGCTTTCTTTATGAGTATCTAACTGGCCAGGAAACAGCCGAGTATCCATCCATTATCTGTAGCCACTTATCCTGTATAGGGTCACAGGCAAGCTGGAGCCTATCCCAGCTGACTATGGGTGAGAGGCAGGGTACACCCTGGACAAGTCTCCGGGTCATCACAGGGCTGACACATAGGTGGGGTTTACAATAGACCATATCAGCGGATCATCAGATTAACGTTTTTAAAACGATTTGCGTGCACACAGCAACACCAATACACGATTTGCGTGCACACAGCAACACCAATACACGGATACGCTCGGCTCCGCAGGCATCCTGCGCTCCAAATCACTCCACCCTGAACAGCGAGTGCCCTCTGGAGGGTGCGCACTCCGGCCCTGCGCAGCTCACAGAGCGCGTGAGTGAAGTGCACAAGCAGTGTTCTCGGGACTGAGCCGCTGTGTGTGTGATCCCAGCGCATATCACTTACCACTTGCAAGTGGAAGGATGGCAAGCCTAAAGACAATCATAACTACACAATGGGCAGTATTTGCATCAGTATTTGCAGTATTTTCATACTTTTATACTCTTTAATGAAAGGTGATACAAGGCGGAAGTCCGCGCTGTTTTTCAGCAGTTGCGTCACATGACCAACGCCAGCGAATCAGGAAGGTGGATGTCACAGTGACGTTGTCCAATGACGACGCCAGCTAGAGCTCAGCACAGCGTATCCGCGTATCTCAATGTTTACACAGCACCAGACCAGACACGATCTGGATTGAATACGTGGACGCTGGCGGATTCCTGTTTCCTGGCGTTTCCAGGCGTTTTAATGTAAACGGACAGTGCATCCGCGAAGAAAACGAGACAGATACGGTCTAATGTAAACTTGGCCATAGAGACAAACAACCATTCACACTCTCACCTACGGTCAATTTAGAGCCACCAATTAACCTAACCTGCGTGTCTTTGGACTGTGGGGGAAACCAGAGCACCTGGAGGAAACCCACACAGACACGGGGAGAACATGCAAACTCTGCACAGAAAGGCCTTCGCCGGCTGCTGGGCTTGAACCCAGAACCTTCTTACTGTGAGGCAACAGTGCTAACCCCTACACCACTGTGCCACCCCAGCTGAGCATCCAATTATCCAAAAACTTTTAATGCAATGTAATGAGAGACCAATGAAATATTTTATCCCACTACCATGTGGTTATTTGTGGTTGGCAAACAAAACATGCATACAGTGCAGATAATTATATACCGTATGTGTCACATGATGTTTTGGGCAGCATGGTGGTGTGGTGGTTAGCACTGTCGCCTCACAGCAAGAAGGTCCTGGGTTCAAGCCCAGTGGCCAACGAGGGCCATTCCGTGTGGAGTTTGCATGTTCTCCCCATGTCTGCGCGGGTTTCCTCCGGGTGCTCTGGTTTCCCCCACAGTCCAAAGACATACAGGTTAAGCTAATTGGTGGCTCTAAATTAACCATAGGTGTGAATGGTTGTTTGTCTCTATGTGTCAGCCCTGTGATAACCTTGTGACTTGTCCAGGGTGTACCCCGCCTCTCGCCCATAGTCAGCTGGGATAGGCTCCAACTTGCCTATGACCCCGTTTGTTGCCTTCCTCGCATTCAAACTGATTCGAGCCGTGCCGTCCAAAATGGCAGCGTCACATGACTTGGTCACGTGAGTGAAATACCTCAATAGGATAAGCGGCTACAGATAATGGATGGATGGCTGGATGGATGATGTTGTTTTGCTCAGTAACTGTGTTCTAACAATGTTTATAAAAGGTCACTGAAGCCAACCGTTATAATTCTGCCCAGGCATCAAATGAACACATCCATAGGCTATCAGCTTCTATCATGAGAAACAGAATTAACTAATCGGTAGAATGTATTTTCCCCCATTTCTGTTGTTAATCATTAGCCAGCTAGCCACACTTTGAGGGTAGAGATATTAAAGTGACAGTCGCTCTATTTCTTCTGCAGGAAGACAAATATTTCAAAGCTATTCCACAAAATCGAGTCGTACATGAGCTGATAGACAACGAGGCGCGTAGCACCGAGACGGCTATAAACCTATGTATGATGAGATTGAGTAGAATAACTGTTTTATTCTATCCGCATTCACTGGATGTTGAGAAACAGAGCATTTTTTAAAATTTTTTTCCAAATTCGATAAATAATAACTTTACACAAAACGTCCGACAAAATCATTTCCGCTTAGAATGTAAACAAACCGGCGAACTAACAGTAGCAGTTGGTGAAAAATGCAATGATGGTAATAATAATAATTACTGAAAAATAATAAAGATATGTTCTTACCATCAAATACTTTTATGGTAAGAACACAAGAGTGTTTTATGTTCTTTTTTGTATTTTTGGGGGGTTTTGTTTTGGAGTAGAGTTTTTATTTCATCCTCAGTTGGTTCAGCAACACGCTCCGCCATTTTGTTTTTCTATACTCAAGGTATATGAGCTGATAGCCTAGTAGTAGAGTAGCCAATCAGAGCGCACGATTGCTCATATCCAGTGAATGTAGATAGAATAAATCTGATTATTTCACACACACACACCCATTACTAGCATGTTATTTTAATCATTTTCAGTGCAATTGTCATAAATTAATTTACTACACCTACTAATGTTGCTAATATGACAGGATTGGTCAAAAGAAGTAGGACATGCATTAAATAATGAAATGAAAACTACTGAACATCACCACCACACCTACTGCCTGTCATCCACCCAAAATGCATGAATGTGTCACACGTATCTATTTAATTGTACAGATGATGAAATGATTTAATTTACCATATTTCATTTTCTCCATTGAAATCAGGTTCTGGCTACACTACAGTGTCGTATACAGTACACAAAGCACGACTCGTTTCAAATCTTCCCACTTTCACAGTCCTTCTTGCAGTAACACAAAGTTATCCAGAAAGGTGATTTTTGTGATCTTTCAAAGACTAATCCTTCAGTATCAGTCTATTAGACCTGCAATGGAATTCATCTCTCGCCAGATACAAGGCGACAGAGAGGATTGTACCCAGGTTGCTGCTGCAGAGGAATGGACTATTATAGACATCTAAGCCACGCAGGTGTGCACCTATAACCCACATCTACTTTCATCCCATATTGGGAGACCTTCATTTGACCTGTATACATGTTTACTCCTTTTACTTCCCTGCTCTAATGCCTTCAAAGCAACGTCTGAAAACCATGGTTGTCGATACACAAAGCTTTTCTTCCTACCACCGTTTTTCTCTTTTTTTAAAGCATCATAAAATGAAGGCTGACAGCCTGATAGCTTCGCTTGCAGTAAAATATTCGGATTCAAATCCAAGAGAATGGGGATGAAAATATGAGTGGAGAGCGATAAAACCTGTGGATTAAAGCAAGACTGACAGTGGGCAAACAGGCCAGAAGAATAAAGGATTAGAAAATTCTTCCTCCTACCTGAAATACGCCTTGGTGTCAGAAACAGTGTGTGGAAATTCCTGGAGGCAGCTGCTGGCCTCGATATGCTCATTGCCACTCGGTTTGTCATTAGCACTGGCTTTTCCTGATGCTGAAAAATTCCCATGTCCTCTGGCCCAATCCAGGTCTCCAAAGCATTATTTAAATAAACCTATAAGTGTGAGAATAAAGTAAAATGCTGAACAAACCTAAAACGCTACGCTTGACTAATAATGCATGTAATTGTATGTGCCACAAATAGAATTAAATTCTCACTAGAGATGTTCAACATAGAAAAACTGCTTGCTGTTTTTTTTTAGACAGATCTAATTAACCTTTATGAGTAGAAAACATCTCCTTACATCAACATACAATGTTTACACCAAGTTACAAAGCACTTATAACACAGTGCAGTGTGTTACCTTGTAGTCAGGCGTGCGTTTTTCCAGCCAGGATTTGCCGTAGTGTGGGTGAAGTACAGTACGATACACAACGGGGAACACAGGAACTAGATCAAAACCTGGAGACGGCTGAAATCCCAGCATGGGAGGCCTCGACGTAAGCTCCCACTGAAAGACAGACAGGGCAGATTTGAAGGATACATTCATTGATTTGACATTCATATGAAGTGATAGATTTTTTTAATTATTACATGTTTCAGTGCTTGTATCATTCCAGTATAAGGACATAAGAGTCAAGTGTGTTAATATGCAAAATCGCCTAGTGTGAGCACAGCGATCATCTGTTTATCAGTCTAAAATCAACGACATAATAATTACCACACTCCCTGGAAATGAGCTTAAATTGATACTTTAACATAAAACAGGTATAGTTTTACCTTAAAAGGGTAGCACTATGTTAAACACATGTTAGAGCTTAATTATGGTCTTGTTGTTTATTCAGAAACGTGCAAGTTAGATGCTTATATGTATAAGACCTATGCATTATGCATCAAGCTTAATTCATTCATTATAATTAATAATAGATTTGTACCAGGGGTTAAAATGGGCTGCGGGTGTCCAGGGTTCAGCCTGAGCACATAGCCCTATGCTTTTCTATGTCATCAGGAGGCGTTCAGCTTTGTAAATATGTGTATTTAATCTACCCACATTCACTGGATATGAGCAATCACGCACTCTGATTGGCTACTCTACTACTACAACCCCGATTCCAAAAATGTTGGGACAAAGTACAAATTGTAAATAAAAAAGGAATGCAATGATGTGGAAGTTTTATTCAGAATAGAACATAGATGACATATCAAATGTTTAAACTAAGAAAATGTATCATTTAAAGACAAAAATTAGGTGATTTTAAATTTCATGACAACAACACATCTCAAAAAAGTTGGGACAAGGCCATGTTTACCACTGTGAGACATCCCCTTTTCTCTTTACAACAGTCTGTAAACGTCTGGGGACTGAGGAGACAAGTTGCTCAAGTTTAGGGATAAGAATGTTAACCCATTCTTGTCTAATGTAGGATTCTAGTTGCTCAACTGTCTTAGGTCTTTTTTGTCGTATCTTCCGTTTTATGATGTGCCAAATGTTTTCTATGGGTGAAAGATCTGGACTGCAGGCTGGCCAGTTCAGTACCCGGACCCTTCTTCTATGCAGCCATGATGCTGTAATTGATGCAGTATGTGGTTTGGCATTGTCATGTTGGAAAATGCAAGGTCTTCCCTGAAAGAGACGTCGTCTGGATGGGAGCATATGTTGCTCTAGAACCTGGATATACCTTTCAGCATTGATGGTGTCTTTCCAGATGTGTAAGCTGCCCATGCCACACGCACTAATGCAACCCCATACCATCAGAGATGCAGGCTTCTGAACTGAGTGCTGATAACAACTTGGGTCATCCTTCTCCTCTTTCGTCCGAATGACACGGCGTCCCTGATTTCCATAAAGAAGTTCAAACTTTGATTTGTCAGACCACAGAACAGTTTTCCACTTTGCCACAGTCCATTTTAAATGAGCCTTGGCCCAGAGAAGACATCTGCGCTTCTGGATCATGTTTAGATACGGCTTCTTCTTTGCACTATAGAGTTTTAGCTGGCAACGGCGGATGGCACGGTGAATTGTGTTCACAGATAATGTTCTCTGGAAATATTCCTGAGCCCATTTTGTGATTTCCAATACAGAAGCATGCCTGTATGTGATGCAGTGCCGTCTAAGGGCCCGAAGATCACGGGCACCCAGTATGGTTTTCCGGCCTTGACCCTTATGCACAGAGATTCTTCCAGATTCTCTGAATCTTTTGATGATGATATGCACTGTAGATGATGATATGTTCAAACTCTTTGCAATTTTACACTGTCGAACTCCTTTCTGATATTGCTCCACTATTTGTCGGCGCAGAATTAGGGGGATTGGTGATCCTCTTCCCATCTTTACTTCTGAGAGCCGCTGCCACTCCAAGATGCTCTTTTTATACCCAGTCATGTTAATGACCTATTGCCAACTGACCTAATGAGTTGCAATTTGGTCCTCCAGCTGTTCCTTTTTTGTACGTTTAACTTTTCCAGCCTCTTATTGCCCCTGTCCCAACTTTTTTGAGATGTGTTGCTGTCATGAAATTTCAAATGAGCCAATATTTGGCATGAAATTTCAAAATGTCTCACTTTCGACATTTGATATGTTGTCTATGTTCTATTGTGAATACAATATCAGTTTTTGAGATTTGTAAATTATTGCATTCCGTTTTTATTTACAATTTGTACTTTGTCCCAACTTTTTTGGAATCGGGGTTGTAGGCTATCAGCTCATATACCATGAGTAGAGAAAAACAAAATGGCAGAGCGTGTTGATGAACCAAGCGAGGACAAAATAAAAACTCTACTCGAAAACACAACCACCAAAAATACAAAAAAGCAACAAAATATTGAATGAAAGTATTTGATGGTAAGAACATATCTTTTATTTATTTTTCAGTGATTTATTTATTATTGCATTTTCCACAAATTGATACTGTAATTTCACCGGTTTCTTTACATTCTAAGCAGAAAAGATTTTGTCGGACATTTTGTATACAGTTTTTATTTACTGAATTTGCAAAAAAAAATGCTCTGTTTCTCAAAATCCAGTGAATGCAGATAGAATAAAACAATTATTCCACTCAATCTTGTCGTACATGGCTTATAGCCAACTCAGCACTACGCTCCTCGTCGCTGTCAGCTCATGTACGACTTGATTTCATGGAATAACTGTTATTTTTTAACGCATATCTTATTGTTAATAATTCAAACAATGACAAACATTTTATTTGTAGCTATAGAAAAAAACAGCTGATCTTTGTGACGAAAGAACTTGCAAACATCACAACTTTTAAGGGGTTGCTCTTTTCTCTGGGGATGTTTTTTTTTTTTCTTTAAAGGTTCCTAGCAGTTCAGTAACCTCAGTCACTTGTTAGGACTGGGGACTGTTTTGGCCTCTAGAGGCCGCTGTTATTGCTTTATCTTGTCATGTTTGTTTTGGCCTCTAGAGGCCGCCACTGTTTTCTGTGTTTTGTGTTTGTTTTGACAGCCTTTGTTTTTCATGTGCTTTTGCCTCACCTGTTCCTTATTTCCTGCCCCGCCTAGTTCTAATTGCCCTGTGTACAAATACTTCCTCAGTTTGGTCCCCAGTCATGGAGTCTTTGTGCTGTTATGTTATCACCTGAGAGCTCTGTTCCAAGTTCTTTGTCTTTGTGGTCTTTTGTACTTTTTCTTGTGGACGTTTTGGACTTTGTGTTTACCATTTTGGGATCTTCTGAGCGTTTGGATTTTTGTTTTGACTTTGAACTTTTGGATTTTTTATTTTTCTTGTATATCTTCTGAGCGGGCGGCACGGTGGTGTAGTGGTTAGCGCTGTCGCCTCACAGCAAGAAGGTCCTGGGTTTGAGCCCCGGGGCCGGCGAGGGCCTTTCTGTGTGGAGTTTGCATGTTCTCCCCGTGTCCGCGTGGGTTTCCTCCGGGTGCTCTGGTTTCCCCCACAGTCCAAAGACATGCAGGTTAGGTTAACTGGTGACTCTAAATTGACCGTAGGTGTGAATGGTTGTCTGTGTCAGCCCTGTGATGACCTGGCGACTTGTCCAGGGTGTACCCCGCCTTTCGCCCGTAGTCAGCTGGGATAGGCTCCAGCTTGCCTGCGACCCTGTAGAAGGATAAAGCGGCTAGAGATAATGAGATGAGCTCTTCTGAGCGTTTGGATTATACTTTTGTTTTTGCCTGGGATTTTGTATATTGTAAATAAACTGTTTTTTTCTACTCTACTTTTGCCTCACTCCTCTGCACTTGAGTCATTCCCCTGGTGGCCTAGTGGGGGTTTGCTGGATCACTACACCAGCAACCTGGGTTCAATCCCCAGCAAAACCCTAACATCACTTGTCTGTCAATCAGATAGCAACTGAAACATTTAATAACAGAATGTAAATCGATCTGATAATCTGCTTAAACAATGTTTCCATTTTAATATGTGATAGTTTGAGGCAGGTTGCCTCCGATATTTGGTAGCCAGCTAATTATTACATATATAGCTCTTACTATTATCGCTAGCAAGCTTTAGTTGGAGGGCGGCACAGTGGTGTAGTGGTTAGCGCTGTCGCCTCACAGCAAGAAGGTCCAGGTTCGAGCCCCGTGGCTGGCGAGGGCCTTTCTGTGTGGAGTTTGCATGTTCTCCCCGTGTCCGCATGGGTTTCCTCCAGGTGCTCCGGTTTCCCCCACAGTCCAAAGGCATGCAGGTGAGGTTAACTGGTGACTCTAAATTGACCATAGGTGTGAATGTGAATGGTTGTCTGTGTCTATGTGATGACCCTGTGATGACCTGGCGACTTGTCCAGGGTGTACCCCCCCCTTTCACCCGTAGTCAGCTGGGATAGGCTCCAGCTTGCCTGCGACCCTGTAGAACAGGATAAAGCGGCTAGAGATGATGAGATGAGAAGCTTTAGTTGGAGTTAAACTGTCAAGCAAGCTAGCATATGTCAAAATCTCTCAAGATTGTCAGGGCAATTGTGGTGTGAGCAGAATATCAGAGCAACTCAAATTACACCATGGCTCAATGATGCAGGCTAGTTTGACCATTTCCTAGCTATAACATTAATTGCATACTTGCCAACTCGACCGATTTCATGCAGTAATCTATCGCTTATTTCAAACACTCATAACTTGCTATAGCAGTGACAAAATAACTATTAAAAATGCATTCCTATATTTAATAAAATGAGAAATAGAATTTTGATGATAAAAAATGTGCCTTCAGTTCTCCTTTAAATATGGCACTCAGAATGCAGGAGAATGCACCATTTTACTTTTTTTTTTTTTTTTTTTCCAAAATTTTTCAGGGAGGGACCCCCTAAAAGGGCACGGGTGCGTCATGCAATCTGATCTACGGATTTTAATTCTCTTGGAGTTGGCAAGTATGTAATTAATGAAAAGGAACTAACTTTGTCAAGCTAGTCTTTGTCTTGGTTCTCCTGGAATCAAAGCTTATTTTAATTTTACTTTATTAAGCCTTATTGCGGGTGGCACAGTGGTGTAGTGGTTGGCACTATCGCCTCACAGCAAGAAGGTCCGGGTTCGAGCCCCGTGGCTGATGACGGCCTTTCTGTGTGGAGTTTGCATGTTCTCCCCGTGTCCGCATGGGTTTCCTCCAGGTGCTCCGGTTTCCCCCACAGTCCAAAGGCATGCAGGTGAGGTTAACTGGTGACTCTAAATTGACCGTAGGTGTGAATGTGAGTGTGAATGGTTGTCTGTGTCTATGTGTCAGCCCTGTGATGACCTGGCAACTTGTCCAGGGTGTACCCCGCCTTTCGCCCAGTCAGCTGGGATAGGCTCCAGCTTGCCTGCGACCCTGTAGAACAGGATAAAGTGGCTAGAGATAACGAGATGAGAAGCCTTATTGCACTCCTATTTTCTCTTCGATAATGTGTGTATCAATGTGGAAGTTAAAATTGTTGGTAGCCTGTGTATTTTTTTTATTGTAATATTGTCAGATGTAAATTAATTCCAGTTTAATGTAACTATTAAAGGACTGCTCTATTCATATTCTTTTACGTTATTATTCTCTCCTGACTTTAATGGGAACAACGCCAGTCCTATCACTGATTCACATACACAGTAGAGTGCACTTACAGAAAGGTTTTACTGTCATCAGCTGTAGTTTTTGCCCACTGCCAACAGGATCTAGAATGACTTTGATTAGCATTCTAGTGTTCTGAGCAGTGTTGTCACACCTTGTTACCTCGCCCAGAGCAGAGTCCACCAGGGGGTGAGGTATAGTTTTCGGTCGGGTTTCTTTGTTGGTTTCTTTGGTTTTTTTGTTTACGATATTACGAGAAAACAGCTGGATTGCTTAATGAAACTTTCAGGATAGATGGGCATTGGTTTCAAATCAACCCTCCAACATTTTGAAGGTCATCCGGTCAAGGTCACCAAAAAGGTCGAAATCGTTTTTGTTGTGGCTACTGCCTCATATAGAGGCGCTAGCCACTATGTCATCATGCTGCAAGAATGTAAGAGTATAACAATCGTGCACTGCACTGCGCATACACGTGTTCCGATTAAAATGGCCAGTGAGTGTATACAATTCGGTTCTCCATTCGAAATAAATGAACTAGACTAAAGAAATCGCTTTCAGACATGTTTATGCTTATTACTGAGGGAAAGTGTGTTCCTATTTTAAAACATACTCCAGGTTGTCCCCCTTTCCTCGCCTTCTTCAGCCAGTGGTCCCATCTGTGATGTAGATGTGACGCACTTCTGAGTTGTTACAGGAAGTTGTCGAAAAGAGTATTGAGACCACTGAGCTCTAGCGCCGGGCCAGTTCTGGGAAATAAGAGTTTGGGTCATGGCGACAGCATGTGTATGTCAGCCTCGGTTTGGAGGTTTCAGTTTCAAAAACTGTAAGAGGTAAGAGTAGAATAATATAAAGTACAGACACTTGGTATAATTTACTTCTGTGATTTTTAAATTGTTCATTTTTGGATTACGCTTCATTTTTGTGGCTACTGCCTCATAGAGTAAATATATATGCTATATTTACTGTATGGACATGGGATCAGAAAACTATTTTATTTATAAGCAGTAGCCACATGGGTCCATGTGGCTACTGCTTATAAATAAAATAGTTTTAGTATCTAGTTTTGTTTTGTTTTTTGCAATATCTTCCTTCATATTCATCATAAGTGCGACCGGGCAAGGCTTGTTTCGCCTGGCAACACTTGTTAGATTTCACTTACAGTTTGTCACATTAAATCAATCAGGTATGTGCACCCATGGCAACCCTGAAACCATTTGGGGGAAAAAAATTATATCCCATCAATTTGCTAACTTTAACTGACTACGTTTAACTCAACGAGACTGTTTTATTTTAGCTAATGCTAGATTTGATAAGCATCAATTCCAGTCGTTATTCCAGGAAGACTAGATAAATTATAGCTAATGGTAATCATCAGTTAATTGATGATTAACCATATTGATGAATTTTAGTTCAGAATTTAAGACAAATGTTTAAGTATGAGTAACATTAAACTCATTAAACCTGCAGTAGTCACTTGACACTCACTCGCTAAGACTTTACCGGAAAGAGCATTCGTTAGTGTATACAAAAGTGACTCATTTAGACGTTCCCAAATTAAAGCAAGACGGCCTTTCGATTTCATAAAATCGGTGAAATTTAGTTCCCTCTGAAATTTGGTCATTGTGATATATGTTTATTTCTGTAACATCTCACAAAATATCAGGCCATTCTGTGGCTGGGAAGTTATTTAATTTGAGGGGATTCCCGAGCAAATGTGCATGAAATCACTCGCTTCGCACAGTCAAGCAGACAGAGGAAATCCGTGTGCATGCGCATACACAGGTTTACCTTGACCATGCACTGACAGTTCAATCATTCTGTCACTAAACAAACAGCTGATCACACCGAGGCGGTCGCTGACCGCCAATGTTTATTAGTTTGGTTCTGCGTTTCCTTTCCTTCACAACATAACGTCTTTTCTTCTCGCTTTCCATTTCTGTCGTCAGTCTTTCACGTTTCATTCGCACATTCACGTTCTCCATTTTTCTCTCCTGTTTTAAATTTGTATCCCACAATGCCTTGCATAAACAGGGAAAGCCAGCCACGTGATGCGTGATGTGGTATCTTGTATTGGGTCATGATGAAGCAGGAAAAAATAGCGGAGCATTTAGGGCCACATTGCCCTAAATTCATTAATTGTTCGATTTAAAAAATAATAATAAAATTAGAAGTCTGTGATTCAAATTCAGTAGTTTTTGGTTCACTAAACAAAATCATTGGGTGTAAGGGAAAATTCTTTTTATGACCTACACTTGAAAAATCTGAAAGGCAGTCTCCCTTTAAGTATTTTTGTGACCAATTTTTATGTTGATTGTTGCCTATGCTTTAAAAGGGTGTCAGTAATTACATAGTTAAGTCTATTGAGGACACACAAGAACTTTGGAAAACTACTTCAGAAATGGTCTCAAGTTAAACAGAACTGGTCCACAACTATCATTAAATGATGATCACTAATGCATTAGGAACTTGGAATGGGGTTTCAAAATCACACCCTGCACCAATATCTGGAGAGAATATAAACACGGTGGGGTTTTGGCTGAATTTCAAGGCAGATGCATGAGGGGTGTATTTATGCCAAGGACATTCTCAGTCAGACAGCAGTATTATGGTTTTGAAAACTTTCTGAAACAGAAAGAAAGTGAAAAAGTATATACGTAGACTTGTCAATATCAAGGGCAAATATAAATGTGAGGTGTAAAATGTACTGCTGGGAATGTGTAATGAGTTTCAATTGTGGAAGCACAGCCGACAGGTAATGATTGTGTGTGGGGGGGGATTTGATGTATACTTTTGCAATATGTAATCATTTTGTGCTGAAAGTCTTGATTCTAGGCTTGTGTTCTGTTTGATTTGTTCTTGATCAAATAAAGTTTCAGGTTTTGTACTGTGAAATTCAATCAATAGATATATTGTGTAATGGAAAAAGAAGAATGACCTTTGCTAAAAAGTTCAATATAGCTTGTTACTTGCAATTTTTAAAGTTGTGTATTACATTTTTCACTCTCTTTCCAACCACTCATCCTCTTTTATTACAAGTTGTCAGAATAACCCTTGAATGAAGAACTTTGGATATTTATACAATTATCATCTTTACAGCTATAGCCCAGTCAATAAGGGTTTTACTTGTTGGATTAAGGTATCACATTTCCTCACAACATTTTACCTCAGATTTCCTCACAACAGACAGTCTGATCAATAATATACTGATAAAAAAAATGTTGAAATGAAATCACAAGAGCATGAAATTGCCTGGATGCGTTTAAAAATGTGCATGCAATAATCTAAAATCAGTTTGAGACTGGGTTAGTTTTAGGATACTTTTTATGACTGAATTTGTATGAAATCCAGTAAAATCCAGTTCTACTGGATATAAAGTGTATTTGATTAAAAAAGTTATCCTACAATACTGTGCAAAAGTTTTTGGCACATGTAAAGAAATGCTATCGACCAAAAATGGCTTAAAAAAATTATGAAATGAAATGTTTCAACATTAAAAAAATGCTATAAACAGTAAGCAGTAAGCCATAATAAATGAAACAAAGTCAGTATTTGGTGTGAGATGAGCATTTGCTTTAACAAATAAAAATAGCAGTCTCAGGTCCAATGAGTGCAGTTTTATGCGGAAATGAGCTGTAGGTTTTACTGAGCATCTTCCAGAACCAGCCACAGTTCTTCTGGACACTTTGACTGTCACACTCGCTTCTTCATTTTGCACCAAAACCCAGCAGCCTTCATTATGTTTTCTTTTTTAATCTGAAAAGTGCTCTCTTATATAATATGCTGCTCAGATACAAACAATTTTTTCCCTTTAACATTTGATTTTGTGCTGGAAAACGAACGTTTGGACTCTAAAATGCTTTTGTACCGACTCGATAATGTAGAAGTCATAAAATGGAAATCTATAACAAAGTTTGTATGCGAAAAATAGGATGCCTAAGACTTTTGCACAGTACTGTATATCTCAATAAATTCCTTTACATGAAGGAAGAAAACATGATATGGTGTGCTGTTGTCATAAAATAACCCTTGACAGGATTACCAAAGTAAGGTATGTTATAATTCCTATCTCACAGCAATTTGCTCACATTCACCATTTTTGAATGATGTGTCATACTTTTTTTATCTGTTTACATCTGTTTGCTATATCTCATCTCATCTCATTATCTGTAGCCGCTTTATCCTGTTCTACAGGGTCGCAGGCAAGCTGGAGCCTATCCCAGCTGACTACAGGCGAAAGGCAGAGTACACCCTGGACAAGTCGCCAGGTCATCACAGGGCTGACACATAGACACAGACAACCATTCACACTCACATTCACACCTACGGTCAATTTAGAGTCACCAGTTAACCTAACCTGCATGTCTTTGGACTGTGGGGGAAACCGGAGCACCCGGAGGAAACCCACGCGGACACGGGGAGAACATGCAAACTCCACACAGAAAGGCCCTCACCGGCCCCGGGGCTCAAACCCGGACCTTCTTGCTGTGAGGCGACAGCGCTAACCACTACACCACCGTGCCGCCCTGTTTGATATATATGTGTGTGTCTGTGTGTGTTATTTACCAGCTGGGAGGTCTGTATCGTGAAATACTGTGACCGAGGTCTTGAAAGTACTGAGCAAGGCCCTCTGGGCCGAGGTCAGTATTCAAGGCCGAGGTCATGGTATTTCACCTTACGGACCGACCTTAAGCTGGTAAATAATATTTTTATTTTTTTCTTTACCAAATTCTAACAGAAAACGGGAGCACCCGAATGGGAAAACCAAGCCGAGCCGCCATTTTGAATCCTCATTCACAGCTGTAATGCAAATGGCTTCCTCCTCGGTATACAAGTGCACTTCCATGGCAGGAAAAAAAACTACATTTTGCCGCCTATGTAGTCCCCTATTTATACAAGCAGGAGTCATTCAGGAGTCAGCCATGTTTTTGCTTGGCATTAGCAAGTTACAGGTTTTTAGCTTTCTCCTGAAATGTTTTCTTTAATTTTGTCTTCCTCAAGGTAGTAAAACTCACTTTCGCTGTGGAGACTGTCATTATCACTATCTATGCTGTAAAATTAATGCTATTTTGAATCCTCATTCACGGCTGTAATGCAAATTGCTTCCTCCTCAGTATACAAGTGCACTTCCATGGCAGGAAAAAAAAACTTAATTTTGCTGCCTGTGTACAACCCCGATTCCAAAAAAGTTGGGACAAAGTACAAATTGTAAATAAAAACGGAATGCAATGATGTGGAAGTTTCAAAATTCCGTATTTTATTCAGAATAGAACATAAATGGCATATCAAATGTTTAAACTGAGAAAATGTATCATTTAAAGAGAAAAATTAGGTGATTTTAAATTTCATGACAACAACACATCTCAAAAAAGTTGGGACAAGGCCATGCTTCCCACTGTGAGACATCCCCTTTTCTCTTTACAACAGTCTGTAAACATCTGGGGACTGAGGAGACAAGTTGCTCAAGTTTAGCGATAGGAATGTTAACCCATTCTTGTCTAATGTAGGATTCTAGTTGCGCAACTGTCTTAGGTCTTTTTTGTCGTATCTTCCGTTTTATGATGCGCCAAATGTTTTCTATGGGTGAAAGATCTGGACTACAGGCTGGCCAGTTCAGTACCCGGACCCTTCTTCTACGCAGCCATGATGCTGTAATTGATGCAGTATGTGGTTTGGCATTGTCATGTTGGAAAATGCAAGGTCTTCCCTGAAAGAGACGTCATCTGGATGGGAGCATATGTTGCCCTAGAACCTGGATATACCTTTCAGCATTGATGGTGTCTTTCCAGATGTGTAAGCTGCCCATGCCACACGCACTAATGCAACCCCATACCATCAGAGATGCAGGCTTCTGAACTGAGCACTGATAACAACTCGGGTCGTCCTTCTCCTCTTTAGTCCGAATGACACGGCGTCCCTGATTTCCATAAAGAACTTCAAATTTTGATTCGTCTGACCACAGAACAGTTTTCCACTTTGCCACAGTCCATTTTAAATGAGCCGTGTCCCAGAGAAGACGTCTGCGCTTCTGGATCATGTTTAGATACGGCTTCTTCTTTGAACTATAGAGTTTTAGCTGGCAACGGCGGATGGCACGGTGAATTGTGTTCACAGATAATGTTTTCTGGAAATATTCCTGAGCCCATTTTGTGATTTCCAATACAGAAGCATGCCTGTATGTGATGCAGTGCCGTCTAAGGGCCCGAAGATCACAGGCACCCAGTATGGTTTTCCGGCCTTGACCCTTACGCACAGAGATTCTTCTAGATTCTCTGAATCTTTTTATGATATTATGCACTGTAGATGATGATATGTTCAAACTCTTTGCAATTTTAAACTGTCGAACTCCTTTCTGATATTGCTCCACTATTTGTCGGTGCAGAATTAGGGGGATTGGTGATCCTCTTCCCATCTTTACTTCTGAGAGCCGCTGCCACTCCAAGATGCTCTTTTTATACCCAGTCATGTTAATGACCTATTGCCAATTGACCTAATGAGTTGCAGTTTGGTCCTCCAGCTGTTCCTTTTTTGTACCTTTAACTTTTCCAGCCTCTTATTGCCCCTGTCCCAACTTTTTTGAGATGTGTTGCTGTCATGAAATTTCAAAGGAGCCAATATTTGGCATGAAATTTCAAAATGTCTCCCTTTCGACATTTGATATGTTGTCTATGTTCTATTGTGAATACAATATCAGTTTTTGAGATTTGTAAATTATTGCATTCCATTTTTATTTACAATTTGTACTTTGTCCCAACTTTTTTGGAATTGGGGTTGTAGTCCCCTATTTATACAAATAGGAGTCATTCAGGATTCAGCCATGTTTTTGCTCGGCGTTAGCAAATTACAAGTTTTTAGCTTTTTCCTCAAATGTTTTCTTTTATTTCTTCTTCCTCAGGGTAGTAAAACTCGCTTTCGCTGTGAACACTGTCGTTATCGCTATCCATGCTGTAAAATTAATGATATTTTCCTGAGAAATGCTGGCAAATATGTATAAGATTCTTGATAATCTTAAAAATAAATCTTAGCAAAAAAAGATAAACGTTGACAAAAAATGCTACTATGTTTGTTGTTGTTGTGAATGAGCGAGTTGCCAGAGGTCCATAACTGGGGACCGTACCATAGGATACGGACCCACTCGCCAGCCAATCAGAGCGCAGGATTTGGACCGCGAAAAAAATAATTATTATTATGGATCGTCCATGAAACATGTTTATTCCTGTTATTACTTGCATTGTACCAGCTTTAACAGTCATTCCATTCCCAAACTATCTTTTTTCCCTCTCTAACAAGGCATACTATATCTAATAAGATATAATATATAGCTTGTCATATTACCCATGCACTGACAGTGAAGACTCCTTCCCAAAATAAAAAATAAAAAATGCTCAATAAAAACCCCTTCATAAAAAAAAAAATAATTTATGTGGCGCACCAATCATGCATGTCTGTGTGAATTACTTGTCATTTGTCTTGCAGCTGGAACTACTGTTAGAGCTGATGTACGGTAACAGAAAATTAATCAACACCTTCTGACCAATCAGCTGCATTATAATTAATTTAATATGATCTAAAGTTGGCGGCACGGTGGTGTAGTGGTTAGCGCTGTCGCCTCACAGCAAGAAGGTCCGGGTTTGAGCCCCGTGGCCGGCGAGGGCCTTTCTGTGTGGAGTTTGCATGTTGTCCGCGTGGGTTTCCTCCGGGTGCTCCGGTTTCCCCCACAGTCCAAAGACATGCAGGTTAGGTTAACTGGTGACTCTAAATTGAGCGTAGGTGTGAATGTGAGTGTGAATGGTTGTCTGTGTCTATGTGTCAGCCCTGTGATGACCTGGCGACTTGTCCAGGGTGTACCCCGCCTTTCGCCCGTAGTCAGCTGGGATAGGCTCCAGCTTGCCTGCGACCCTGTAGAACAGGATAAAGCGGCTAGAGATAATAAGATGAGATGATCTAAAGTTCATTGCAAACTTTAAGACCCTTTTTCCATTCAAAAACAAAGGTGCAAGACACAGGTTCTGGATCATAGTGATATAAAATGATGGAGCAGGTCACATGTTCACAGTTTATGGCTTTGCTCACTGTAGGAGGCTCCATTCTATTCATGGATAAAAAAAAAAAAGCACAAATAAGCTGGCTAAATGCGAAGGTTTGACATTCAATTTATGGTGAATATTCTGTACAGAGCAGGAATTGTGGGTTCAAAAGGGTCTGAGCAATTTTGCATAAAATAAAAGTCCATGGTACAGGGACATCCAATCCCATTTCACAAACTTTAATGTAAACATAATAAAAATGCTTCTGTCTGTGCTTTTGGATGAAATCGGTAGCTTCATACTGTACGAATGTGAGTTGTCTACAGAATGTCAATTATATTCCGGTAATGTGCCTGGAGTGTGGTGCAGGCGTAAAGAGAATCCTTAATGCTCGAGAGTGAAGTCACTTCTCTGCATTATTGCTGATCTATTTCCCCAGCCCTCATTATTAACCACACTCAGCTGCGGGAAGTACCACTTTGTGACACACTCCCAGGCTGAGTCATTTCCTCACTATGGTGCAAGTCAATCAGAAGCCCAATGCTCTTTGTAACCCAGTGGAAGTCAGTGTTAAAATTTACTGCACTGTACTCTCTCCTCTCCATCACAGAATACAAACCCATGTCTTTGTTTGGTCGTCTCAGTTGTTTTAAAACTCTTTGCACAGTCTCATAGTGACTTAATGCCATGCTGCATTCATGAATAGGAGGTGGTATACATTAAGCAATCATCAAGAAGTGCCTCTAGATGTTACAAGTAAGAATTTCATGGAAAATACCAGCAAAAGAGTAGGCTCTTAACAGTCATCATCCTATCGACCTAGCTAACCTCATTTATAATCCTCAACATAATGGCCTGTATGCTAATACTGGCCTGAAGGTCAGCCTATTATCCAGAGTGGCACTGGACCCACTTGCAAAGAGTTGGCAAGACTATGAAACATGACAGGCAAAATGTGAGCAGTAATGAGGTTTAATGTGGAGTTTCACAAAGGCCCCTCTTGACCAATGATCCCTGAATAGTAAAAATCAGAAGAAATATTTCCCACCAATCATGACAATTGTGATTTCTTTGGCTTTCATTTTTAGATAATGCAATAAGAAAGCTGAACAAAATCACATTACACACACTGAGCAAAATCCACAGCGTACAATACGTTCTCAATTTAACACTGTTGCAGGTATAATTTAGTACTATAGGAATTAATTCAACCCTATTAGAGGTCGGGGCAGTACAGTGGCAGAGCAGGCAGCATTGCTACCTCACAGATACAGGATCTTTGGTTCAATCTGAATTTTGGGTTGACTGTCTGTGTAGACTTTCTGTACAGCCCCCCCCCCCCCCCCCCCCCCCCCCCCCATCATCAGGGGTTTCATACAGGTTCACTAGTTTCCTTTAAGTTCCATGTCCGTTCCCGTGTTAGGACCTTATCATCCCAGGCATTCTCCTGTCTCAGTACTAACCAGGCCCTTGTTTCAGTAGCCCTCGGCCTTTCGCCTATAGTATAGCTGGGGTTACAGTGGGGGACCAGTTCTCTGGTAACCACAAGAGTTTGACTCCGTACTCACATCTACATTGTGGCATGCCTCACCAGATGGCAGCAGGTACCATTTTGATAATGGTCTTTGGCATGACCCTACCACAAGTAGAACTCGCAATCTCCTGGTCGAGAGGTGGACACGCTGACCACTAAGCCAACCCGCAGTGCACCAATTTCCTTGCACCTCCCAAAATCATAAATGTAGAATGATTGCCCCTCGGGGTGGATGTGTGTGTGTGTGTGTGTGTGTGTGTGAATGTACAGGTGCATGATTCTTTGAAATGGACTAGCATCCAACCTCACATCCAGTGTTTCCGGGAGATGCTCTGGATCCAGTGCAGCCCTAACCAGGATAAAACAGTTACTGGAGATGGATGAATGAATAAGCATTAAGCAGTCATTCGGTGCAAATGACTATTCAACACAAATAGATATTAGTTCAATATATGTTGCTACTTCATTCCCTTGCACACCAAGTCCAAATTTTCAGATAAAATATTTGCACAAAATCATGCAGGTCATTAAATATATGTTCTCTTATTAGTCTTTGGATGCCAAGAACAATTTCATGTTGTATCTGATGTGTAAAGACCTTTGGTCACAAGTGTCTAGTCACTTCTCTGTTGTATTTACATATGCATATAAACTCATGCAAATTAGGATCATTTTCAGGAGCTACATGTATCTTTGAGAAAGCATGTTGCAAACATAAGATTTCATGCACATAGAAATATGAATCATTTGTTTAAGGTATTCAATGTTTCTCTATACGTTATACCAAGTGAACTGACCACCCCCCACCCACCCCCATACATTTTTTTTATTCACCCTAGCATTTTAGTTGCAAACATTGGGCATCAGTGCCTGTGGTAGGGTGAGGATGTTTCATGCCCCTTTTCCACCAAAGCAGTTCCAGGGCTGGTTCGGGGCCAGTGCTTAGTTTGGAACCGGGTTTTCTGTTTCCACTGACAAAGAACTGGCTCTGGGGCCAGAAAAACTGGTTCCAGGCTAGCACCAACTCTCTGCTGGGCCAGAGGAAAGAACCGCTTACGTCAGCGGGGGGGGGCAGAGTTGTTAAGACCAACAACAATAGCAAGACCGCGAAAGGTCGCCATTTTTAAGCGACGAGAAGCAGCAGCTGTACAAACGCGAAGTCATCCATTATTGTTGTTGTTGCTGCTTCTTCTTCTCCGTGTTGTTGTTGCTTCGATGTTCGCGCCAAGGTTTATGCAAATGCAGCGACGTAACTGACATATACAGCGACGTAATGACGTGGCTCCCCTTAGCACCCCGAGCTACGGAAAAGCAAACTGGTTCTCAGCTGGCTCGCAAGTTGAACGAGTTGTGAACCAGCACCAACACTGGCCCCAAACCAGCCCTGGAACTGATTTGGTGGAAAAGGGGTATCAGAGAGAGTAGTGATGTAACCCAGTGTCATGATATATATAGATATATATATATATATATATATATATATATATATATATATATATATATGAGTGATTCCACGCTTATGGGTACTGAAATGGGGACATGAACTTATTCACCTAAAACCATTTCTTTTTTTACCATCAGGCCACAAAACATGTAATCTTTAATGAATGATATGTTAAAAGATAACTTTAATTTTCTGAGATGTAATAAAAACATATTTATATGCCAAAGTCAAGCCTATGAGTTCCAAAATGATGTCTGTTACATTACTTCTGTTACGATTGTCCATCTCGCGTCTGTTACAAATTAATTACAATCTAGCTCTATACCATGTTAATCTTATTGAAAGAATGTGTGTTTATTCTACTACACATGTTTATTAATTATATTTGCTAAAACATCACCTTCCTATGTTTCAAAAAGTAATTCTACATTGTTAAAATTGAGAATATATATGTCCACAACACTTCTGTTACGTTCTGACTTTGGCATATAAATATGTTTTTATTACATCTCAGAAAATTAAAGTTATCTTTTAACATATCATTCATTAAAGATTACATGTTTTGTGACCTGATGGTAAAAAAAGAAATGGTTTTAGGTGAATTTTTAAAAATAAGTTCATGTCCCCATTTCAGTACCCATAAGCGTGGAATCACTCATATATATATATATATATATATATATATATATATATATATATATATATATATATATATATATATATATATGTTTGGATTTAAACCCATACTGGGCATGGCCTAAACCCAAAGGATTTTTTTTTGTTTGTTAATGAACCCTACTACTATGCCTCTGTAAACAGTGGGAAAAACCCAGAGGAAGAAATGCCAGTGCGATCAACTCTGACAGTCCCTCAACCTCATCGCTTGAGTTACATAATTGGTCTCAACTTTTCAATCTTAATGTTCAAAGGGTTTTTTGTTTGTTACTTGTGAAAATCAGAGATTTTTGCAAGTATGTTGATCTGTCTGTTTGTTTGTTGGTGCTCTTGCATCGTCATTTCTTGACCAATCTTCACCAAAATGCGCAGGACAACTCACTAGGGTCACACAAAGACATCATTAGTTTTTGGTGGGTCAAAGTCAAAGGTCAAGGTCACCAAGGTCAAATCTTGTAAAAACACCTAATCGGCCATAACTTCCGTTTCTTTGTGATTTTCGTAAGTATCGTGCACTGCATGATTTTTCATTTGTTTGGTTGCTTTTTTTTTGTGCCTGCCAATCATATTTTCTAACAAACTTAGTTGGTACTATTTCCCAAAATATAAACAAATCTAATAGCCAAATTTAAACCACTGTGACCCTTACCAGGCAGTTACTAAGGATGAATGAATGATTTGTGTTTATGAACATGGTGTGTGTCACTATTGCTGTATGCATATCTGCCCATTCTTGCACACCCAAGTGACATTAAAAATTTTACATTTAAATTAAAAAAAAACCTCACATTTGCATGACTTTCTGTTACTTCCCATGGGATTTCTTGACTAGAGAAATGCATGCATACCTCTAGTCTCATGCAGATATCCTAAAATTCTTTTGGCAAGCTTTCTACAAAAAAAAAAGAATAGCAAGTCCTACTCATACCTGTATTTGTATATGATTTGAACATAGCTGTTCATTCTCACTCACACTCACTATCCATTAACGTCAGTTTCCACCAGCCGGCGGGTGTGACATTGCATGATAGGCTTTCACCCTCATTTTCCATGCTGTTTGGTCCCTTGTGTCATTTGCAATGAGGTTAGTCACCTTTAGGTCGTTTGTGACCACTTTGCACCATGTTATGCATGGCCTACCCCTTCTTTTCCACCCATCAACCTGGATGTTCCTTATGGTGTTAATACAGCTCTCAGCCCTTTCTATATGTCCAAACCATCGCAGCCACTTACATCTGATAGCAGTCACGAGGTCATCCATCTCGAGCCTTGCGTGTAGGTCACTCACGTTGGTAACATCGTCAGGTTTGACACCACACATCCACCTTAGCATCACCCGCTCGTTTCTCTCCAGCCTTGCCATGTCAATCTTCCTAGAGGCCCAGCACTCACTGGTGTACAGCATGGCACCCCTAAGACAGCTACCGTACACCCTGCCCCATGTTTGAAATGACAAGCTCTTGCAAGACAGTACAGGCAGCAGCTCCCTGAATTTGCCCCAGGCAGCTCTCACCCTAGTGATTGTGGCAACCTCACAGCCACCACCAGCACAGATGGTATCTCCTAGATAGCAAAAGGAATCCACCACATCCAGACGGGGTAACAAAAAAAAAAGTGTCTTTGTATTTGGCTACATCCCTACCCATATAGTATGGAGGAAGGATAAGAACATCACCGAAACTACCAAGAAAAAATAAGAATCAAAATTACCTCGTGGCTTCCTACCATTTTATTATTATTCAATTTAGTAGCTAGCTAGTAACTTTGAACATCAGCATCAATGACACCATACCCAATTCTCCCTTCAGGTTTGCACTGGGTGTTCACTAATTTTGTAATGTGACATGTACCAGTAGGCGGCACGGTGGTGTAGTGGTTAGCGCTGTCGCCTCACAGCAAGAAGGTCCGGGTTCGAGCCCCGTGGCCGGCGAGGGCCTTTCTGTGCGGAGTTTGCATGTTCTCCCTGTGTCCGCGTGGGTTTCCTCCGGGTGCTCCGGTTTCCCCCACAGTCCAAAGACATGCAGGTTAGGTTAACTGGTGACTCTAAATTGACCGTAGGTGTGAATGGTTGTCTGTGTCTATGTGTCAGCCCTGTGATGACCTGGCGACTTGTCCAGGGTGTACCCCGCCTTTCGCCCGTAGTCAGCTGGGATAGGCTCCAGCTTGCCTGCGACCCTGTAGAAGGATAAAGCGGCTAGAGATAATGAGATGAGATGAATGAGACATGTACCAGTGAAGCTGATCTCATAGAAATATACATGAATTAAAACAATATATGATGAATTTCATTAGAACTGAAGCCATTCGAATGAAGCCATAAGAAAAGTCAGGAAACATTAACCCCAGCCTGATCCGAACCTATCGTCTCTAACTTCTCTGATGATTGATTCATTTTGTGAATGGTTCCTTTTTTTTCCAAATGTAAGCTCCTTTTATTGAACAAAGAAACCTTTCTTCATCCACAGTAGATAGCTTTAGAGCTATTAATTAGCAATTAGTAACAATGCAGTGTGCTACTGGAATGTGCACATACCGTAAGTAGCATGAAAAAAAATATTGTGTGCTGTTTAAGCACTTAGGTAGGTGGCATGGTGGTGTAGTGGTTAGCACTGTTGCCTCACAGCAAGAAGGTTCTGGGTTCGAACCTCATAGCTGACGGGGGCCTTTCTGTCTGTATGGAGTTTGGATGTTCTCCATGGGTTTTCTCCGGGTGCTCCAGTTTCCCTTCAGATTAGGTAAAATACCTACCGTAGCCACTGGGTTTGTACAAGACAGTGTGTACTTAGTGCTGGTCCCAAGCCTGAGTACAGAAAAGGCATCTGGTGTAAAACCTATGCCAAGTCAAATATGTGGAACAGATCCGCTGTGGCGACCCCTAATGAATGGGAGCAGCCAAAAGAAGAAGTGTAAGCACTTTGGCAGCAGTTATTCTTTCCATACAGTATACTTCCAACAAAATGCACAAACTTTCTAATATGCTTGGCCAAATCCTTATTTCAGCATATAAGAACTGAAAAAAAAAATCCCTGGATAAAACTGTAGCTGCATATCAAATATTGTACATATTCCTATATAGAACAGATATGCAAATATGCAGTACCTGATTTTAGAAGGTTGTCAAATTGATTTAAAAAATTGTGTTAAACAAAATTGGCAAATGAGGTACCTTACATCATTAAGCTTCACCAAGGCAGCCACGACAATTTTGAAACCTAAAATGCCTGGTCTATTTTTTCCCACCTTATTTGCATAGGTAGTAGCAGTGTTCTCACTTGAGATGTCAGTCATTTAGCAAAATTTAAAACTGAGTACCCCCTTTGCCGACATCCCTTCTGCAGGGATACAGCAGACTGTAGCAGCCTGGCTATTAATAATACATATTTCATTGAGTTTCCCATTGTGAACACACTACTCACACTCAAACAAAAAAAATGTTAAAAAGAACATGCTGTGGAAATTGTCTGATTGTCTTTGAAATATATTGGTGTGACTTGGGGATATACTTGGCCTTTCAAAGTGGACTGTTACCTTCCCAGTCTGTAATGTCCATAGAAAGAAAATAGGCAGAGGGAAAAGGCCAATTGCAAAAATGCATGCATCTTGTGTAAATCTCCTCTGATTTTTATGGTGCCGCCCATATTAACATATGACCGCCCATAGCAATCTGAATCAAGAAGATGGAACTGTGCCAACTTTGTTGCAGACGATGGCCAGTCCACAAACCATAAGTAAAATGTAAAAAACATTCTAACCATCCATTCATCCATCCATTATCTGTAGCCGCTTATCCTGTCCTACAGGGTCGCAGGCAAGCTGGAGCCTATCCCAGCTGACTATGGGCGAGAGACGGGGTACACCCTGAGCAAGTCGCCAGGTCATCACAGGGCTGACACATAGGTGGGGTTTACATTAGACCGTATCAGCGGATCATCAGATTAACGTTTTTAAAACGATTAGTGTGCACACAGCAACACCAATACACGATTCGCGTGCACACAGCAACACCAATACACGGATACGCTCGGCTCCGCAGGCATCCTGAGCTCCAAATCACTCCGCCCTGAACAGCGAGTGCCCTCTGGAGGGTGCGCACTCCGGCCCTGCGCAGCTCACAGAGCGCGCGAGTGAAGTGCACAAGCAGTGATTCGGGACTGAGCCGCTGTGTGTGTGATCTCAGCGCATATCACTTACCACTTGCAAGTGGAAGGATGGCAAGCCTAAAGACAATCATAACTACACAATGGGCAGTATTTGCATCAGTATTTGCAGTATTTTCATGCTTTTATACTCTTTAATGAAAGGTGATACAAGGCGGAAGTCCACGCCGTTTTTCAGCAGTCGCGTCACATGACCAACGCCAGCGAATCAGGAAGGTGGATGTCACAGTGACGTTGTCCAATGACGACGCCAGCTAGAGCTCAGCACAGCGTATCCGCGTATTCTCAATGTTTACACAGCACCGGACCAGACACGATCTGGATTGAATACGTGGACCCTGGAGGATTCCCGTTTCCCAGCATTTCCAGGTGTTTTAATGTAAACGGACAGTGCATCCGCGAAAAAAACAAGACAGATACGGTCTAATGTAAACTTGGCCTTAGACACAGACAACCATTCACACTCACATTCACACCTACGGTCAATTTAGAGACACCAATTAGCCTAATCTGCATGCCTTTGGACTGTGGGGGAAACCGGAGCACCCGGAGGAAACCCACGCAGACATGGGGAGAGCATGCAAACTCCACACAGAAAGGCCCTCGTCGGCTGCTGGGCTTGAACCCAGGACCTTCTTGCTGTGAGGTGACAGTGCTAATCACTACACCACCGTGCCCCCCTCATTCTAACCATTAGAAATAATAATTTAAAAAAAAATCAAATGTTAAATGTTGTATTTGAGACTGTAATAGATTTTACCTTTGGACTGAATCTTAGTTTGATTGCATGACCAATCAGGTTACATTAGCCAGTCAGCTAAAATTAAAGGTAGACTGCCTTTCAGATTTTTCAAGCTGAGGTCATAAAAAAGAATTTTCCCTGACACCCAATAATTTTTGTTCAGTGGACTGAAAGCAACTGAATTTGAATCACAGACTTCCAATTTTATGAGTTTTTTTTTTTAATAGAACTATTAATGAATTTAGGGCCATGTGGCCCTAAATTCTCCACTATTTTTTCCTGCTTCACCATGACCCAATACAAGATACTACATCATGCATCACATGGTGGGCTTTCCCCGTTCGCACAAGGCATTGTGGGATACAAATTTGAAACAGGAGAGAAAAATGGAGGACGTGAGTGTGCAAATGAAACATGAAAGACCGACTACAGTCACGGAAAGCGAGAAGAAAAGATGTTATGTTGCGAAGGAAATGCAGGACCAAACTAATAAATATCGGTGGTCAGCGAGCACCTCAGTGTGATCAGCTGTTTGTTTAGCAACAGAATGATCTAATTGTCAGTGCATGGTCAAAGGTAAACCTGTAGATGGTAGTAATGCGACACTGGATGCCAGCTGCTGTAAAACCCAAAAGAAGAAGGAAAAGAAGAAGAAGGTAAATCTGCACATGCACACACGGACTTCCCTCTGTCTGCTTGACTACGCAAAGCAAGCGATTCCATGCACATTATTTGCTCAGGAATCCACTCAAATTAAATAACTTCCTGGCTACAGAATGGCCTGTTTGTTTGTTTTTTTTTTTGTTACTTGCGAAAATCAGCCATAACTTCCATTTCTTTGTGATTTTCGCAAGTATCGTGCTCTGCACGACTTTTAATTTGTTTGTTTGTTTGTTTGTTTGTTTGTTTTTTGAGATGTTGCAGAACTAAGCATATCACAACGACCAAATTTCAGAGGGAACTAAATTTCACCGATTTTATGAAATCGAAAGGCTATATAGCTTTAACATTCTGTCCATGATGAGAAATGTAGATAAAACATGTAATTGGACAAACATAGTTTGCTAGGTTACATTATGAGAATTGACAATAGTACTGAAGTAATAAGCAGCTCCCTGCAGGGTTCCCTCTGGCACTCATCACGCTCATCATTGATGAACATAATCCATCAGTGACAAAGAAAAAATTACTAGCAGTCATCACAGTGATGAATATATGTTTCATCTTTATCATAAGTCATACAACCCCGATTCCAAAAAAGTTGGAACAAAGTACAAATTGTAAATAAAAACGGAATGCAATGATGTGGAAGTTTCAAAATTCCATATTTTATTCAGAATAGAACATAGATGGCATATAAAATGTTTAAACTGAGAAAATGTATCATTTAAAGAGAAAAATTAGGTGATTTTAAATTTCATGACAACAACACATCTCAAAAAAGTTGGGACAAGGCCATGTTTACCACTGTGAGACATCCCCTTTTCTCTTTACAACAGTCTGTAAACGTCTGGGGACTGAGGAGACAAGTTGCTCAAGTTTAGGAATAGGAATGTTAACCCATTCTTGTCTAATGTAGGATTCTAGTTGCTCAACTGTCTTAGGTCTTTTTTGTCGTATCTTCCGTTTTATGATGTGCCAAATGTTTTCTATGGGTGAAAAAGATGCTCTTTTTATACCCAGTCATGTTAATGATCTATTGCCAATTGACCTAATGAGTTGCAATTTGGTCCTCCAGCTGTTCCTTTTTTGTACCTTTAACTTTTCCAGCCTCTTATTGCCCCGTCCCAACTTTTTTGAGATGTGTTGCTGTCATGAAATTTCAAATGAGCCAATATTTGGCATGTCTCACTTTCGACATTTGATATGTTGTCTATGTTCTATTGTGAATATAATATTAGTTTTTGAGATTTATAAATTATTGCATTCCATTTTTATTTACAATTTGTACTTTGTCCCAACTTTTTTGGAATCAGGGTTGTATTTTCTAGAAACCCTTCCACAAATCCTGATGTTTGCCAAAATCCAACCCCAGTGAAGACACTTCCCGCAGTCAGGAAGCCAGAGTGTAAACAATGAGCACATGTAACCAGTAAACATCAACTACACATAATGACCAAATAAGCACCAAGCTTTTGATCAATCGCAATGCATCTTAATCAGCCTGGTGTGGTGTTGTAATTATCTGTGCATAAACCAAGCAAACAATGGCGCAGTCGAACCTGATGAAGTTTTTTTGGGGCGGGGCTTCTTCAAGCACTGAGGAAGTATCAGTAATACGGGGTTGCGCACTGACAGTATCAGTAATACAGGGGTTGATAAAAAAAAATGCCAGACTGAAAGTACTGTCAGCTAGCAAGCAACTGAAGGGAGCTATGTTTCAGGATGCATGGCGTGTTGAGTTCCCATGGCGAACATATGATGAAAAATGCAGTGTCATTCTGTGTTCAGTTTGTAAATCAACAGGAAAATCAAATTCCTTTGCTGTTGGTTGTTCCAAGAGTCTTCTGGACTCTGTTCAATTGTAAATCAAGTTTTCTGTTGAAGTAAAGGGTAAAGGGAGTCCTAATACATCTTTTGAATAATTCCATGCTGAAATAACCTTAATTAAGCTCAAACTAAAGAAGTTTATTTTAGCGTGATGGTGCACAGGGCACCCAAAGTCAAGTATTTCATATTAGAGGCTGGAGTGGAGCCTAAATGTTATATGTAATGGAGAGGCCTAGCTGTATCTGTACAAATATTTGAATTGTGCCAGTTTCGTCTAATTTGATAAGTCAGGAACAAATAAAAAATACAGATTAAGAAAAAGTGAAGAATATTTCTTTGACTTTATTTTTCAAGGAAAAAAGTGGAGAATATTTTTCAGAACCCAGAGGGAACCCTGTCCCTGTTGTGTGATTTTGATACATTTGTTAGCCACCAGGGACTGAGGTCATCTCCCGTAAGGACTAACACTAACACCAAGGGTTCTTTTTCACCACTTCAGGAAGTAAGCTGTTGTTAATTTGGGTTAGCTTGCCAAGGTAGCTTACCCAATGTTCGGGCACACAAGCTATGTAAATATATAGTTTCAGGAATATTTCATTGCATATGGACACAAGCATCTGATGTCATCATAAAAACAGCAATGTGAAGATGTGGGTATGGATAAGAATTCTCATTTAAACATTTTAGCCAATCACAGCAAACTAGTTACATATGGAATATTTCAAAGCACAGCTGCAAAACCAGCCTGTTTTCGCAAAACCGAAAGACTTTTCCTGCCATGGTAAATTGGCATGAGAAAAAGAAAGACTTTTTGTTCAATTAAAAAAAAAAACTTGCAAACTTTATAAAGACATCTCAGAGAATAATATAAAATCATTGAATGTCTCCTTAAAGTATACTGAGTCACAGCTGCTAACTTTTATTAGTACTGCAATGCTAATGTGGTGTAATTGTAGATAGAAATGACCAGTCCCTGGCATACCCAACATTAGTAGCTGCCGAAGACACCATTTGGAGGCTGGTGTCATTTTGCCAATTTGGAAAGCCTTCAAATAGATATCGAGCTACATGCAACCAGTGTTTAAGCGAATTGTACCACTGCTACCGTCTTTCACAGCTCCCACAAAGCAGATTACTGAGACAGTAAGAGCTGTTACAAAGTTGTTAAGTGGAACCAGTGCACAAGCATTGCTCTGTTGTGCCAGCCCAAAGCTTAGAGACACACTTGAGGTGGTGGTATGTAAACAACACGTAGAAGGCAGATGTGGCTTCATGAGTCAGTTGTCTAAAGTTAGTAAAGTTAAAACAAAAACTTTTCATAGTCCCTGAAGACTTGGTACAAAACTAAGCATGAAATAGTGAAGCTTGCCAAGAGCACCAAGTGTACTTGGACTGGCAGTGATAATATTCATTAAGGTTTTTTTTTTTTCTCGAAATAGAAAGTCTTTTCCCCTTGAAATTTGCATGATTATTTCAATGTGAAAAGGCTTTGCTGTGGGGTGGAATGGGGAGTTGTCGCCTGAATTCAGGTGTGAATTGCTGATATGCCAATAGCTCAGACCTCATGCATATTCAGTAAAGGTTGGTTATTAACCTTCCCTTTGTCTCTTTATGTTGAAAAGGAGTACATTTTCACTAGGGAAGCTAAATGTTTGCTAATTTGTACAATCCACTTTAGACCCTCAACAGTCAACGAACCAGCTAAAGACTGTCACCAACCTGTTAAGTAACTGATATGAATGAATTTATGAACAAAATCTTCATATCAATGGTTTATGGTTGCTGATGCTTAGTAGATAATCTAAGAACAATAGCTCAGGGGTGGATTAAGAGCATCTTTAACTGCCTCTTAAGAGCCATCATGACGCTAACGTGGTTTTCCCGAACAACATCATAGCCAAAGTAGTACTTTAGCTCATGCTTAACTTACGATGGACCTCAATCACTCTTTCACAACAAAGAGTGACACGCTCACAGCCAAATACACAGAATGTGCATGCACCTCCCAGGGACTCTCATAAGCAACGGGCGGAGACTGGTGTTGAATCTGCTGTGTTAAATGATTTTTCTTGAACATTGCAAGTACATTGAGTTAATTCTCATCTCATCTCATTATCTCTAGCCGCTTTATCCTTCTACAGGGTCGCAGGCAAGCTGGAGCCTATCCCAGCTGACTACAGGCGAAAGGCGGGGTACACCCTGGACAAGTCGCCAGGTCATCACAGGGCTGACACATAGACACAGACAACCATTCACACTCACATTCACACCTACGGTCAATTTAGAGTCACCAGTTAACCTAAGCTGCATGTCTTTGGACTGTGGGGGAAACCGGAGCACCCGGAGGAAACCCACGCAGACACGGGGAGAACATGCAAACTCCACACAGAAAGGCCCTCGCCGGCCCCGGGGCTCGAACCCAGGACCTTCTTGCTGTGAGGCGACAGCGCTAACCACTACACCACCGTGCCGCCCACATTGAGTTAATTATTAAATAAATATATGCAAAACATTATGAATATATTTCAATATGTTATGGAATTATGTATGGATATTGGAATGCCACATTGATATCACCACATTTTAATCAAATTTAACTCCATTAGGCAAGTAATTATTTAATTTAGTGTCATAAATAAGACACATTTCTGCACCTCAAACATTTTTTTTGTGTGTGTGTGCGCATGTGTCAGGCTTGTAGTACCCAAGTCCAGAATTCGGACTCGAGTCACGAGTTCTTAAAATTAGGTCACGAGTCCGACTCATGCCCTAATTTTAAGAATTCATGATTTGACTTGAACTTGAGCACTGATGACTCAGACTTGGACTCAGACTCGTACATTAACTGCATTCGGATTTGTAAATTGGTGATGAGGAATTGGATTTTTTTTCTTTTTTTTTGTAACATGCCATTATAATTTGGCATAAGATATTTATATCTACATTAATTTTTATACTAATTTCATGCAAGAGAATGCACATTCACCTGTTCATACATCATGTTCAGGAACAAACTAACATTAATGGCGCTAAAATGCCTGGAGAGAACGCCCTAGGGCGTAATTTTGGGTAGGGACGCTAGGGACGTGTCCCTACCAATATTCAGCAGCTACTGTGTAATCACGATCAATAAAACCGATGTCCTAACCTGAGCAATGATTATAATGCACACAAAGGGTTAAATGCATGACACTGCTAATAATCCCCCCCTCTAACGTAGATATCATTCTCTGATTAGCTACCTGTTTCTCGCTAACTTACATGGTTGGCTATCCCAGCTGTCACTCCATCTGCTGTAAAAGCAGCACACTTCCCACAGCAGCCGTGACTACCCGCCCATCAACCCCCCCGTATCTCACACGTACACACCTGACCTACCCCACGCACCCCCCACTCTCCTTCAGCCTACAAATTGAGCTGGACTTCGATGTCCATGCATGCTTGCCCTATGACTCGCATGCTGACTTGAGTATCATGGATGACGGCCCCCCTCCCAAGAAACGAGACATTCGTTCATTCTTCTTCAAAGTCAAGAATGTAAGTGTAGGGTTTCTGTCGAGCTTTAAAAACTCAACAAAATCCTTTTGATGTATGGAAACCATTCATCAAAGTATTGCTGCGGCTCCTTAGGCAGGTTTAGCAACGTGACAGGACGCATCAGAGCGAGGCTACTGCATAGCTGCAGAGAAAAGGAATGCTGGAGCAATGTAACTTGGTGTAAGATAATATCCTCGATGAATGACTGTTAAATTTATAGACCTAATGGTTTTACAGAATGTAAGTAGTCAGATGTAGGCTACTGCATGGGCATGCAGATGTGCGACTTGCATTTCAGAATCAACAGCGTGACAGCCGCTGAATCTGCTGCTGAGTCTGCTGCGTTCACCGTTTTACAGAGACCTCTTTCTACTACTACTAGGCTAGGCTAGATACAACACCTTTCGGAAAACACCTTTCGGAAGCTCTGCCTTGGATCACTTTTGTGTCCCCACCAATGTCAAAATCAAAGTTACTCCCTTGAGAATGCCCCTAGGATTGTCAGCTTTGCTTATACAGACATCTCATGCAGTGGGGAAAAAATGCACTGCTATGTATTCCATATGTAGAAGGATTATCGAGGAGACGACGGGGACAACCTTGAACTTCAATCGTCATTTGGTAAGACTCCACCCAGAGAAGGAAGTGACACACTATGTTCATTGCTCTGTTGATAGCAGGGCTTGCTTGCTGAGTGATGAACTAGCTAGTGTTAACCCTCTCTCATGTTATTTGCCCTGTTGATAGTGGGTGGGGCTTGCTGAGCAATGAACAAGCTTTTTATCTGTAGCCTATTAACTAAAATGGGGAAGTCGAGCAGTAAGGTTAGTCCAACACAGTAGCAGAGATGGTTTCACATAAAGGCAGCAACAACCACCATGAAATGGTGCAGATGGAGTCTTGTTCTTTGCAAATCCCATTGCTAGCAGAACAGAACCTAGTGCTCACATTTGAGGGCTTGTAAACATTTCCATGGTAATTCCAATGTGTTTTAGAGAGTGTGCTTGTGTGTGACAGCTGTGTCATTTGTGTCAGACTCGACTCGGATCAATAGTGGACTTGACTCGAAATTTTTTTTTAAGACTTGGACTTGACTCGGACTTGAACACCGAGGACCTGAGACTAAACTCGGACTCGAGGTTTAGTGACTTGACTACAACACCGGTGTGTGGGTGGGTGTGTGGGTGTGTATGAGAGAGAAAGAGAGAGGGAGGTTTTGATCTGCGTGTGCCGAAGGAGATTGAGTTGACAAAGTATGATCTAGGAATGTAGAGCCCTAATAGATTCTGCCTCACAGATATCCAGGAGATTCTGCCTCAAACAGTCACTGACACATGCCAAACATATACTTCTATCATATACAACCCCGATTCCAACAAAGTTGGGACAAAGTACAAATTGTAAATAAAAACGGAATGCAATGATGTGGAAGTTTCAAAATTCCATATTTTATTCAGAATAGAACATAGATGACATTTCAAATGTTTAAACTGAGAAAATGTATCATTTAAAGAGAAAAATTAGGTGATTTTTAAATTTCATGACAACAACACATCTCAAAAAAGTCGGGACAAGGCCATGTTTACTACTGTGAGACATCCCCTTTTCTCTTTACAACAGTCTGTAAACGTCTGGGGACTGAGGAGACAAGTTGCTCAAGTTTAGGGATAGGAATGTTAACCCATTCTTGTCTAATGTAGGATTCTAGTTGCTCAACTGTCTTAGGTCTTTTTTGTCGTATCTTCCGTTTTATGATGCGCCAAATGTTTTCTATGGGTGAAAGATCTGAACTGCAGGCTGGCCAGTTCAGTACCCGGACCCTTCTTCTATGCAGCCATGATGCTGTAATTGATGCAGTATGTGGTTTAGCATTGTCATGTTGGAAAATGCAAGGTCTTCCCTGAAAGAGACGTCGTCTGGATGGGAGCATATGTTGCTCTAGAACCTGGATATACCTTTCAGCATTGATGGTGTCTTTCCAGATGTGTAAGCTGCCCATGCCACACGCACTAATGCAACCCCATACCATCAGAGATGCAGGCTTCTGAACTGAGCGCTGATAACAACTTGGGTCGTCCTTCTCCTCTTTAGTCCGAATGACACGGTGTCCCTTATTTCCATAAAGAACTTCAAATTTTGATTCGTCTGACCACAGAACAGTTTTCCACTTTGCCACAGTCCATTTTAAATGAGCCTTGGCCCAGAGAAGACGTCTGCGCTTCTGGATCATGTTTAGATACGGCTTCTTCTTTGAACTATAGAGTTTTAGCTGGCAACGGCGGATGGCACGGTGAATTGTGTTCACAGATAATGTTCTCTGGAAATATTCCTGAGCCCATTTTGTGATTTCCAATACAGAAGCATGCCTGTATGTGATGCAGTGCCTTCTAAGGGCCCGAAGATCACGGGCACCCAGTATGGTTTTCCGGCCTTGACCTGAATCTTTTGATGATATTATGCACTGTAGATGATGATATGTTCAAACTCTTTGCAATTTTACACTGTCGAACTCCTTTCTGATATTGCTCCACTATTTGTCGGCGCAGAATTAGGGGGATTGGTGATCCTCTTCCCATCTTTACTTCTGAGAGCCGCTGCCACTCCAAGATGCTCTTTTTATACCCAGTCATGTTAATGACCTATTGCCAATTGACCTAATGAGTTGCAGTTTGGTCCTCCAGCTGTTCCTTTTTTGTACCTTTAACTTTTCCAGCCTCTTATTGCCCCTGTCCCAACTTTTTTGAGATGTGTTGCTGTCATGAAATTTCAAATGAGCCAATATTTGGCATGAAATTTCAAAATGGCTCACTTTCGACATTTGATATGTTGTCTATGTTCTATTGTGAATACAATATCAGTTTTTGAGATTTGTAAATTATTGCATTCCATTTTTATTTACTATTTGTACTTTGTCCCAACTTTTTTGGAATCGGGGCTGTAAACATTGCCAACTTAGCATTGTGGATAACAGTTGAAATAATCATGAGTGCATGATTGGGTAGCAGTGAAATGAGCAGGCACGAGGAAAACATTTACTTAATTATTTAGTTTATTATTTGCACATTGTTTCGCGTGAACGTTTGTTCATATTGCATTGCAAAGACACTCTTAGTGAAGTTGCTCTTAAGACTCCTTATGAGTGAGTTTGGGAAAACCACATACAAAGACAACATTCATTGCTTAAGAGCGTCTTTAAAGGAGACCTGAAGGCAAATTTTTTTATGATCAAAATTCTATTTATCTCATTATATTAAATATAGGAATGCATTTTTGATCAGTATTTTGTCACTGCTATAGCAAGTTATGAGTGTTTGAAATATGCTCTGTAATATATCAGTCCATATGTCAAAGCAATGGCCGTAAACAAGATTTGTCGAGACCTGTGCGAGACATCGTAGGATGGAAGAAGAACGTACAGCGGAAATCGAAGTGACCAACATCTGCCAACGTTGTCAAAAGACGCGTGTGCCCTCTTTCGAATGCTGATGTAATCAAGCCAGAAGTTTGCTGTTTGTTTTGACAGCAATCAGGAAAGTTTGAAAAAAGTAGGCAGTAATCATCATTTAAACTCATTTTTGTGCAATATTTCATTTGGAAAACAGTTCATTTGGTGGAATAAATGTATGTAAACAATTTTCTAAATGGCAGCACTGACACCTGGCTGACATGTCACATTTCGAAGTCTCACACAAGTCTTGTGAAGATTGCTTGGATAAGCGACGCCTGCCGTGGACCAAACGAACTAAATTCAACATGGATAAAAACCAAATAGGCTGATAAGTATAAAATTTAATTGCAATTAGTTGACAATATTAGTCACGATATAAGGTTACTAAAATTGGAAACATAATTGAATAACATGTTAATTAAGAAATAAAGCAAGTTTAAAGATGACTTCAGTTCTCCATTAAACTCACTCTTTAGCCCTGAAGTGCAACGTTATTGGGAAACCAACCCCAGTTTAATTACTGTTGTAGTTCTGAACATACTTTAATTACTGTAATTTTGTTGTAGCTGTGTGACTTCCCAACCCACCATTTTCAAAAGTTTTATATTTAATTTCATATAGCTAGTAGTCTATTTGACTCGTCGCTTAAAGTGTACGGTATTCAAACCTCAATAACTTGAAAACAAATTATGGTAACTTGGACCAAATGTGTTCTTTGGTGGAAAGTTCAGAAATAGAAAGCTGTCTAGTTCTAATAAATAGATAAAATGCACTATATGGCCAAAGGTTCACGGACACCTAACCATTACATCCATATTTGGGCCTTCCCCAAACATCAGAAGCACACTTGTCTAGAATGCCTTTGTATGCTGTAGCATTAAGATTTCCCCAAACTTGTTCCAGCCTGACAATGCCCCTGTGCACAAAGCCAGGATCATAAAGAAAAGGTTTGCCAAATTTGGTGTGGAAGCTCTTGAGTGACCTGCACAGAGCCACGATCTCAAGTCCACTGAACATCTTTGAGAACACCAGCTGCATGCCAGGTGTTCTCACCCAACATCAGTGCCTGACCTCACTAATGCTCTTGTGGTTGAATGGGCATAAAGCCACACAAACATGTATGCCCGAAGTCAACAGGCACATATGGGTGTGATGGTAAGGTGGCCACATACTACACATTTGGCCATATAGTGTTTCTGTATTTAGGGGTTCATGGAGTTTATTTATTTTAGATTTAAAGCATTGTCTGCGCACTCAGAAAATAAAGTACATTATTGTACAATGACTTGTCACTGGGGCAGTACCCTCGAAGGTACTTATTTGTACCCTTTATACACTACTTGGGAACATATATGTACCTTTTTGGCTCTAAAAAGTTACACATAATACCTTGTGAACTAATAATGAGCTGTAGGGGTACATTAGTGTAGACTGTTCCTTGGGGGACAGAAACAGACTCCTACTGTACCCCTGTTTTTAACAATGTGGCTACAAAAAGTAGTCAGAACCTCTGTTTTAGCGCTTGATGTTTAGTCCATAACCTGTTGACTATGTTAACTTGTCCCTCGTCTCCTCAAAATTTCTAATCTAGTTCACAAATAGTCAACTGAGGCATTTAAGATGTTGTTGAGAATATTGGCTGGTTCTAAAGCGGACTATTCAAATTAAGCATTATCAAACATTTGTACATGTTTACGTACCCAAAAACTTGATTAACTCTCTGGGGTAGAGAGCTTTGCTGGTGAAGCTCAGAGGGTTTAGAATGAGGAGGTCATCTCATCTCATTATCTCTAGCCACTTTATCCTTCTACAGGGTCGCAGGCAAGCTGGAGCCTATCCCAGCTGACTACGGGCGAAAGGCGGGGTACACCCTGGACAAGTCGCCAAGTCATCACAGGGCTGACACATAGACAACCATTCACACTCACGGTCAATTTAGAGTCACCAGTTAACCTAACCTGCATGTCTTTGGACTGTGGGGGAAACCGGAGCACCCGGAGGAAACCCACGCGGACACGGGGAGAACATGCAAACTCCACACAGAAAGGGCCTCGCCGGCCCCGGGGCTCGAACCCAGGACCTTCTTGCTGTGAGGCGACAGCGCTAACCACTACACCACCGTGCCGCCCGAGGAGGTCATGTATTTAGATAAATATCTTTGCAAGTATTTATCATACAAGCATGATAAACATATTGACAGAAACTTTATACTTTCCTCTGTGCCCACTGCCAAATAATATTATATATTTTTTAAATTACTTAAATTGGATGAAACATATAACTTGTCACCTTACTCAGGCTACATCCACACGACAATGGCAACGAGATTTTTTTTTTTAAATATCGCGTCCACATGGGCAACGGATCAGTTAAATTTCAGGTCCATATGGCAGCGCAACGCTTGCTGAAAACAATGCAATACACATGCCACACCTCTAGGTGCACTGTAAGACGGTCCCATCGGAGACACCAGAACAATAGAAGTAGATGCATGCGCATAACTGCGCATGCGCACAGTGACTATCCCTGTTACTGTCACATGCACACACTTTCTCACTCCCTATCCTATGGATATAGTCCCTTTAAATCACATGGTCGTTTTTTGAATGGAGATGCGGAAAGAGGAATGAACGGCCCTTTTTGAGGAATGTATTGTCGGACTTAAACCAACATCTGAAGAGGTGAGATCACTCCTTTTTTTTTCCTATTTTTGCTGGAGGGATTGACTCTGCCCTAAGGGCTATTCTCTCACTGTCTCTCTCTCTTTGCACCATTACACAATAAATATTCACAGTGAAAATATTTTGTAAGCGCGTTTCATGAACCAAGTTATAGGATTTGTTGACAACTCGCATCGAGTTCGTTACACTTCTACCCGGCGTGAAGCACATGTGGTTGTGACGTCATCGTAAACAAATCCGTTCTACTCATCCAGACGACTTCGCAACAGCTCCATTGCCAGATTTTTCCACTCTGGAACCCGTTCTCAAAAGATTTCGTTTTGGGCACCCAAAACGCCGGTGCCGTGTGGACGCCAGGCCGAAACGATAAACAATTTTATCAGATTCACCTGAATCCGTTGCCGTGTGGACAGGGCCTCAGTCACACCAGAGTCAGAGTGCTGAGTGCCCACTTTCATAAAAGACTATTCACATGGTAAAGACATGATAATCACTTTCATTCTTTTGGTTTCGATTGGTTTCTCTTTCATCATGGGAACACCCACTGTAAATAAGATAAAATCTGTCAGCCATAGTTTAGGCTACCTGATTGGAGGTAAAACTTATTGCGAGATGGCATATGGATTTTATGCATTTTGGATGATTCAGGACAATGATTCAATTCATGATTCAGGACAGCAATTCAATTCATGATTCAATTCATGATTCAGGACACCGATACAATTCAATCTTGAGAACCACGACCACTGATGATGAGCGGTGGCTTTTTTTTTTGCTTTTTTTTTTAACTTCGACTCGATCCAGCCAAAGATCAACTCAAGTAAGTGTAAATATTTATTCTATTTATTATGAGCAGATCAGTTGATATGTGTGTGCTGTAGTACATACACAGGAAAAATGACTGAGCAATTTTTTCCAGAGCTAAAAGTATTTTCCTCAAAAATAGTTAATTTTGGGGCGGTACGGTGGTGTAGTGGTTAGCGCTGTTGCCTCACAGCAAGAAGGTCCGGGTTTGAGCCCTGTGGCCGGTGAGGGCCTTTCTGTGCTGAGTTTGCATGTTCTCCCCGTGTCCGCGTGGGTTTCCTCCGGGTGCTCCGGTTTCCCCCACAGTCCAAAGACATGCAGGTTAGGTTAACTGGTGACTCTAAATTGACCGTAGGTGTGAATGTGAGTGTGAATGGTTGTCTGTGTCTATGTGTCAGCCCTGTGATGACCTGGCGACTTGTCCAGGGTGTACCCCGCCTTTCGCCCGTAGTCAGCTGGGATAGGCTCCAGCTTGCCTGCGACCCTGTAGAACAGGATAAAGCGGCTAGAGATAATGAGATGAGATAGTTAATTTTGCTCTATTTTGAGTTTAGAGAGTAAAATTTGGAGTTGGAGTGGGAGCAAAATTACAGAGTAATTGTGTAGCAGAGTAACAGAGTTGGTTGTGGCTCTGAACTGAGTAAAATAGTCCAAGAGATAATTTCAAGACACACTGAAAAGAGTCAAATACCAGATAAATTAAGCTGTTGTAAAAAGCAGTTTCAGAACTGTGTTGGAACGTGTGAAAAAACTTGACCTTACCCATTGTGCTGAACCGTTTTGATCACTTGACCTGATGGGATGAAGAGGTGGGAGGGGTTTTCACTCTTCTCATGGAATGGAATTTTTTACTCTTCTCATTGAATACCCCTTCCACTGCCAACCCTTTATCCCAAAACAATAGGACATACATTTTTGATGGCCATTTAATTGTCCAAATCAGTGGAGCAGATTTAAGTTTTTGGGCTTGGTGCATTCCTAAGACTGAACAGAATTACCTCAAGCGATCAAAATGGTTCATCACAATGGGTAAGGTCATTTTTTTTCACACATTCCAACATAGTTCTAAAACTGCTTTTTACATCATCTTCATTTATCTGTTACTGTTTTAAAAGTACAATCATGACATACATACTACAGAGATATTACTGTAGCTGAACTTGTGCTGAATACAAAAAAAGTCATATGACTTTGAAAATGCTGCTTAGATTTGTTGAAATTGACAACAAAAATCAGAGCATACCAAAATCATTAGAGTGCCAGAAAATACCCTCAGACCCCAGAGAGTTCATGAATTTTAACTAGAAAGAGAATCCTCCCCATGAGATAACATGAATCCCTGTATATTCAACTGCACTCTTCATGACTTGTATGTTTTCAAGCAAATTAAAACTGGACCCACTAACTGCTCCCAAGTGAGTTCTGAAAATAATTATAGTGTGGAAAGCCATAAATCGATACAATGACACCATCAATGAAAATTCCTCGGCATGTTCCTCAGACAAGGGAAGAGTTCATCATTATAAATGTTAACTTAATATTGAACTGTGGATGTTGCTTTGTATGTCTTTGTAAATCAGTTACACGGCTTGATTTGAACACAAACAGAATGTATGTAAACATTGCAAAAGTGGGAAGAAAATAGCTTGTTACCTGAATGTTTGGCACTGGAAGTGGGCTGATAAGTGGCGGTAAGAACGGATCACAGGACAGCTGCCAGCTCGTGACAGTGCGCAAAGGAGGAGGAGGAGGAGGAGGTCGGGCAGAGTTAAGCAGGGTTGCATGAGGAGTGGAGCTCAGAGCACACAGTCCTGCAGCACTCGGCATCGTCCATACCCAGGGAGGAGGCTCGGTATTCAGCGGCCACACACGTGGCTGAGCTTTCACGCGCCGAACGGGCATCATCCCTGCATCCTACAGCAGAGTTGGACGTGCTGGCACACAGGCAGGACAGAAGGAAAAGTGACTAAGCAATGACAACAATACACATCATGCATTTTTATTGTGCGTTATTGTGAGAATGACGTAATTCTAGGGGGTAATGTAATGTGTCTTCATGCAAGGCTAAAACCCAGGAGAAACTCTTTTAAGGGTGTACTCACACTAGGTAATCCTTACCACACCCAAGCATGTTTGACCCCTAAATTCCAGTTCGTTTGAGTAGTGTGATCAATGCGTACTGCACTCGGATGAGGTTCACTTGGTCCGCTTGAGAGAGTTTAGTCATTTAAATGTTAAAAAAGAAAGAAAATGCAAAACTGGAGCAAGGACACTGTAGAACTCTTAATTTCTTAAGGCAGTTCGTGATCAATTAAACAACTATGACCTGCTTGTCGAGTCTGAATCTGAAATACTTTGGGTTTGTTGGCTATTTGGCTTGGTCGCAAACTACCAGTAATTAAATAAACCAAAAGGTTAAAAAAAAAAGGCTGAAAGGCATGTACATGGGGATGGTGTTGAAAGATTTGTCATTCAACTCTCATTCATTGGTCAGAAACACAAGAGAAAAAGGGAGAAAAAAATCTTGGCAAGTGCATGAAAATCACAGAAATTATTACAGAAACCAAGCAAGGATTGTTTGCTCTTCTGTACAAATCTTATTTCTGCAGCACTTCTGCACTTCCAGTTGCCTGAACTGAGTTTATCAATTCACATCTAAAAGAAATACACTGCATATTTGATTTACTTCCTGCAGCTGAGTTGATTCAGGGTCAGATTTCTTTCTTACTGTTATCAAACTGCCCTGGAGTCCACTTAAAAGCAGATCAAGACCATCTCACCCAGATGGGTGTTCGAGTCCACACTCTGTGTGTCTGTGTGTGATTACTGTTTTCACACCTAAACACAGCCTAAATAACCTGAGCTGAGAACATAAGCACACCAAGGTTTGGTTTAAATGAACCAAATGATGCATATCCTTTTTGATTGGGGGAAGCCATGGCCAAATGGTTAAAGAAACAGCTTTGGGACCAAAAGGTTGCTGGTTCATTCCCTGAACCAGCAGGACTGGCTCAAGTGCCCTTGAGTAAAGCGCCTAACCCCCAACTGCCCTGGCAAGAATGGTGGCTTACATTGTGTCTGATTAGCCAGAGAAAAACTGATGATGTGATTATCAGTTTGGGCAAGAATGCGGTCATAACTAAAAACTAGCTAAATCCTTTTTAATAGATGAGTCAAGTTTGTTGGAACTGTGGAATCATAATGTTAATGTGTGTTGGTTTGTCCCTCTGGGAGAATCTTAAAAGGTTCTATTTAGAACATTATCACACAAGATTTGCTCATCAAAGAGCATTTTAAATAAAGCTTGTCTGAGAAGCAAAGAATCCTTTAGGGAACCCATTTCTGAGAGGGAAATGATTATTTGGTCCATAAGGAACCATGCACTGAAAAAGTCTCTAGGGAATAATAAAACAAAGATTGGATCCACTCTAAATAACCTTTTCTAGCTTCTTTTTATTTATAAGAACGTGTAAAATTCAAGAGTTGAATGGAGAGCACACTTGCTCCCTTTGGGTTCTGAGATCAATCTCAGATCTTTCGGAATGTCAATCTTCACTGCCATATGAGACATCAGATCACTAAAGCTCTCTGGATATTGTAGTCCTGATATATGATCTCTCCAGAGCATTTTTTTTTTTTTTTTGTATTCTGAACACGAGTTCAGGTTTTTCAGTTGGTGCTCCATCTCACCCAATTACTGACTATCATCAGCTGATTTATTTCCTTGTTATGGATGGTATTGCATGTCCATTTGGATTACCACAGAGGAGATCTAATTTCATATGCAAACCCAATCAGATTCATTCAGGTGTCCAAATGCAGACATAATGGTAATGTGCAACTTAATATGGATTAATTATTATTACAGTTACTAATTACTTATTATGTGCAATATTTTAGCAGATATGAATATAAGCACACTTTTGCAGCATGCATACACTGAAAACTAGGGCTAGTCTGAGAAAACAAGGTTCTCATGAATGCACGTTTATTGGAACGCATTGCTTTTTTGAAGTACAGATTATTTCATAATTAATGGACTGCACATCCTTACTGCGTTCCACAAGTTGTGTGTGTGTGTGTGTGTGTGTGTGTGTGTGTGTGTGTGTGTGTGTTATCCAGTGGTCTAAAAAACCTCGGATTTCCAAACTCACCTGTGAGGAGCTGTTTAAATTCCCTTAGAAAGAGGTACACTTTAGAACACCCTCATTCCATCACTCAGACATAAGGAACACAGTCAGTCCCTAAAACCGGTTTAATATCCAGTGCCAGATGTTCAGCAGTGGCCGGAATGAGATGCGACCGCGCAGCGTCCGCGCACCGGACGCGCGATCAGATCCACGGCTTTGCTCTCAGTCCGCCCCCCAAAAAAGAGCTTGGTGGGACTGTGGAGGAAAATATGCTCCCTGTCACCCTGTCTCTCACTCAAGAAAAAGCATCCGTTCCTATCAACGAGCACGGCTCATATGAGACAGATTAAATCTCGCTCAGAATATAATCCTGATCGTGGGAACTTTACGCATGATATCCTGCGAGTGTGCACGGATTCCTTATGATGCAAAGCAAAGTCTCTCTCTCTCTCTCTCTCTCTCTCTCACAGACACACACACACACACACAGAGAAAGAGAGAGAGTGTGTGTGTGTGTGTGTGTGTGTGGTGGCGTACAGCGCATCCAAAAAGCACTAGGATGAAACCAAAACCTGATTTATCCGTGCACACTGGGTATAATCTCTTTCAGCATGTGCATGCTTACTCTTACTGGAAATATCAATTTGTTTCCCTTTCCAGTTTCTTTTCCTCATGATTTTCATTAGCAGGTGAATTTCTGTTCTGTTATTTCTAACCTGTCATTTTGACAGACTGCCCAGCAGTTAGTCTACACGTATTTAGATACGTCTCCTGCATACCACCAGGGGGCGCACCATGGCTGGTCTGTTTCATCAGCTCACTTCATCTCATCTCATCTCATCTCATCTCATCTCATTATCTCGAGCCTTTATCCTGTTCTACAGGGTCGCAGGCAAGCTGGAGCCTATCCCAGCTGACTACAGGCGAAAGGCGGGGTACACCCTGGACAAGTCGCCAGGTCATCACAAATCAAATCAAATCAAATCAAGTTTATTTGTACAGCGCTTTTAACAATAAACATTGTCGCAAAGCAGCTTTACAGAATTTGAACGACTTAAAACATGAGCTAATTTTATCCCTAATCTATCCCCAATGAGCAAGCCTGTGGCGACGGTGGCAAGGAAAAACTCCCTCAGACGACATGAGGAAGAAACCTCGAGAGGAACCAGACTCAAAAGGGAACCCATCCTCATTTGGGCAACAACAGACAGCCTGACTATAATATTAACAGTTTTAACAGGTATAACCCTCAACTGTCCTCATGGGGCCGTCCTTCACAGGAGTGGGGCGATAAAACTCCGACCAGACACAGGGCACCAGGATGGATCAAGCAGGTCCGAGGGGCAGAAGAGGCCAGCATCTCAATCCCAGGATCAACATGTAACTCAGAGGGACAGATGGGGGGGGAGAGAAAGAAAACACGTTGTTAGGTATGCCCTAAAAATGACAAGTATTAAATCTGTGTGGTAGGCTCGCAGAGACGAGAGTCTTTACATCAGGCATGACGCACAATGGCATGTTAATATGGTAAAAAATATATCATGACCTGCTCTGGCTGGATGCTTGATTGGGTGATGGGAGCACACTCCTCAGCAATGATGAGATGCAGATGGGACCCTTAGGCCTGGCCAAGACAATTCAGTTACATTTCACCGGGTCTGGGACATGTGACAGAACGTCTGACGGCCGATTCCCTGCAGGCTACGATAGCCAGTCGAGGTCCCCACCGTCTCCACCAAAAGATTTCCTGTTGACTCCATGTAACTCAGAGGGACAGATTTGGGGTGGGGGGGGGGGGGGAAGAGAAAGAAAACACAGGTGGTTAGGTATGCCCAATGTCACCTGAATAAGTAGGAACAGTATACATATTGCACCGAGTACAAGCAGGGACTCCGGCAACTAACTATGACAGCATAACTAAAAGGAGAGAGCCAGAAGGTAACACAGGCATGAGGGAGCCCCGGGACATAAAGCAGCCAGCCACTGCACCGTCAACAAACTCGAGTGAGCAAGCGAGTGGGGACTGACAGCATCCATACATCCCAGTTTACCAAAACACTCTATGTCTGAGGACCCTCCAGATCTACTCCTTTACCTCATAAACACCATTAACAAAAGGCTTGACTAAACAGATATGTTTTCAGCCTAGACTTAAATGCTGAGACTGTGTCTGATTCCCGAACATTACTTGGAAGGCTGTTCCATAACAGTGGGGCTTTGTAAGAAGGCTGACACATAGACACAGACAACCATTCACACTCACATTCACACCTACGGTCAATTTAGAGTCACCAGTTAACCTAACCTGCATGTCTTTGGACTGTGGGGGAAACCGGATCACCCGGAGGAAACCCATGCGGACACGGGGAGAACATGCAAACTCCGCACAGAAAGGCCCTCGCCGGCCACGGGGCTCAAACCCGGACCTTCTTGCTGTGAGGCGACAGCGCTAACCACTACACCACCGTGCCGCCCCAGCTCACTTCATCCAAAGGCAAAAGTGGGGTAATAATAATAATTTTAAGGTGGTTGAAGTCGTTTTGAGTGAGTTGAGAAATCCTCAAGCTTTTCTTCTGTTCAAGCATTCAAAGCATCCTGCAAGCAAGTTCAGTCTGTTTTCGTAGTGTCACACAATGCCATTATTTGTATCTGTTTAGTGCACAAAATATCTGTATCTTCATCTGTGTTTGGATTTAAACCCAAAATAGGTGTGGTATAAACCAGTTCCTTTTTTTTTTTTTAACCTCTGCCAACTTTGTTGGAGGAGGTTATGTTTTCACCTCTGTATCTTTCTTTGCAGGGTGGTTCGGTGGTGTAGTGGTTAGCACTGTCACTTCACAGCAAGAAGGTCTTGGATTCGAGCTCAGTGGCTGGCGAGGGCCTTTCTGTGTGGAGTTTGCATGTTCTCCCTGTGTCCGCGTGGGTTTCCTCCGGGTGCTCAGGCAGTCCAAAGACATGCAGGTTAGGCTAATTGGTGGCTCTAAATTAACCGCAGGTGTGAATGTGAGTGTGAATGGTTGTCTGTGTCTATGTGTCAGCCCTGCGATGACCTGGCGACTTGTCCAGGGTGTACCCCGCCTCTCGCCCATAGCCAGCTGGGACAGGCTCCAGCTTGCCTGCGACCCTGTAGAACAGGATAAGCGGCTACAGATAATGGATGGATGTTTCTTTGCTGGTTCCCAACACAACTCAAAAAGTAGTGAGCGGATTTTGATCAAAGTTTGAGGAAAGGTGTGCCATGGGCCAAGGAACGATTGATTAGATTTTGATGCAAATCCGGATATGTACAGTATGTGGATCCAGGTTTGTTTTTTGTCTCTTCTCAATGAAACTCAAAAATTATTGAATATATTTTGATGAAATTTGGTGTACAGCATTAGTATTATCTGAGATTCAAGTGATTTGATTTTGATGTTGATAATATGTGGCTTGGTGGAGGTATGCACTCTATCGCGTGTCCTTCTATTTTTCTTTTTAATAGATGATTACATGTCCATAAGAATTGAATATGAAGCATTATATCTACTGGTGTTGGATAATGTCCGGACATTGAAGATACTGTAAATTACTGGTGTTTTACATTTCAACAGGCGTTTGGATCCTCTTTCGCAAAAGCCAGAAGGATTCAGGAGGTTTCGGTCAGCCATTTCACAGGGAAACTGAATCGAATTGGGACTTGAAGTGGCAGGGGCTGAGACCCTGGTGTGGTTATCTGTTGTAATATCCATCCTTTCGTTAGCTTAAGATATACCGTAGGTGTGTCACCACTACTACCTAAGGTTGCATGTTGGCCGTTGGCTCGCTAAGAGCTCATCCGTCCTTTGACAGGTATTGTCTTTCATCCTGCTGGGTGACATGCCACCCACCTCACCAGCATACAATAGCAGGGGAACCAATTTAGGCGCCGACCTCCCGTCCATGCGGCAGGTTGTGCTGGGTTACATTGTTACCAGTAGCAGGGACAAATGTCTCTGACCTAACCAAAGCATTAACATGCCCACAGAAACACTGGAAAATTATAAGAAAACCCCAGAGATAGAAGTACTGTCACTAGGGTGTGTGAATTCGGTCTCTGTTCCTCAGCCTCAGCTACATCACTCAGGTTCATAATTGATCTCAACTACAGTGCATATGTACATTACTCTTTTTAATCCTGCTCACACAGTAAATATTTTAGTTTGTACTTGTTTGTGGTATTTTGTAATGAATTCTGTTGGTTCTATTTCCTAAAATATAGGACTAAATAAATAAATAAAATGCTTTGTCCAGCAAATCACATGCATGTATGGCTAATGAGCATGCACTTTCTTTGTCCCAGGAGTTATATATCTGACCACTCACTTGTACCTACGAGCTTGCAGCTCAAGCACTTTCCCTGTCTCAGTTGCCTGAAATCTCTCATGCAACTGTCAAAAGACTGCTTAACTTACACATAGCATCTTCTTTACAGGGAGGCATGGTGGTGTAGTGGTTAGCACTGTTGCCTCACAGCAAGAAGGTTCTGGGTTTGAGCCCAGTGGCTGACGGGGACCTTTCTGTGTGGAGTTTGCATGTTCTCCCTGTGTCTGCGTGAGTTTCCTCTGGGTGCTTTGGTTTCCCCCAAAGACATCCAGGTTAGGCTAATTGGTGACTCCAAATTGACTGTAGGTGTGAGTGGTTGTTTGTCTCTATGTGTTAGCCCTGCAATGACTTGGCAATTTGTCCAGGATGCACCCCACCTCTTGCCCTTAGTCAGCTGGGATAGGCTCCTGCGACCCTGCATAGGATAAGCAGTTACGGATAATGGATGGACGGATCTTCTTTCCATCAGTACATGTATATTTTGCACCATTTCACTACATGTATCTCTTTATGCATTTTTATGAACAGTGATATTCAGCGATGATTACAATTATTCTCATACCGATGTATAATTAGTCAAGTCAAGTCAACTTTATTGTCAAATATGCTATACATGCTCGACGTACAGCACAGATGAAATATCAGTCCTCTCTGACCCACGGTGCAAACAGGCAATGCAATAAATAAAAATAGAATAATTGAAAAAAACAAACAATATAAACAGTATAAACACTCTAGATAGGAACTAGACATAGACTAAACACTCAAACAATATAAACAGTATAAATAAACAGTATAAACACTAGATAAGAACAAGACATAGACTAAACAGTCAGACAATATAAACAGAGTAAACACTAGACAAGAACTACACACAGACTAAACACTCAAACAGACAATATAAACAGTATAAACACTCTAGATATGAACTAGACATAGACTAAACACTCATATATATATATATATATATACACACACACACACACATAAATTGGTTCAAATAAACCAAAACAGGGTGGCACAGTGGTGTAGTGGTTAGCGCTGTCGCCTCACAGCAAGAAGGTCCGGGTTCGAGCCCCGTGGCCGACGAGGGCCTTTCTGTGTGGAGTTTGCATGTTCTCCCCGTGTCTGCGTGGGTTTCCTCCGGGTGCTCCGGTTTCCCCCACAGTCCAAAGACATGCAGGTTAGGTTAACTGGTGACTCTAAATTGACCGTAGGTGTGAATGTGAGTGTGAATGGTTGTCTGTGTCTATGTGTCAGCCCTGTAATAACCTGGCGACTTGTCCAGGGTGTACTCCACCTTTCGCCCGTAGTCAGCTGGGATAGGCTCCAGCTTGCCTGCGACCCTGTAGAACAGGATAAAGCGGCTAGAGATAATGAGATGAGATGAGATGAGATGAAACCAAAACAGTCAAGGGCACTTGAGGTATAGCAGGTAAACATGAAACATGAAATAAGCAGTATAAACAAACTAGCAGCTGTTAAGATGAGGTAGTGCGGAATAGTGCAAATGAGCGCGGTTAAAGTGAGATGTGTGGTCCCTGAGTTCAGTGTGTTAATGAACGATGAGGTGTGTGTGTGTGTGTGTGTGTGTTGCGGGGGGAGAAACTGTGAGGATGACATGTCAGATGCTGAAGGGGGGTGTTAATTACACTGCATCACACTGTTTTATGTATAATAACTTGATGTTTATACCTGACTGCTGTCTCGTAACTAAAAATTCATGCTATGGAATCCCAGACCAGGTTGTATCAATCAGATTTCTGGTAAGAATTGTAAAAAACAGAGTCCTTATACTGTATGTGTTTAGAAAACTTTTTTTATGTTCAATCCAAATAATGTGTTCATATTCCGTGCACCCTTAATCTGGCTTAATGGATTCTTTGCACAATGTGAGCTCAATCTGAGGACAATCTGAGAAACACTTATACTTTTGAATTTTCACAAATAACACCCTTAACCTGTCTGATATCACCTCATGTATTTAATCTCATTCATTGCATGACCTGTATCAATTACTACCTTCAAGGAAGCATTTTAGCATTTGGCATATCATTTTATCACAGTTGAACTGTAAAATGGGAATTGAAAGGACTCACAGTGATCCTGAGACTTAGTGACATTGCTGGACAGCTGATTATTTAATTGACTAACTAGCTAAGAGTAATGTTATGTAATGAAACAGAAACTCACAGACTTATCAGATGAGCTAGCTAACTCAGTTAAACATTGTCACTGTCGGTGAATTGACCTGAAATTCTTGGGGAGACACGGAAGATGGTTAGCAAATTTAGCAAAATCGTATTTTTTTGGCTGCTCCCATTAGGGGTCACCACAGCAAATCTGTTCTGCATATTTGATTTGGCATAGGTTTTACACCGGATGCACTTCCTGACGCAACCCTTCCTAGTCTATCTGGGCTTGAGACTGGCACTAAGCAGGCACTGGCTTGTGAAACCCAGGTGGCTGGGTATTTTACCTAATCTACATGTCTCTGAACTGTAGGGGAAACCGGAGCACCCAGAGGAAACCCACACACACAGGGAGAATATGCAAACTCCACATGGAAAGGCCCCCGTCGGCCATAAGGTTCGAACCCAGAACCTTCTTGCTGTGAGGTAACAGTGCTAAGCACTACACCACTATGCAGCAAATTTAGCAAAATGATTTACAAAATCTTTCCTCTGTAAAAATTGCATTAAAATTTCTACATCTCAGTTTCGTAGAACTATTTAGAAGGGCAGTTAAGGTAGAGTACATACAGTACCTCTGCCATGCCACATATTTGGATTTGCATCAAATTCTAGTCAATAGTTCCTTGGCCCATGGCCCACCTTTCCTCAAAATCCATTCAATACTTTTTGAGTTACCTTGGGAACAGACAGAGAAACAAACAAACAAATGGAGGTGAAAACATAACCTCCTCCAACAAAGTTGGTGGGGATAATTAGAATCTACAGAATTCTTAATCTTGAATTACGTCATTGCACTTAATCATCCCACCGACTAGTGGCCTAGTGGTAGCGTGGCCGCCTCTCGATCGGGAGACTGTGAGTTCTATTCACGGTCGGGTCATACCAAAGACCATCATAAAAATGGTACCTACTACCATCTGGCAAGGCACGCTGCAATACAGATGCGCATGGGGAGTTAAACTCTCGTGGTTACCAGAGGACTAGCCCCCCACTGTAACCCTAGCTATGTAATAGGCGAGAGGCCGAGGGCTATAGAAACGGAGATCGGCACTGCCCGATGCGCCACATGGTGCGGGAAGGACTTTAACTTAACTTTAACTTAATCATCCCATGAATGAATCATTCCAGCAGGGTTTTCCAGTGTGTGTACAATTTCTACATCACAATACAATAAATCATATGCTAGACTGAAAGCAAGAGTACCGAATCAGCCATGATACACCATGCCTGGAGCAATTCAGCATAAAGCATCTTACTCAGTTGTCCAACAATTGCAGCTTGGAAGTGCAAGGCCTTACCTACTAAACAAACATATCTAGTTAATCAAGCCTTTTGTTAATAGTTTTATTAGGTAAAGGAGTAGATCTGGAGGGTCCTCAGGCATAATGTTTTGGTAAACTGGAATGTATGAATGCTGTCAGCCCCCCACTCACTCGCTCACTTGGGTTTGTTGATGGTGTAGTGGCTGCTGCTTTATGTCCCGGGGCTCCCTCATGTCTGTGTTATCTTCTGGCTCTCCCCTTTTAGTTATGCTATCATAGTTAGTTTTGCTGGAGTCCCTGCTTACACTCAGCGCAAAATGTATACTGTTCTTACTCGTTAGGTGACATTGGGCATACCTAACAACCTGTGTTTTCTCTCTCTCCCCCCTTCACTCTGTTGTCTGTTATCACCCGAATGAGGATGGGTTCCTGTTCGAGTCTGGTTCCTCTCGAGGTTTCTTCCTCATGACGTCTGAGGGAGTTTTTCCTTGCCACCATCACCACAGGCTTGCTCATCGGGGATAGATTAGGGATAAAATTAGCTCATGTTTAAAGTCTTGAATTTTCTGTAAAACTGCTTTGCGACAATGTCTATTGTTAAAAGCGCTATAAAAATAAACTTGATTTAACTTGACCTACTGATTCACCACTGTCCTGACTCTACAAATGTGGTCACTGTCACGTTTCTGGAGATTTATTGCACCTTCCTGCAACGTTTAGTTCCACCTCTAATCAAACAGATAGATTGATTATCCTCATGAGATGTCTGTAATCGGAGACAAAACTGTTGGTGTATGGAGATCTCCAGGAACATAGGTTTCATGACCTTTGCTTTACATTACATTCACTGCATTTAGCAGACACTCTTATCCAGAGCAGTGTACAACATATCCAGAGCAGCCTGGGGAGCAGTTGGGGGTTAGGCCCTTTGCTCAAGGGCATTTCAGCCATTCCTACTGGTCCAGGGACTCAAATCAGTGACCTTTTGGCCCCAAAGCTGCTTTCCTATCCATTAAGCCATGGCTTCCCCATGGCTTTAAGCAAGTCATTAAGATGTTTACAACACTGGAGAAGTGTTACAATTATAACCCCAATTAAGAGGAATCCAGATGATATGAACAGAACTTCCATTGTGCCATGGAGGAAAAAGCGAAACAAAACACCTCTTCTTTAAAGGTCCCATGGCATGGTGGTTTGTTGATGCTTTAAACGGGCTCGTGGAGGCTTCCGGATGTTATATCCGCAGCCTTTCTCGAAATGAACCCTCGGCATGTAAATATAGCCTCCTGGGAGAAAGCCCCATTTCAGCCCTTTTCCCAGTGCGTCGTTTTGCTAATGAGAAGCAGGAGGCGGGGAAGGGTAGAGGGTGGGGGCGGGCCATGGGGGGAGGGGGAGGGGCTTGACCAAGCTGCGCGCACACATACTCACTGCTATCAGTGCCTGTAGCCACGCTGCTAAGACAAAACCCCGTTCTCCCTCGGACTCCTTTCGTAAACTCAACGTGACACAGAGAACAGAGAGTGAGAGTGTTTGGAGTGGTAGTTTACGAACGTATAATACCCTAGGCTTGAACACGCACTCCATAACCAAAGAGGATAGAAGCAGCAACTACAGCAACATACCGCTTATCCAACAGAAGAAAAGGAAGCGGTTAGCAGGAAGCGCTTAGCTGCACAGCTAATGTAGCCATTGCTAGGCTAATGCACCTATTTTAAAACACGGCAAAACGACCAGTTATACACTTACTTGTTCGGTGTTTGTTGCTGATGCGGCAGGGATGCTTGGTACGGACCCAGGCTTCAGTGACAGTTGATGTGCAAAACCTGCCCTGTACTGTCCCAAGTTGTGGAAACATTCCTCAGGAAAATGCTTCCGACAAACATACACCATCTTAGGTAGACTCGACAGCGTATTATTGAAGTAAATAAAATTAAGCCACTGCGTTTTCAAGTTTTGTTTACATTTTTGCCACGCCTTTTTCTAGATTAAACCCACTACGCTTCTTGGATTACTGGCTGTGTGCGTGTTCTGCTCTTGGGTCCTAATTCACCACACCTCCAGCAACCCTAACAGTTAAAAGTTTCCTTTTCATTACTGAGGTGAAGTTTAGGGTTAGGTTTAAGTGCAGGCACAGCATTAATTAACTGCAATAATAATTATATCAATGGAAGGTCCTCACAAGAATTCTGAGACAAACGTGTGTGTGTGTGTGTGTGTGTGTGTGTGCGCTATTTCAGTAGCCCTTTTTTCACAGATATTCTGTAATATTGGTGTAAAGAAGGCACCTCAATATCCCGGCTTAATTGATTTACACTGAACCAAATAAACCCAGCAGAAAGTTATACCACTGTGTGTTTTACATTGTGTTTGTCACATGACACAATGAAGAGTCAGTGTTTAGGATGACGTATCTATGTGTCAAAAATGCAAATACCCTGATCATACATTTCGGGTGGGCTGAGTGTTGAGGTGCTTTTGTTAGCCGTACATATTTATACCACTCTTCAAACACAAGCAAAGCTAATGACCATCATATGAAATGTATAATCACTTCTGTTAAATAATTCAGGTTTAAGGGAAGTAATAGCCTCAATATATATATATATATATATATATATATATATATATATATATATATATAATATGTTTGTTTCCTTTAGATGAGCCAGCTTTTCAGGGGAAAAAAAGTCTGTCATGGAAAACTGTGATCAAAAACAGAAAGGAGAGCGAGAGAGAGAGAAAGAGAATCATACAAGTGACATATTTGTGTGATCAGAAATATGTTGAAGAGAAACTGAAGACAAGTAGGAAGTGATTTGAGGCAGAAAGGCACATGGAACTTAGATACCATAGATGGAAATATTTGAATTCACTCTGGTCTTGGAAAGAAGAATATCAAAAGAATGTCAAGTCAAGTTTATTTTTATAGCGCTTTTAACAATAGATATTGTCACAAAGCAGCCTTACAGAAATTTAAAGACTTTAAACATGAGCTAATTTTATCTCTAATCTACAACCCCGATTCCAAAAAAGTTGGGACAAAGTACAAATTGTAAATAAAAACGGAATGCAATAATTTACAAATCTCAAAAACTGATATTGTATTCAAAATAGAACATAGACAACATATCAAATGTCGAAAGTGAGACATTTTGAAATTTCATGCCAAATATTGGCTCATTTGAAATTTCATGACAGCAACACATCTCAAAAAAGTTGGGACAGGGGCAATAAGATGCTGGAAAAGTTAAAGGTACAAAAAAGGAACAACTGGAGGACCAAATTGCAACTCATTAGGTCAATTGGCAATAGGTCATTAACATGACTGGGTATAAAAAGAGCATCTTGGAGTGGCAGCGGCTCTCAGAAGTAAAGATGGGAAGAGGATCACCAATCCCCCTAATTCTGCGCCGACAAATAGTGGAGCAATATGAGAAAGGAGTTCGACAGTGTAAAATTGCAAAGAGTTTGAACATATCATCATCATCTACAGTGCATAATATCATCAAAAGATTCAGAGAGTCTGGAAGAATCTCTGTGCGTAAGGGTCAAGGCTGGAAAACCATACTGGGTGCCTGTGATCTTCGGGCCCTTAGACGGCACTGCATCACATACAGGCATGCTTCTGTATTGGAAATCACAAAATGGGCTCAGGAATATTTCCAGAGAACATTATCTGTGAACACAATTCACCGTGCCATCCGCCGTTGCCAGCTAAAACTCTATAGTTCAAAGAAGAAGCCGTATCTAAACATGATCCAGAAGCACAGACGTCTTCTCTGGGCCAAGGCTCATTTAAAATGGACTGTGGCAAAGTGGAAAACTGTTCTGTGGTCAGATGAATCAAAATTTGAAGTTCTTTATGGAAATCAGGGACACCGTGTCATTCGGACTAAAGAGGAGAAGGACGACCCAAGTTGTTCTCAGCGCTCAGTTCAGAAGCCTGCATCTCTGATGGTATGGGGTTGCATTAGTGCATGTGGCATGGGCAGCTTACACATCTGGAAAGACACCATCAGTGCTGAAAGGTATATCCAGGTTCTAGAGCAACATATGCTCCCATCCAGACAACGTCTCTTTCAGGGAAGACCTTGAATTTTCCAACATGACAATGCCAAACCACATACTGCATCAATTACAGCATCATTGCTGCGTAGAAGAAGGGTCCGGGTACTGAACTGGCCGGCCTGCAGTCCAGATCTTTCACCCATAGAAAACATTTGGCGCATCATAAAACGGAAGATACGACAAAAAAGACCTAAAACACTTGAGCAACTAGAATCCTACATTAGACAAGAATGGGTTAACATTCCTATCCCTAAACTTGAGCAACTTGTCTCCTCAGTCCCCAGACGTTTACAGACTGTTGTAAAGAGAAAAGGGGATGTCTCACAGTGGTAAACATGGCCTTGTCCCAACTTTTTTGAGATGTGTTGTTGTCATGAAATTTAAAAATCACCTAATTTTTCTCTTTAAATGATACATTTTCTCAGTTTAAACATTTGATATGTCATCTATGTTCTATTCTGAATAAAATATGGAATTTTGAAATTTCCACATCATTGCATTCCGTTTTTATTTACAATAAAACTTTTTTTGGAATCGGGGTTGTATTCCCTATGAGCAATGGGGTGGTGGTGGCAAGGAAAAACTCCCTCAGCTGACATGAGGAAGAAACCTCAAGAGGAACCAGACTCAAAAGGGAACCCATCCTCATTCGGGTGATAACAGACAATGTGATTATAAATAACTCGCTTCTATAACTGTGTCCTGTATAGTCACAAAGTATACCTGTGAAACCAGATAATTCATTATAGTTTTACCATGAGGCGGCACGGTGGTGTAGTGGTTAGCGCTGTTGCCTCACAGCAAGAAGGTCCGGGTTCGAGCCCCGTGGCCGGCGAGGGCCTTTCTGTGTGGAGTTTGCATGTTCTCCCTGTGTCTGCATGGGTTTCCTCCGGGTGCTCCGGTTTCCCCCACAGTCCAAAGACATGCAGGTTAGGTTAACTGGTGACTTGAAATTGACCGTAGGTGTGAATGTGAGTGTAAATGGTTGTCTGTGTCTATGTGTCAGCCCTGTGATGACCTGGCGACTTGTCCAGGGTGTACCCCGCCTTTCGCCCTTAATCAGCTGGGATAGGCTCCAGCTTGCCTGCGACCCTGTAGAACAGGATAAAGTGGCTACAGATAATGAGATGAGATGAGTTTTACCATGAAGTCTGTTTTGTTGACATTATAGTAAACTGTTCATTGATGGAAACTTGAGTGCAAAACTGTTCATGACAACTGCAGTCCTAAAGTTAGCAAGTCAACTGAAGTCCTCAGCCATAAAAGCATTACTGTAAGTGTCCCGAGCATCTTCCAAGTGTGACTTTTAACTGTCCTTATGGGGCCGTCCTCTACAGGAGCAAAGTGATGAGACTCCAGCCAGATGTAGGGCATCGGAATGGATCAGGCAGGTCCGAGGAACATGTCAAAAACATAACACCCCTGTTCCACCATGCTGGCTGTCCCTTTTACACAGATGTCAATTCCAGCTCTGTTACTACCACTCATTCTGGCTCAGAACAATACAGACCCCTCATTCTTTATTTGGATGTTTTATACAGAAAGCGAGGTGAAATAAAGGTGTAAGATACCCACCTTGAACAGGCTGTGTAAAAGGGTCTAGTAGTACCCTATGGGGCTAGGATTTGTAGCTGCAAAAGATAACCAAGGTTAGGTAAAATTTAGGTAAAAAAAAGGATCTCTTCTCCCACCTCTGCACACCTTACTAGCATGCCATCCATCCATTATCTGTAACCGCATATCCTGTGCAAGCTGGAGCCTATCCCAGCTGACTATGGGTGAGAGGCGGGGTACACCCTGGACAAGTCGCCAAACCATCGCAGGGCTGACACATAGAGACAAACTCACATTCACACCTACGGTCAATTTAGAGCCACCAATTAGCTTAACCTGCATGTCTTTGGACTGTGGGGGAAACCCACACAGACACAGGAAGAACATGCAAACTCCACACAGAAAGGCCTCCATCGGCCACTGGGCTCAAAACCAGAACCTTTTTGCTGTGAGGCAACAGTGCTAACCACTACACCACCGTGCTGCCCTTTACTAGCATGCCATTACTGTATTATGTAAAAAACAACAACACACATTTAAAAATAGAATAGGAAAGCTTTCACACTGTACATTATCATAAAAAGGCACACATGTAATATACATATGTCTAAAGTCCTTCCTGCGCCATGTCCTGGTCTTCCCAGGCAGTCTCCCATCCCAGTACTAATGAGGCCCTTAAGGCACATTGGACAGCATCAACCTCTGTTTCTGTAGCCCTCTGCCTCTTACCTATACAGCTAGGGTTACAGTAGGGGGCTAGTCCTATAGTAATTGTGAAAGTTTGACTCCCCACTCGCATATGTATTGCAGTGTATCTTGCCAGATGGCAGTAGGTACCATTTTTATGATGGTCTTTAATATGACCCGACCGCAAGTAGAACTTGCGATCTCTCAATCAAGAGGCAGACACACTAACCACTAGGCCAGCTCACAGTATACACTACCGTTCAAAAGTTTGGGGTCACCCAGACAATTTTGTGTTTTCCATGAAAAGTCACACTTTTATTTACCACCATAAGTTGTAAAATAAATAGAAAATATAGTCAAGACATTTTTCTGCCCAATCAACCCCACAAATGTGATGCTCCAGAAACTCAACCTGCTCAAAGGAAGGTCAGTTTTATAGCTTCTCTAAAGAGCTCAACTGTTTTCAGCTGTGCTAACATGATTGTACAAGGGTTTTCTAATCATCCATTAGCCTTCTGAGGCAATGAGCAAACACATTGTACCATTAGAACACTGGAGTGAGAGTTGCTGGAAATGGGCCTCTATACACCTATGGAGATATTGCACCAAAAACCAGACATTTGCAGCTAGAATAGTCATTTACCACATTAGCAATGTATAGAGTGGATTTCTGATTAGTTTAAAGTGATCTTCATTGAAAAGAACAGTGCTTTTCTTTCAAAAATAAGGACATTTCAAAGTGACCCCAAACTTTTGAACAGTAGTGTATACATATGTACAGTACATAATTTACACACTAGGGATTGCTTTTACGATTTGACCAATATATATTCACTAGTTGTTGCTGTATGGAGCTGTAGATTGGTTGAGGAGGTCAAGAAAGTTAAATATACTTTGTTATTCTGAAATATTTCAGACTACATGAAACCAATTCTACACTCAACTGCACATTATGAATGCACTGGGATTGTTTATGTATTTATTTATTTATTTATTGTTTCTCATCTGCTTCTGAACAATTCCTCCTTTATGATTAATAAAAGTAATTTAAATTTCAATTGAACCCTGGTCATGACCAGTGCTGTGCAAAAGAGAACATTTAGTGCCATGGATATGTCACTATCCAATCTCATTCAATTAGTTTTGAGTCCCACATATCAGCTCACAGCCAATCCAGATTCATTCTCAGACACTATTGAGGTCGGAGTTGAACATGGTGTTTCAACACAGGTCATTACAGCCTGGAAAAGCCTATTAGCTGCTGCTGTGGACATAGCAACCTGCAGCTCAGGAACGTCAGTCATTAAGCTTAAGGAGAGCTCCGTTGTTGAGTTTCTATGCTGCTCACTTTCAGCTCCAGAATCAACTATTTGAAATGACCTGCCAGGTCTTTCATATGATTATGTTTTAAAAATTGGTGTATCCTTAAATAGTGTAATATCATCCAAAGATTTATTACTTTTGCATATTTTAACTGCACTAAAAACTCTCGGATAATCGTGTTCTGAATATTTTACCTTATGGAAAAGATGGCTTTTTTTTCTGATCAACAAGCAATTTATACTTATATGTATTCATGAATGCGAATGTCCTCACTTCTGATCTAAACTGTCCATAATTTCTCTATCAGTCTGTATAATCTGTCTGATATTGCTGCTGTTTCTTGTCCATGACTGACAGGGTCAGTTGTTTCTACAAGACCGTACTAGATCAATTAGAAAAAAGTTTTCTATAGCCGTCTCATCTTATTGTGCTCACTGCTGACTCAACTCGTCTTTATTTCCAAAGTGCAATGCCAAGTGTACAGCCTAAACAATACATAGGCTTTATGTACTACAAAAAAGCTGACCCTGGAAATCTCTTCTATAAAACTTGGTTTCTGAAAATTAATTTACTCTATTTTTCTCTTCTGCGCTATTGTTTGTTTACCTCTGTGAATATCCTCATCAAATATGCTGGTCATGTTCGAATTATATCACAGTGGACCACCCTGGAGAGATCGCTGCTGTGAAATTAATTGTTTTAGCTTTTATCTGAACCCAGTTTTCACCATGCAGAGTAAAACTGTTCTGAACACTCAGATTCTTCAACATACCCTGTGTCCAAAATCACTCACTACTCACGATATAGTGAGTAGTGAGTGATATGGGCGGCACTGTGGTGTAGTGGTTTGCACTGTCGCCTCACAGCAACAAGGTTCTGGGTTCAAGCCCAGTGGCCGACGGGGGGGCCTTTCTGTGTGGAGTTTGCATGTTCTCCCTGTGTCTGCATGGGTTTCCTCCAGGTGCTCTGGTTTCCCCCACAGTCCAAAGACATGCAGTGATGTTAACATGTTGGGCTGAAGTGCCCTTGAGCAAGGTACCTAACCTCTAACTGCTCCCTGGGCACTGTAGTATGGCTGCCCACTGCTGTGTGTGTGTGTTCACTGCTTCAGATAGGTTAAATGCGGAGGATGAATTTCACTGTGCTTGAGTGTGCATGTGACAAATAAAGGCTTCTTCTATATAGTGAGTTTGACATTTTGTAGTGCTGTCCGAATGTATAGTGAGAATTATTACACCCTATATAGTGCACTCATAGTATCCCACAATGCACCGTGAAAAGTAGTGTACAACCGATGGTCACTAACCAAGCAATATATTCCATCATGCATTGTGGTTGCACTGAAAGAAAAAAAAATGTGTTGGGGTGAATGGATGGACATTATAAACAGACATTCAAGTACAATTAAAAATAGTAAGAGAACAGGAAAAAAGCTAAAATAGAATAAGGCAGATAAAATACAAGAATAAAAGTTAGAGTGCAGAGTGAGGAATTAACCAAAAGCCTCAAGTTTGATTTAATAAAAGGCAGCGGCAAAGAAGAAAGTATTCAGCCTTGCTTGATTTGATTTGATTTGATTTAGGTTTTCCACATGTACATTTACAATAAAGTACACATTTAATTATTGTAAAGACGTAAAAAAACCGAGGATAACACAAAAAAGTCTAATAAAATGACTTATTTCCATTGTGGTCCTCATAAAAAATTACAAAATGGTGACAATATGATAGAGGACAAAAATTACAAAAATGTATAAGTAAACAAAGTGTATAAAAATAACATTAATAATATTATTAATAAATAAATTTAAGAAATATAACTATCACATTTTATATATCACAAAATATCACAATTGTTATCACAGAAATTGAATAACAATTTACAAACATATTAAAAGTACATGAGAGCTTTAAAAGAACTGAAAGATGCAGCAGACACAAAGTACTTTGCATTGATTAATGTGGGAAATACGCTCAGTATAATATGTATTTATCACAAAAATACATGCATGTATTTATTATTTTGAAAACCCACCAGCCGATTGATCTGGCACGTTTTAATTGTGCGACAGTAATGATGTCAATAACGGCACGGCGGAGTAGCATCCAAAAGTTTTTTTTTTCATTTTACCAATGAGCTCAATATATAGTCCTCTATATAGAATTCCCTAGAGAGTGAGTAGGGAGTAGTGAACGAGTGAGTGATTTCAGACACCGCCATGATTTTCTGTTACTTTATTCTTTTAATTGCATCGGTATACTGTGAGTATTTGTTTCTATTAAAGATTGCATCATTTTTTTTTAAGTCACCTTTAACACCTTTTTGAAATATTCATCATAGTTCTTTTGAAATTCTGGCAGCAGTCAATAAAATATCTTTTCATGCTCACTAAAATGGCAGATTAAACAAATGATATGGCCCTTTCTTGAAAACAGTTCTCCAATAAATTCTCTGCACAAGTAAAAATTGCATTCAGTTTCGCTGTCGCAAATGTAATTGTTAACGATGACTTGTAATATTGTTCGGACTGATTCACCTTGAGCGACTACAAAAGATTCTAAAACCCTTAAACTGAGAGTCACCAATAATAGGCATTGCTGCTGTAACCATGGAAACAGTAATCTCAACACATAGTGTCTCTAGCTCTTTCCTTCTCAGATATGATGCCCTTGTTAGGGATAAAGAGAAGAGTGCACGCAGCAGAGGCTCAGCCATGTAGTAAAGCGTAGTATATCCAAGGGACAGGTAATTGGTTCTGTGTTAGTTGTGAGTTGTGGAAAGTTTTTACTGACTAGTGTTAGTTAATATGAACTTATATTAGGTGTATTATCTAATTTGCACTGTTATTCAGTTACACTTGACAGTGAAATCCTTTGAAGGGACTACACTACATTAGTGTTTCTCCAGTCCATGAATCAGTGTCCATGTTCTATATATAATGCCTGGTGCACACGAGAGCATTTTCCAATCTAAAACATGGGACACCACAGACATAACAGCAGATTTGACTGATTTTTAGTACGTTCATTGTAAGAATGCACAAACCAAAAATTCAGTCAAGATACTGGAGACACTTGGCGTTTATTCCTGAACAATTTCAGAGTTGTGATTCCAAGGACTTGGGATCTCACAGAAACTCATGTTATCAAACATGGCTTCAGAGCAAAATCATGAAGGTGGACCATCATTGTCAGCTGGTTGCACTTGTGTGTGCTATATATTGCATAGAAAATTTAAACACAAGAAAAAAAAATGATTTGGGGAAGCCATGGCCTAATGGTTAGAAAAGCAGCTTCGTGACCAAAAGGTCACCAGTTTTACCCCTTTTCCACCAAATCAGTTCCAGGGCTGGTTCGGAGCCAGTGCTGGTGCTGGTTCACAACTCGTTCAACTTGCGAGCCAGCTGAGAACCAGTTTGCTTTTCTATAGCTCGCGGTGCTAAGCGGAGCCACATCATTACGTCGCTGTATACGTCAGTTAAGGTGCTATGTTTACATAAACCTTGGCGCGAATATCAAAGCAAAAACAGCATGGAAGAAGCAGCAGCGGCAACAACAACAACAATAATAATGGATGACTTCACGTTTGTACAGCTGCTGCTTCTCATCGTTTAAAAATGGTGATCTTTTGCGGTCTTGTTATTGGTCTTAACAACTCCGGAAAGAGTTGGTGCTAGCCTGGAACCGGTTTTTCTAGCCCCAGAGCCAGTTCTTTGTCAGTGGAAACAGAAAACCCGGTTCCAAACTAAGCACTGGCCCCGAACCAGCCCTGGAACTGATTTGGTGGAAAAGGGGCATTTGATTCCCTGGACCAGAAGGAATAGCTTAAGTACCCTTGAGCAGGGCACTTATCCCCGGACTGCTCTGGGAATGTTTTACATTGCTCTGGATAAGAACATCTGCTAAATGTCATTAATGTAATGTATTTGCAGCTCATCATTTGGAGGTGCGCTGAAAATGAAGTTTTATTGTTTATTGTCTACACAAGTATGCAACATCTGGTTGATGGCGCATCCCAGTTACCTTGCTCTCACTGGCTATTGTGGGTTTCTGTTTAGTATTCCATTCCTGTTCCTTTCGCATGACAAGGTTTCCAATAATAAGTATCAAACATGATTGGATATATATATATGATTCGAAATCAGGGAGACACCAATCCAGTCAGTAACATTAAGATTATGTCTGGAAAAAAAATAGATCAATAAAAAAATAAAAAAATAATAAAACCTCACACTACAGGATAATTTGGTTCAGACCAGCTTTGAATTGGGGAATGCCCTCCAATCAGGGGCGATTTCTCAGAGACAACAAGGGAAGCCGAGCTTCCCCTAAAATTCTCTCCCCAAACTGCGGCATCTACGACGTTGAATTCTCATTAAAACAATAACTTGCATAACATAATATATGCCCAAGATTGTATTTACGTTCATAACTATCCTGTAACTTATTTGAGTGATGTCTGATGAACTTGCAGTCCGCTACGAGAATCACCTTTGCTGCCAGACTGTAACCAGCGTTGCCAGATACTGCTGACGTTTTCCAGCCAAAATATGTTCAAAACCCGCCAAAATGCACTTAAAACCACCCAATCTGGCAACACTGGCTGTAACCTTTCTTATTTCAACGGGATCTATGACTGGCAGCCGGGTATCCGTTGCAGTCTATGAGAGGGCTCTGAACAGCCAATTTCGGCTAGTTGTTATTGGTTAAAATCAACAAAATCGTCACTTCCAGGGAAGCCGGGCTTCTCTGGGACTAAACGAGACAGTGGGAGGGACAAGAAGCCGGGCTGATGAAGGATTATTGGAGGTAGTGTTTGAAAGACATGAGGAGGGCGGGCTCTGTACTTCGGCGTCGGCGAGGAACACAGAAGTATGATCAGTCAGTCCCCAGTGGATGTCGAGAAAGTGTAGTCCTGTGCCAAAGTGCTGTCCGACTTTCTTTTCATATAAACGTTTCTTCTCATTGATGTCTCTGTACATTACTCTGTAAATAAATGTAAATATTACTCGTTGTGCTCCGTTAACTTTCATCCATTCTACCAGTTTGATCATTCGCAAATTCACTCGTTTATTTCATTTGTAGTTCAATCTGGTTGTAGGCTAGCTTGAGCCTTATTGGGATCTGCAGTGCTAGCTGCTAACAGAAATTGGTGAAGTCTCTGGAAAGCACAACCAGCTAGTATGACAGGGTCACAGACCATTTTCTGGAAAAGGAGCAGAGGGCAGAATTTGTGTATAAATAGTGTGCATCATATAATGTTCATGAATCTGAAGTGTGTATATTGTTCAGTAATGTTAAGAGAATGGTGGGCTCTGTGTTATAGGTTATACCTGGGTATAATATTCAAGGTTCTGTGTGTTGCATAGCCTACCTGGTTATGAATTTCCAGACTGTGTTGCAGAAGATGTTCAAGGATGTGTTGCACAGCTGGGTGTTGTGTTAAAGACTCTGTGTTGCATATCAGGGTATGATGTTCAAGGCTCTTCATTGAATAGCCAGTGATTTTTGGATGTTTGATATTTTTGATTAAGGATATGAGGCACTAGCCTGGCAAGCCAGACTATAACATGAAATGTACAAGCAAAAATACTTTCTGCCACTAGGTAGGGTTGTCTAGTTCACTATGCTAATGGAGCACACCTTTCTATGCTTTGATATCCGGCCTACAGGTTTTACGATGAATGCGTAAAATGGGCTTCCCCTGTTTTAAAAAACAGCAGCCGCCACTGCCTCCGATAGTCTGTCGGGGCAAATCAGAACCAAAATCTGCCCAATTATCCTCTAGTGTGGGGCACAAATAATATCACATTGGTTATGTTTGCCTTTTTAAACAAGCATGACTTGGCTTGCCAAGATTCTATACTAAACTAATCAGACCAAAATTAAAAAAAACAAAAAACGAAACAAAAAAAAACCTTAAAATGAATCACAGCAAAATTAGAATTATATAAATCACTGGACTAGATTTATATGGGACCCTGCAAAGCATAAGGGGTCTTGAATCACCCTTTAATTTGCGATAATGACAAGCTCGCAGTACATTATCCTGCTCATTACATGGCTTCTTACTGAAGAAATCAATAATTTGACACAAAATACTGATTTAAGCTGATTTTATTGATAGAAGGCTAGTAGAATGCTGTAGAAGGCTACCAGAGAATGCTGTAACTGACAAACAGAATTGAGTATTAAATTAAGCCGTGTAATAAACTGTAATTACAAACCACAAAAATAAATCCAAATATACTAACTTCAGAATTTTATGGAATCAGTAGATCATTCCTTTTCATAAAATTTAAGTACAGTCAAACCCTCAAACCTTTTTTTCTGTTTTTCAACAATTAATTTGCTTCAGAATAATTTTGATTAAGCCAATGATTATGATTGTACCATTATTATTATCTCATCTCATTATCTCTAGCTGCTTTATCCTGTTCTACAGGGTCGCAGGCAAGCTGAAGCTTATCCCAGCTGACTACGGGCGAAAGGCGGGGTACACCCTGGACAAGTCACCAGGTCATCACAGGGCTGACACATATGGCCCTTTTCCACTACCCTTTTTCAGCTCACTTCAGCTCGCTTCAGCTCACTTCAGCCCGACACGGCTCGCGTTTCGACTACCAAAGAACAGCACGACTCAGCTCGCTTCAGCCCTGCTTAGCCCCTAAAACTCGCACCGTTTTGGAGTGGGGCTGAAGCGAGCCAAAGCGAACCGAGTGAGACTGGGGGCATGAGCAGACACTCCCCTGTGCACTGATTAGTGAGGAGGAGTGTCCTCACATGCCCACACACGCCCCGCGAGCACGCTGGGATCTGTAAACACTGTAAACCCGGAAGAAGAAGAAGAATTACGAATTACGAGAATTTCTGAAGCCTTATGCGCCTCGCCTCATCTATACGCTCTTGCCAGTATCTGTTGGCGTTGTCGGTGACAACAAGCCACAGCACCAAGACCAGCAACACTAACGACTCCATGTCCTCCATGTTTATTGTTTACTATTCGGGTCGTGAGACTACCGCTTAAAAGATCACTGATGTCACTGTTTGCGCTGCTTAACGACATCACGTGACGTCCACCCACTTTCGCTAACTCCACCCAATGTGTCCACCCACTTCCAGCCAGCACGGTTCGGCGCGGTTGTAATCGAAATGCAACTCCAACAGCCCCGCTAAGCTCGACTCAGCCCAACTCAGCACGGCACGGCTCAGCCCAACTCAGCCGCGTTGGTAGTGGAAAAGCGGCAATAGACACAGACAACCATTTACACTCACATTCACACCTACGGTCAATTTAGAGTCACCAGTTAACCTAACCTGCATGTCTTTGGACAACAATATGTCTTTTAACAACAACAACAATAATAATAATAATAATAATAATAATAATAATAATAGGGCGTCACGGTGGTGTAGTGGTTAGTGCTGTCGCCTCACAGCAAGAAAGTCCTGGGTTCGAGCCCAGCGGCCAGTGAGGGCCTTTCTGTATGGAGTTTGCATGTTCTCCTCATGTTTGTGTGGGTTTTCTCCAGATGCTCTGGTTCCCCCCACAGTCCAAAGATATGGAGATTAGGTTAATTGGTGGCTCTAATGCCGCTGTTCCACTACAAACGCGGCTGAGTCGGGCTGAGCCGTGCCGTGCTGAGTCGAGCTGAGTGGGGCTGTTGGAGTTGCATTTCGACTACAACCGCGCTGAACCGTGCTGGCTGGAAGTGGGTGGACACATTGGGTGGAGTTAGCGAAAGTGGGTGGACGTCACGTGATGTCGTTAAGCAGCGCAAACAGTGACATCAGTGATCTTTTAAGCGGTAGTCTCACGACCCGAATAGTAAACAATAAACATGGAGGACATGGAGTCGTTAGTGTTGCTGGTCTTGGTGCTGTGGCTTGTTGTCACCGACAACGCCAACAGATACTGGCAAGAGTGTATAGATGAGGCGAGGCGCATAAGGCTTCATAATTCTCGTAATTCTCCTTCTTCCAGGTTTACGGTGTTTACAGATCCCAACGTGCTCGCGGGGCGTGTGTGGGCATGTGAGCACACTCCTCCTCACCAATCAGTGCACAGGGGAGTGTCTGCTCACGCCCCTAGCCTCACTCGGCACGGTTTGGCTCGCTTCAGCCACACTCCAAAACGGTGCGAGTTTTAGGGGCTAAGCAGGGCTGAAGCGAGCTGAGTCGTGCTGGTTTTTGGTAGTCGAAACGCGAGCCGTGTCGGGCTGAAGTGAGCTGAAGCGAGCTGAAGTGAGCTGAAAAAGGGTAGTGGAAAAGGGCCATAAATTGACCGTAGGTGTGAATGTGAGTGTGAATGGTTGTTTGTCTATGTGTCAGCCCTGCGATAACCTGGTGACTTGTCCAGGGTGTACCCTGCCTCTCGCCCATAGTCAGCTGGGATAGGCTCCAGCTTGCCTGTGATCCTGTAGAACCGTATAAGCAGCTACAGATCATGGATGGATGATAATAATAATAATAATAATAATAACAATTTTTCTTCAATTAATCAAACTTTTTTCAAGAATGTTATCAAAAGTCTGTGAAGAAAACAAACCAATGAAACCAATATTGTTGAAAAAGTGGCTGGTCACGTTCTACTCTATGATTGCACTTGCATTCAGCCATTATAGCTAACTTGTACTTTCAGGCTGTGGCTTTGGAATGAACACTTAAGGGAGTAGTAACAATTTAAATCCAGATAGCATCAACTAATTTCAATATCTCCACATTTCTCACCTCTCTGGAACTGACTGACTGCCCTCTGCATGAATAATGATATTAGGAGGCATCTCAAATATTTTTCATCCATCCATTCATTATCTATAACCGCTTATCCTGTACAGGGTCACAGGCAATCTGGAGCCTATCCCAGCTGACTATGGGTGAAAGGCAGGGTACACTCTGGACAAGTCGCCACATCATCACAGGGCTGACACATAGAGACAAACAACCATTCACACTCACATTCACACCTACGGTCAATTTGGAGCCACCAATTAGCCTAACTTGCATGTCTTTGGACTGCGAGGGAAACTGGAGCACCCAGAGGAAACCCACACGGACACGGGGAGAACATACAAATTCCACACAGAAAGGCCCCTGGTGGCCACGGGGCTCAAACACAAAACCTTCTTGCTGTGAGGCGACAGTGCTAACCACTACACCACTGTGCCGCCCTCAAATATTTCCTGTCCTACTAAATGTACAGATAATCTGATCGAAGATGCAAGAGTGAATTTAAAAATTGCAATTCCCTCAACTCACAGTGAGTATCTTTGTCATTTCTACTGTGAAAATAAAAGCAAATTTGATATGGTCGGATAGTTGTTGTCTTTCTTATAATAATAATAATAATAATAATAATAATAATAATAATATTCAACTTATGTAGCACCTTTCTCACACCCAAGGTCATTTTACAATTACAAAATAATCCACCAAAAGAGGGTTAGGATGTAATTCCACTGGTGTAGCTACTCACAATCCCACCAAAAGCCACATGAAGGTATGTGGCACACCGCCTGCAACACCACTGGACAACATCGCTCAGAACACTGCATGGATCTACAAAGCGAGCACTGAAGCACCACCACAAAGAGCGCTGGTACAGTATGTCCCAAACTGCCTATACAGCTGCCACGATGCCACCAGGCAACATCGCTTGGAACGCTGTACCAAGCACAGAAGCACTGCCGCACAGAACGCTGGACAACCCCGATGTTAAAAAGAGCAACAAGCTCACTGCAGTCCACAGTGAGAAGAACAGGTATCACCCATGGTGCACCAAGGCCTGAGGAAATCAATGTCCAAAACTTGGTCAAGAGCTATGCCACAACCGACAGACAAAACATTCAAACAAAGAACAAACATCAAACTATACAAACACAGAAAGAAAACCAAAGTGAAAAAAAGAAAAATAGCAATTGTTTCCAGGCAAAACAAACCTCATCCAGCAGCACTTATTTTATACCTATATGTTGATAATGGGTTCGAGCCCAGTGGCTGATGGGGGCCTTTCTGTCTGGAGTTTGCATGTTCTCCCCGTATCTGCGTGGGTTTCCTCCGGGTGCTCCGGTTTCCCCCACAGTCCAAAGACATGCAGGTTAGGCTAATTGGTGTCTCTAAATTGACTGTAGGTGTGAATCTGAGTGTGAATGGTTGTCTGTCTCTGTGTCAGCCCTGCGATAACCTGGCGACTTGTCCAGGGTGTACCCCGCCTCTCTCCCATAGTCAGCTGGGATAGGCTCCAGCTTGCCTGCAACCCTGTAGAACAGGATAAGCGGCTACAGATAATGGATGGATGGATATTGATAATGGTAATATTTCTCAATCATCAGCATTTCTCAACCCCATTTTCATAGTCCTATGAAAATCCATGGCCTTGAGTTTGACATTTCAAAGTCATTCAAGGTGAAAGTTCATGGTGCCAAATGAAAGCCCATATGGCACTTCCCATTAGTTGATAATGATAAATATCTGTCTACCATCAACCATTTTCAAGTTACAACCCTCTGAAAACCCATGACCTTGAGTTTGACCTTTCAAAGTCACTCAAAGTCAAAGATCATGGTGCCAAATGAAAGGCCATATGGGAGTTCCTATATGCTCATAATTTGTCTATCATTTGTCTATCATTTGTCTATTGCCAACCGTTTTTGAGTTATAATGGAAAATATGTTATTTTGACCGAAAGGTTGACCTTTCTGGTGACCTTGACCTGATTACCCCCAAAATTTAAGCAGGTAATGTATGGACCATTGCCCACCTACACTAAAAATGTGAAGTCAATCGGTACAACTGTCTAGAGGCTAGATTGTTAACAGACACACAAACAAACCGCACTGATTACAATACCTCACTCCCCTTACTCCATCTTGGATGAGATAAAAAATCTCCAGTGAGAAGCAGCAGCCAAAAATGCACACAGCATATGCTCAACCAGAAATGGAAACAAAGTAATCCATCCATTATCTATAGATAGTTTTCACATGACGTCACAGAGTCGGGGATTCCCTGGTGGCGGCCATCTTGCGGGGCAAGCTTACCGTACGGGTCACTGAGCACACATTGTAATGCGCGAGTTACATTTATTTATATATTATTTACATTTATAGTTACATTATTACTATTTAAAGCTAGCAATGGTGCACACCTGTTGTATTCACGGCTGTCATAATAGGTCAAATGATGAAGTCAAGCGGAGCTTTTATGTAATTCCCACTGTACGGGAGCACGAAGGCGAGCAAACAAAGAAGCTCAGCATACAAAGGAGAAACCTATGGCTTGCGAGAATCAACCGCAAGGATTTTCAGCCTTCCAGACACAGCAAAGTCTGCTCCGATCATTTTATAAGTGGTAAGTTGTTTAAATAAACAATCAATTGTGTTTAAGTTTGTTTTTGGAAACCAAAACATTGTGTAAACAATCTCTAGAGAATGCCTAACTGGAACCGCTGAGTGTACGTTTACATTGTAATGTACACTAATATCGCTCATTTGTCACGTTTCTAAGTTTATACTGACATGGTACTGTAATACCACTAATGGATGTAAAATTTGTCTTAAATCAACTCGATATTATACACACACATATTTATATGCAGTGTTGAGAGCTCTAAAATTCCAGTGTTTACATACCTTGGCTTGTCACTTGGTTTTATATGGTGGACTTCACGGACCCAGCCACAGACAAAATAATTGTATGACTCCAGCGACTTGTATGCTTTGAGGTCGTCAAGTGTGTAGGCACTTTTAGTATTCACGAAATAGTTCACAATATCAGGGTACGATATGGATGGCAGCCCTGCATAGTCACTTGAAAATGCTTCTTTGTCCACTTCGTAGGGGTCAATTCCCCCAATCAAGGCCAGTTTGGCTGCATACCGTTGTCATGAGATGTCGTCCAATGTATCCATATACTTCCGTTTGCTTGATTTTGCCGACATTGATCTTTATTTTAGAAAACTGACTATATAACTTAATAAATTCTTCCGAGATAACGTAGCCGGTAGTGGCGATGGTCCGTTTTGTTTGCCCCGCAAGATGGCGGCTGGGGGGCGTTCCCCAGAACGCCGTGACGTCAGTGAAAACTATCTATACCACTTATTCATCAGGGTCATGGGGAAAACTTGAACCAATCCCAATTGACTTCAGATTAGAGGTGGGTACACCCTGGGCAGGTTGTCAATCTATAGATAGTTTTCACTGACGTCATGGCATTCCGGGGAACGCCCCCCAGCCGCCATCCTGGGGGGCAAACAAAACAGACCATCGCCACTACTGGCTACGTTATCTCAGACGAATTTATGAAGTTATATAGTCAGTTTTCTAAAATAAAGATCAATGTCGGCAAAATCAAGCAAACAGAAGTATATAGATACATTAGATGACATCTCACAACAACGGTATGCAGCCAAACTGGCCTTGATTGGGGGAACTGACCCTACGAAGTGGACAAAGATGCATTTTCAAGTGACTATGCAGGGCTGCCAAAGCCTGAAACTGCCAAAGCCTGCTCCAAAGCCTGAAACTGACTTCATCAAACTTTAAAGGCTGTCTGATATATACAACTTTATATATTCACAGTGCGCCTTTTGGCGGATGCCGCCTGAATCGCGCAGAACAAAAAAAAAACAGTTTAAATCGGGAAGCTGCGCACATTTGCGCAGTCCTACACACCGCTCAGGCTGCACAAATGTGCGCAGCTTCCCGATTTAAACTGTTTTTTTTCTCATCCTTATACTTCCTGTTTCATGGACTGTAACAGATTTGCTTATTTAGTAATTTTAATACAGAATTTACTTTGAAATTATAATCAGACACTCCAACTCCCCCCCCCCCCAAAAAAAAGATCGGACCTGCGCGATTCAGGTGGCATCTGCCAAAAGGCGTGCTGTTTGTATCCCAAACACAAATCAAATCATACAGAATAGACCTAAAATGTTTTTCAAAAATGACCCTTGCATGAGTGAAGTGACAAGTTTCAAATAGAAACGTGACAAACGAGCGATATTAAGTGTACATTACAATGTAAGCGTACACTCAGCGGTTCCAGTTAGGCATTCTCCAGAGATTGTTCACATGATGTTTTGGTTTCCAAAAACAAACTTAAACACAATTGTTTATTTAAACAACTTACCACTTATAAAATGATCGGAGCAGACTTTGCTGTGTTTGGAAGGCTGATAATCCTTGCGGTTGATTCTCGCAAGCCATAGATTTCTCCTTTGTATGCCGAGTTTGTTTGCTGCCTTAGTGCTCCCGTACAGTGGGAATTCCATAAAAGCTCCGCTTGACTTCATCATCTGACCTATTACGACAGCCATGAATACAACAGGTGTGCACCATTGCTAGCTTTAAATAGTAGTAATGTAACTATAAATGTAAATAATATATAAATGAATGTAACTCGCGCGCTACAATGTGTGCTCAGTGACCCGTATGGTAAGCTGGCCCTCCAAGATGGCCGCCACCAGGGAATCCCCGACTCTGTGACGTCATGTGAAAACTATCTATTGCATGGCTAACACAAAGACAAACAACCATTCACACCCACATTCTCATGTATGAGCAATTTAGAGTCACCAGTTGCTTCTTTTGTCTCTTGTCAAAGGCACTATTCAAATAAAATTGACTTGACTTAATCCGCATATCTTTGGTCTGTGGAAGTAAGCCAGAGCATCCAGAGGAAACTAATGCCGCTTTTCCACTACAAACGCGGCTGAGTCGGGCTGAGCCGTGCCATGCTGAGTTGGGCTGAGTCGAGCTGAGCGGGGCTATTGAAGTTGCATTTCGACTACAACCGCGCTGAACCGTGCTGGCTGGAAGTGGGTGGACACATTGGGTGGAGTTAGCGAAAGTGGGTGGACGTCACGTGATGTCATTAAGCAGCGCAAACAGTGACATCAGTGAGCTTTTAAGCGGTAGTCTCACGACCCGGATAGTAAACAATAAACATGGAGGACATGGAGTCGTTAGTGTTGCTGGTCTTGGTGCTGTGGCTTGTTGTCACCGACAACGCCAACAGATACTGGCAAGAGCGTATAGATGAGGCGAGGCGCATAAGGCTTCAGAAATTCTCGTAATTCGTAATTCTTCTTCTTCCGGGTTTACGGTGTTTACAGATCCAGCGTGCTCGCGGGGCGTGTGTGGGCATGTGAGGACACTCCTCCTCACCAATCAGTGCACAGGGGAGTGTCTGCTCACGCCCCCAGCCTCACTCAGCTCGCTTTGGCTCGCTTCAGCCCCACTTCAAAACGGTGCGAGTTTTAGGGGCTAAGCAGGGCTGAAGCGAGCTGAGTCGTGCTGTTTTTTGGTAGTCGAAACGCGAGCCGTGTCGGGCTGAAGTGAGCTGAAGCGAGCTGAAGTGAGCTGAAAAAGGGTAGTGGAAAAGGGCCATAACACAGGCATGAGGGGAACATGGAAATTTTGCACAAAAAGACTCCAGTCACCCAGGAAGGTCAAACCCAGGATCTTCTTGCTATGACAGTGCTAACCACTGCAGCACCATGCCACCCCCTGTTCTCTTTCTTGTCCGAATAAAATGGATGTTCAGTTGTAATTAGGAAGCAAAGTGCTGCTCAATCAAGCTCCTGGATCGTGCGGAAAGAGATATGAGGTGCCTGAGACTGTCTGACATTCTGCACTTGGCCCTATCCAGCCTGTTATAATTGAGAGTGTTAAATCAGAACCGGATTCATGATGGGAGTTTTTGGAACAAACTCCTGCTGCTTCTCCCAAACAGCACATTTACTGAAATAATAAATCAGAGGCTGGGTTTGTTATTGTTGTTTTTCTTTTATAAGTTATTTCTTACAATTTCACAGTTTGGCAGCACCTGCACCTCTGAGCATGAGACTAACTCGGTCTGTCGTAAATTATGGCCATTCAGCATTTGTCTGCAGTTTCGGATGAGCGGCACTCAGAGGATAGGCAGGGCATATGGAACTTGTTACCCAAAAATAGCACCATGATGCAAGAAATAAGTGTTTCAGTCCAGTTTTAATAGCAGACTGCCATTTGGGATATTCTAAGTTTGGCATGTGATAATTAATTACTATAATTATTTACTGGGAAAAAATACAACAAAAGGAAAGATCATGTTCTCCAAAAATTAATCAAATTCATTTTATTCTCATCTCATTATCCTGTTCTACAAGGCCGCAGGCAAGCTGGAGCCTATCCCAGCTGACTATGGGCGAAAGGCAGAGTACACCCTGGACAAGTCGCCAGGTCATCACAGGGCTGACACATAGGTGGAGTTTACATTAGACTGTATCAGCAGATCATCAGATTAATGTTTTTAAAACAATTAGCGTGCACACAGCAACGCCAATACACGATTCGCGTGCACACAGCAACGCCAATACACGGATACGCTCAGCTCCGCAGGCATCCTGCGCTCCAAATCACTCCGACCTGAACAGCAAGTGCCCTCTGGAGGGTGCGCACTCCGGCCCTGCGCAGCTCACAGAGCGCGCGAGTGAAGTGCACGAGCAGTGATTTGGGACTGAGCCGCTGTGTGTGTGATCCTAGTGCATATCGGGCATGCGCGTCACTTACCACTTGCAAGTGGAAGGATGGCAAGCCTAAAGACAATCATAACTACACAATGGGCAGTATTTGCATCAGTATTTGCAGTGTTTTCATACTTTTATACTCTTTAATGAAAGGTGATACAAGGCGGAAGTCCGCGCCGTTTTTCAGCAGTCGCGTCACATGACCAACGCCAGCGAATCAGGAAGGTGGATGTCACAGTGACGTTGTCCAATGACGACGCCAGCTAGAGCTCAGCACAGCATATCCGCGTATTCTCAATGTTTACACAGCACCGGACCAGACACGATCTGGATTGAATACGTGGACCCTGGCGGATTCCCGTTTCCCGGCGTTTTAATGTAAACGGACAGTGCATCCGCGAAGAAAACGAGACAGATACGGTCTAATGTAAACTTGGCCATAGACACAGACAACCATTCACACTCACAGTCAATTTAGAGTCACCAATTAACCTAACCTGCATGTCTTTGGGGGAAACCGGAGCACCCGGAGGAAACCCACATGGACACGGGGAGAACATGCAAACTCCACACAGAAAGGCCCTCGCCGGCCATGGGGCTCGAACCCGTGCCTTCTTGCTGTGAGGCGACAGCGCTAACCACTACACCACCGTGCCGCCCCTCATTTTATTCTAAAGAAAATACATTCCCACAGTAACACAAACCCCCATGAGTCTACAGTGAGGAAAGACGTAACAAACACCATAAACTCCCAGGACCAATCCAGGTGTAAACAGAGCCAGCATAAGTGTAACATGACACAATTATAACACTTGCTTTCTCTAAATACATGCACACGACTGACTCTGTTACAAATACACTGCCGTCACATCCTGTCAGCAGGTTTCATCCAATTTCGTTGGGGATATTTGTGGAGGAGAAACATTTTGTGGAAAGTAAGTTCAATTATTATTTTCCTTATAACGTTATTTTTTCCTTAAATGTTCAAAATCTGAAATCTGTGTATTTGTATGCCCTTAGTTCCAAGCTAACCAGGAGCAAAGTTTTTAGACTTTGTTCAGGCTAGCATGGGTGTGACCTGTGGTGACATTTGGTACAATTGTAACTTGTGTTATAATTGTACAGTACAGTATATTGTTTCTGAGGTGTTTCAGGCTGTGAATAGCAGCAAAAGTTTGCAATTCATGCAGAGCCTATAAAAACATGATGCTTTTTTATCACAGAATTATAGTTAAACCTTAGAAGCCATACAACATACCACAAAAATCATTGTTAATATATGAATAGAACATCCATCCATCCATCCATCCATCCACTATCCATAACTGCTCATCCTGTACAGGGTCGTGGGCAAGCTGGAGCCCATCCCAGCTGACTATGGTGGGGTTTACATTAGACCGTATCAGCGGATCATCAGATTAACGTTTTCAAAACGATTAGTGTGCACACAGCAACGCCAATACACGATTCGCGTGCACATAGCAATGCCAATACACGGATACGCTCAGCTCCGCAGACATCCTGCGCTCCAAATCACCCCGCCCTGAACAGCGAGTGCCCTCTGGAGGGTGCGCACTCCGGCCCTGCGCAGCTCACAGAGCGCGCGAGTGAAGCGCACGAGCAGTGATTCGGGACTGAGCCGCTGTGTGTGTGATCTCAGTGCATGTCGGGCATGCGCGTCACTTACCACTTGCAAGTGGAAGGATGGCAAGCCTAAAGACAATCATAACTACACAATGGGCAGTATTTGCATCAGTATTTGCAGTATTTTCATACTTTTATACTCTTTAATGAAAGGTGATAAAAGGCGGAAGTCCGCGCCGTTTTTCAGCAGTCGCATCACATGACCAACGCCAGCGAATCAGGAAGGTGGATGTCACAGTGACGTTGTCCAATGACGACGCCAGCTAGAGCTCAGCACAGCGTATCCGCATATCCTCAATGTTTACACAGCACCGGACCAGACACGATCTGGATTGAATACGTGGACCCTGGCGGATTCCCGTTTCCCGGCGTTTTAATGTAAACGGACAGTGCATCCGCGAAGAAAACGAGACAGATACGGTCTAATGTAAACTTGGCCTATGGGCGAAAGGCAGGGTACACCCTGGACAAGTCACCAGATCATCACAGGGCTGACACAGAGACAAACAACCATTCACACCTATGGTCAATTTAGAGCCACCAATCCTTGACTTGCAAGTGACGTCAAAGCAAAATAGAATCCCGGATGTTGGCCATGTTGGTGGATATACAAATGCGGGGTCAAGCGACATTCCATACAAAACATAGTCACACATGCGCAACTCTCTTTGGTTTTCCACTGCTTTAAGTGTTTTTTTTAACTATACCATATCTTTGTGCTGAATATGGTTGTGGTCACAACAGTACTCGTGACCATGGCACATTCTGATTTTTTAGAATTCCATCCATGATTCGGAAAGACGGCGAGGAAACTCTGAGTCTTAGTACGGAAAGGAGACGAGCACGGCTGAACAACATCGGCAGGGCTGATCTAACAGAGGCTAAAACCAAAACAGCTCGTGTTTGCAGTGATCATTTTATCTCAGGTGAGATTCACAAGCTTTCTTGATAATATAATGGAAGAATTTTATTTCATGTTGCAAGAATTTTGTTATAAAATGAGAATTTTCTTGTCGTGGTTCACTCGGTTGTTGTTATAATTTTAACACGTGTATTACCATTTTGCTTCTAGGAGCGCCAGCAAAATTATACGATAGAAACAATACAGACTGATAGAGACAATACAGCACCTACTCAGAACATGGGCTGTGTTTCGTCCAAGGTCGGACTTGATTCTGCGGCAGCCAAACCAGATAGAACATGATACCTGGGTACTCGATGGTCAGTAGAAGTGTCTTATCTTCAGAAAAGTCTGACTTTTTGAAATAATATGAGTCAAAACCACACATACCTATCTTCTCTTTGTATCGAATCTTCGCTCAACTGTTCAAATCGTGGTAATACTGAGAAAATTCAGCATTGTTTACAGACATGTTGTTAGGGTTTTGCTGGGAATCGAACCCGGATCACTGGTGGTGTAGTGATCCAGCAAACCCCCACTAGGCCACCAGGGGAATGACTCAAGTGCAGAGGCGTGAGGCGAAAGTAGAGTATCAAAAAAACAGTTTATTTACAATATATACACAATCCAGGGCAAAAAACAAAAAGTATAATCCAAAGGTTCAAAGTCCAAAAAATGAGAAAAGAAGAGGCCAAATGCAAAACGCTCAGAAGATCCAAAAGGGTAGAACAAATCCAAAGAAAACAAAATATCAAAAAATACAAGAGCATAAGCAAGGTACACAGGAAAGAGGAAACAAACCATAGGTAGCATAAAGACTCCATGACTAGGGACCAAACTGAGGGAGTATATATACACAAAACTAAATGGGAAACAGGTGACACTGATGAGGACAAACAGGCAATCAACACAAACACAAAGCACAGAAACAGTGGCGGCCTCTAGAGGCCAAAACAAACAAGACAAAATAAGGAAATAACAGCGGCCTCTAGAGGCCAAAACAGTCCCAGTCCTAACACATGCTTTCAGCGGCTGCCATCCTAGTTGCTTTGTATATCCACCATCATGGCAGATGCTCATGACATAGCACATTTTGATCACATGGTCAACATTTGATCACATTAGCCTAACTTGCATGTCTTTAGAGGAAACCAGAGCACCCGGAGGAAACCCACGCAGACATGGGGAGAACATGCAAACTCCACACAGAAGGACCCCCACCAGACATTGGGCTCAAACCCAGAACCTTCTTGTTGTGAGGCAACAGTGCTAACCACGACACCACCATGGATAGAACAAAAAAAAAAAAAATGAAAAAAATGAAAACAAAACAAAAAAAGATAATGCTTTTATGAGCTGTACATCTTTACTCAACTATAATACTGTGTGATTGCTCTGGAAATGCTTCTCCACATGTGTATATTGGGCATCTAATGATTTTATGTAATTAATGAATGAATTAATAATGTATTTTCCAAGTTAACCTCAAGAGTATATCACACAGAGTTGTGAATGTATGACAGTTTAGCATTAATTTCTCCTGTTATACCATACATACAGGTTCATGGGGTTTTTCAATGCTACAATTGTGCCACATTGTTGGTAAAGTTTGAATACAGTTTCTGAATAAGTCATAATAGTCATTAAATATGATTTAAGACAAGTAACTGGTCAATATTCATATTCTGTTGTTAACAAGGTCACCTAGACGTGTTGCTTGTGGTCATCGAACCTGATCTTATTAAGAATTCATACAAGAAACAGCAATGTGTTATGGATTTCAGTCAATATTATATGAATGGTGTTGAAACAATAAAGTATTAATGTTAGCTCTGATTGTAAGTCCAATCCAAACTTTCTTAAATTTAAAAATGAATGTGGGTAGATATTAGAGTGTTTTCATTTCATATTTGTAGAAAACAGAACTCGGACAGGGTGGTGGTGACACAAACAGATTCACGCAGGTTCAAATATATAAGCAGCTTTATTTACAAATTAATCAAAGCACATAATCCAAATTGTCAGGCAAAAACCAAAGTGAAATATCTAAAGTTCAAAAAACAAAACCAGTCATACACAAGAGCCAGTTTCTAGCTTACAGTACTAAGGGCCCGGTCCCACAACACTTATAACTATACCTATAAATACAACTATGACTATACCTCTGCCTGAATGTAGTTCCAGTCTGGAGCAGTTACACCACAACTATAATCCCAACTATAATATCGGTTGGTCCTGACACTCAGGGAAATAAATTCATGCAACTTAGGAATAGTTATGGAATTTTTTTTTTTCTGAGTAGTAGCACATTATTCCGGGTCACACTGTACAGCTTGGACTTCAAAACAACCCATGTACACACTCCAGTGATTGACATATGGATAGGTCACGGACTACAGAAATATAATAAAAAAGCATGCAAAATACAGAGTGGTTACGGATTTTAATACAGACGGCTCATGGATGCTATAATTTACTGACTGGTCACGGACATTTCAGTATATTACAGATTGGCTACGGATTTCATATGAATGATGCAATACGGATAAAAAATTAAGAAGTCTAAAACAATGAAATGTTTGGACTGCCGAAGTTCATAATTAAAATAGCTTACCTGCATTTATATGTTTACTTTATTAATTTACTATTGACATTTCACAGAAAATCACATATTCGTGAAAAAAAGATCTGTGCTTTGTATTAGATATATTTTTTTTATTTTCTGTGAATCTGTATTTTGTGACTTCATGATGCAACAAGGATGTACAAAGATGCCCCAGAAAAATAGCACGTCCTCAGACAACATCACATGTAAACAATTACCTGATTGGTCAGATATTTTATCGGATCAGGTCCAGGCCTGGAAAAATTGTTCCAGAAACAATCTCACCAATACGGATAAACCCAGGCCTGGGATATAGGTATCGTTATTGGTCTGGTGTGAGCACCAACCACATAAACTGCAGGGGAGAGATTTATAGTTGTGATCAGAAGTTTACATACAGTGACATGAATGTCATCTTGGATATGAATGTCATGGCAGTATTTGGGCTTTCAGTGATTTCTCTGAACTGTTCTTTTTCTGTGGCAGAATGACTATACAGCATACATCTAAAAAAAATAGAATTCAGTGCACAAATTTTTTATGGTTTTCTGAAATCAGCACTAGGTCAAAAGTATACATACAGCACACCTAATATTTGTGTAAAATGTCTCTTCACAAGATTCACCTTGACCAAACATTTTTGTTTACCACAAACAAGCTTCTGGCAGAATTCTGGTTGGATATTTCATGACTCTTCATGGTAGAACTGGTAGAGTTCAATTATTATTATTTTTTTTTCTTGGCATGGACTCGACTTATAAGCACGGTCCATGTATTTTCAAGAGAGTTGAAGTCAGGACTTGTTTTAAGCTTAATATTAGCCTGCTTTATCCTCCACAACCAGGTCTGATGCATGTTTGGGTTCATTGCCCTGTTGTAAGTCCCAAGTCATGTTCAAGTTTCTGATGGTTTATGCTGAATAATTATGAATTAGTCCTCCTTCATTATTCCATCCACTTTGTGCAATGAACCAGTTCCACTGGCAGCAAAACAGCCCCAGAGCATGATGATCCTACCACCACCTCCAGCTGGTACAGTGTCCCTCTGTACATGGTGGTCATTGTGGCCAAACAACTCAACCTTTGTCTCATCTGACCATACAGCTTTCCTCCAGAAGGCTTTTTCTTTGTGCCTGTGGTCAGCTTCAAACTTTAGTTAAGCTTGAAGGTGTCAATTTTGGAGCAGGGGATTATTTCTTGGATAGCAGCCTCTTAGTCCATGGTGATATAAAACTTACTGAACTATAGACAGTGATCCATCAGCCTCCAGTTCATCGCAGGGCTGTGCCACAGTGGTTCCCAGGTTGTTCCTGACCATCCGAACCAATTTCCTTTCAGTTGAGGGTGACAGTTTGGGTTTTCTTGAAGCAAAGTGGCTTGGCAAAGTGACTACACCTCACAATAACTTACATACAATAGTTTGAACTGATCTTGGGATCTGCAGTTGTTTAGAAATGGCTCTAAGAGACATTCCGGAGTTGTGTACATCTGCAATCCTCTTTCTCAGATCTGCACTGAGCTGCTTGGACTTTCCCATTTTACTGTGTGTTGGTCAATCCAATGAGTGCTGTAAACAAACCCTTTTTATGAAGGCACAAGAAGCTACCAGCTGTAGTCAATCATAATCACTAACAGGAAGTTAAGAGACCTTGGCCTTGGCAAGATAAGAGACATTTTAGAAGTCTCAGCACCTCTGAATTAATAATCTAAGTGAATGTATGTAAATTTTTGAGCCTGTATGTATAATTTTGACCCTGTGTTGATTTCAGAAAACCCAAAATAAATTAAAACTTCTGCACCAAATTCATGGGTTATTTTTTTTCTATTAAAGAAATATGTTGTACAATCATTTCGCCACAGAAAATGAAAAGGAGTGGGTTTCTCAAAAGCCTCTTAAGGCTAAGAGCATCTTAACTAGGAGAGAGAGTGTTCACTGTGCTGCTTGCACTACCATTTAATGATGATCTTTGTGCTACGATGCTTTTGGGAAACTCAGGACAGCTCAGAGAAATCACTGAAAGTCCAATATTGCCACGACATTCATGTCCAAGATGACATTCATGTCACTGTATGTAAACAACTGACCACAACTATATATGTCTAGTTATCATTATAGTTATTGGTATTGTGAGACTGGGCCTTAAGAAAGAATTCTTGATTTTCTTGTCTGCACATGGAGTTATTGCAAAAGTTCAACATATTTTACAGGAACAAATGAGTTAAAAAAAAAAGACCAGTGAGATTAGATTAGATTAGATTAGATTAGATTAGATTAGATTAGATTAGATTAGATTAGATTAGATTAGATTAGATTAGATTAGATTAGATAAAACTTTATTGATTCCTTTGGGAGGGTTCCCTCAGGGAAATTAAGATTCCAGCAGCAACATTACAGATAAACAGAGAAAAGAAATAGAGAAAACTTCTAGATAAATGAAAATAAATTAAGCATTTACATATACAAATATAAAAAGAATAAGATATGGGGAAGAGAGGAAGGGGGAGAGAGAGGAGGGGGAAAGGGGGGGCAGCAGGAGAGCTATTGCACTTTATACTGCACATTGTCCGGTATTGCTTATTGTTAGGCTAGGCTACTGCTCCTTCCCATCCTCTGTCCTCCTGTTACTCCTCCTCCCCCCCAGAGAGGAGTTGTACAGTCTGATGGCATGAGGGACAAAGGAGTTTTTGAGTCTGTTCGTCCTGCACTTGGGAAGGAGCATTCTGTCACTGAACAGGCTCCTCTGGTTGCTGATGACGGTGTACAGAGGGGTGACTGGCATTGTCCATGATGCTCAGTAGTTTGTCCATAGACCTCTTCTTTGCCACCATCACCAGAGAGTCCAGCTTCATGCCAACCACAGAGCCGGCCCACCTGATCAGTTTGTCCAGCCTGGATGTGTCCTTCTTGGATGTGCTGCCCCCCCAGTACACTACAGTGTAAAACAGGACACTGGTGACCACAGACTGATAGAACATCCACAGGAGTTTCCTGCAGATGTTAAAGGACCGCAGCCTCCTAAGGAAGTATAGCCTGCTCTGTCCCTTCCTGTATAAGTGATTGGTGTTGCAAGTCCAGTCCAGCTTGCTGTCCAGCCACAGCCCGAGGTACTTGTAGGAATCCACAGCCTCCACCTCGACTCCCTCGATCAAAACTGGTTGTGACCTTGGTCTGGACCTCCCAAAGTCAGTGACCAGCTCCTTGGTCTTCGAGGTGTTGAGCTGCAGATGGTTCCTGTTGCACCACACAGCAAAGTCCCTCCCCAGGCTCCTATACTCCTCCTCTCTGTCGTCACTGATACACCCAATGATGGCTGTGTCATCGGCAAACTTCTGAATATGACACAGCTCTGAGTTGTAGCAGAAGTCTGCGGTGTACAGGGTGAAGAGAAGAGGGGCCAGCACCATGCCCTGGGGTGCTCCGGTGCTGCTAATCACAGTGTCAGACGTGATGTCCTTCATACTGTGGCCTGTCAGTGAGGTAGCTGGAGGTCCAGGTGACCAGGCAGGGGTCCACTTGCATCCTGTTCAGTTTGTCCTGAAGCAATAGGGGCTGGATGGTGTTGAAGGCACTCAAGAAGTCCAAGAAGAGGATCCTCACTGTGCCATTTCCCTTATCCAGTTGCGAGTGGACTCGGTGTAGCAGGTAGAGGATGGCATCTTCCACACCAACACCTGCCCGGTACGCAAACTGCAGACAGTCCTGGGCATGTTGTACCTGGGGTCTGAGGAGGCTGAGGAAGAGCCGCTCCAATGTCTTCATCAGATGTGAAGTGAGTGCCACTGGTCGGAAGTTGTTCAGCTCACTGGGCCAATTCTTTTTGGGAACTGGAACGATACATGATGTCTTCCAAAGGGTTGGCACTCTCCCCAGCTGCAGGCTGAGGTTGAAGATGCATTGGAGTGGTTCACCCAGTTCAGCAGCGCAGGTCTTCAGTAGTCATGGACACACCTTGTCCAGGCCTGCTGCTTTCCTGGGGTGAAGCTTCCTCAGTTGGCCCGCCTGATCAGTTTGTCCAGCCTGGATGTGTCCTTCTTGGATGTGCTGCCCCCCCAGTACACTATGGTGTAAAACAGGACACTGGCGACCACAGACTGATAGAACATCCACAGGAGTTTCCTGCAGATGTTAAAGGACCACAGCCTCCTAAGGAAGTATAGCCTGCTCTGTCCCTTCCTGTATAAGTGATTGGTGTTGCAAGTCCAGTCCAGCTTGCTGTCCAGCCACAGCCCGAGGTACTTGTAGGAATCCACAGCCTCCACCTCGACTCCCTCAATCAAAACTGGTTGTGACCTTGGTCTGGACCTCCCAAAGTCAATGACCAGCTCCTTGGTCTTCGAGGTGTTGAGCTGCAGATGGTTCCTGTTGCACCACACAGCAAAGTCCCTCCCCAGGCTCCTATACTCCTCCTCTCTGTCATCACTGATACACCCAATGATGGCTGTGTCATTGGCAAACTTCTGAATATGACACAGCTCTGAGTTGTAGCAGAAGTCTGCGGTGTACAGGGTGAAGAGAAGAGGGGCCAGCACCATGCCCTGGGGTGCTCCGGTGCTGCTAATCACAGTGTCAGACGTGATGTCCTTCATACTGTGGCCTGTCAGTGAGGTAGCTGGAGATCCAGGTGACCAGGCAGGGGTCCACTCACATCCTGTTCAGTTTGTCCTGAAGCAATAGGGGCTGGATGGTGTTGAAGGCACTCAAGAAGTCCAAGAAGAGGATCCTCACTGTGCCATTTCCCTTATCCAGTTGCGAGTGGGCTCGGTGTAGCAGGTAGAGGATGGCGTCTTCCACACCAACACCTGCCCGGTACGCAAACTGCAGACAGTCCTGGGCATGTTGTACCTGGGGTCTGAGGAGGCTGAGGAAGAGCCGCTCCAATGTCTTCATCAGATGTGAAGTGAGTGCCACTGGTCGGAAGTTGTTCAGCTCACTGGGCCGATTCTTTTTGGGAACTGGAACGATACATGATGTCTTCCAGAGGGTTGGCACTCTCCCCAGCTGCAGGCTGAGGTTGAAGATGCATTGGAGTGGTTCACCCAGTTCAGCAGCGCAGGTCTTCAGTAGTCATGGACACACCTTGTCCAGGCCTGCTGCTTTCCTGGGGTGAAGCTTCCTCAGTTGACCTCTGACCTGGTCTGCAGTAATGCATGGAGGAATCTGTGTTGAGGTGGGGAAGGAGGGGGCTGCTGTGATGACTGGGGGGAGGTGTGTTGAGGGAAGAAGGAGAGATGGCTGCAGTGAGGGAGAGGGTGGGGGGATGTGGGCTGGTTGAACCGATTGAAGAAGTCATTTAACTCGTTCGTGCTCTCCACTGTCCTCTCAACAACTCTGGTCTTTGTATTGTGGCCTGTGATGGTTTTCACACCTTCCCAGACCTCCCTCATGCTGTTCTCCTTCAGCTTCTTCTCCACCTTTCTCCTGTAGCTGTCCTTAGCTTCCCTCACACAGCATTTCACCTCCTGCTGTGCTGCTTTCATCGGCTCCCTATCCCTGCTCCTGAAGGTGGCCTTCTTCCTGTTGAGGACAGCTTTGACTTCCTGTGTTACCCATGGCTTGTTATTAGGGTAACACCGTACAGTCTTAGCAGGGGAGACCACATCTGCACAGAAGTTGAGGTAATCTGTCAGACAGTGTGTCAGCCCCTCTATGTCCTCACAGTGTGGGCTAAGCAGCACATCCCAGTCTGTGATGTCATAGCAGTCTCTGAGGGCATCTTCCATTTCAGGGGACCACCTCCTGATGGAGCTAGTTGTTGCAGGCTGCCTTTGAACCAGGGGGGGTGTACTTCGGCTGTAAAAGAACCAGGTTGTGGTCAGACTTCCCTAGTGGGGGGAGGTGTGTGACTCTGTATGCATCCCTCACATTAGCCTACAGCAAGTCAATTGTCCTGTTGTTCCTTGTTGGACAATCCACAGCCTGGTAAAAAGCTGCCAAAGTAGAGTCCAAAGTAGCGTGAGTAAAGTCCCCAGAAATGATCATAAATGCCTCAGGATGCTGTGTCTGCAGCCTTGCTGTGACAGAGTGAATCCTCTTACATGCAGTGGCTGCATCTGCCTTCAGAGGGATGTAAACACAGATGGTGATCATGTGACTGAACTCCCTCGGCAGATAATATGGCCGCAGGCTAACGGCTAGCAGCTCCAAGTCCGGGCAATATAAAACTGTCTTTACGGAGATATGTCCCAGGTTACACCAGCAGTTAACATAAATGATGAGTCCCCCACCTTTGCTTTTCCCGCATGTGTTAGTGTCTCTGTCGGCTCTCACAGCAGTGAATCCCCGCAGGTCCACATTAGCATCCGGTACAAGGTGTGTTAGCCATGTCTCCGTAAAAATAAATAAGCTGCTCTCCCGATAAATCCTCTGGTTGTTCAGAGCAGAAAGCTCGTTGACTTTATTCGGCAGCGAGTTCACATTCCCCATGATAATGGAGGGAATGGATGGTTTGTAGCGCCACCGGTTGTCCGCTAGCCTAGCCTTTAGCTTAGCTCCAGCTTTGCTGCCCCTGGGTTTCCTCCTCAACTCGGCCGGGATGGGGTGTCGTATCCCGGCTCGTTCCGTTGTTTTCAGGGCACGCAGCTCCTCTCTCGAATAAGTGATAAAACTGGCTCCTGGTTGCGTGTTAAAGTTAAAAATATCCATGTGATATAAGTAAAACACACTGTCTTCGTAAGAAGAGCAAAAAAGTAAAAAAGGTGGAAAAAAGAGGTTTAAAGAGCTAAAAACTACAGAGCTATTGGAGAGGCAGCCGTCTCACACAGCGCCCTTTTTCTAAGAAAAAGGTGTATTTATTAAAACTCTTACAAATCAGAATTATTCCAAAATGACCTTGAGACTACTTTGTGGAAGTCTGTCTGCTCTAGGAAACTTTCTACCAGCTTCATGTTGATATGACTCATTAGGACTTACGTAGGCAGTATACTTCCAGGGTCCTTACAGCATTTGACCAAAATTTTTCTTGCTGAAGTAATGAGGAATTCTAAGTTATATTTCAAACTTTTTCCAGTTCTCTTCCCCGATGCTATTTAAAAAAAGCTTGTATATCAGATTATTTATTTTGTCCCTAGGATGTTACTGATTCTTTACAAGGATGGTGTTCCTTCCTAAGTTTCCATTATCAACTAGAAGTCAGACTTAACTGCCTAATTTGTGTGATTTGCCTCACTCAGAGGTAGAATCAGAATTTGAAATATTTTTTTCTCATTCCTTTTTTTAGAGCAAAGTGCAGGTGGTAAAACAGCAGTCTGGCATGCCATGTAGACGAGAATGATGCTTTGCTGTCTGCTCCTGACAATTCGTCTAATGCCTAAGGGGTGAAAACATACCCAAATATGGGGCTGCTATTAAAGCAAGCAATGATTTTTTTTGTCATATATATTTCCAATTTCTGTCCTGTCTTTATTATACGAACGCTTGCTCATTTTGTTGTCACCATGTTGAGCCTGGTAGATGTCTTGCATTAAATTGCCCTCTCTGTGTATCTTTTGCAATAATCACCCAATTACATAGGCATGGAGCATAGTTTTGGGAATAGTTCTGAGTTTGTGGCAGATAAATGCTTCAGTATGTCCACATACCCTCTGGCACCTTGGCCAAAACTGCAGTACAATTTTATTTGGGGAGCACAGATGTAGGCCTCCTCTGCTTGAGTGCTGTTCCAAAGCTGAATCATCCACTTTTTAGTTATCCACCCATGTCAAATAGGTCCTTGACTTTACAGAGACCCTGACCACTCAGAAGGCCTTGTTTGTTAAACGCAGCCATTGAGGCTGTAATATCCCAGCAGCAGCTACGGAGATAATCCAGAGGTTGAAAGAGGGCAATAAATATGATTTAGTGTGTTTGTGCAAGCCAGGGGGTAAGATGTTCAGAAGACTCATGCTGGGATGTGTGTCAGTGCGTATGCGTGGCTAAGCAACTGACAGCTATGAAAGAGTGCAAGTACAGAATATCACCTGCTGTCAATATAGCCAAGGCACAAATGCTGCAGCAGATGTTGTTGAATTTCAGTTTTGTGTATATTAGCAAGCAAGTTTATGTTCTAGTTCATGGTGAATGTCCCAGTTGACATCAGGGTGCTCTAATCAATCCAGCAGTTTTTAGGATTAAATTAGTTACTTAGTAGAGCACCAGCTTTGCTTTCTGCTGGCAATGCTGTGCTTTTATTTAGAGTCATGTGGAAATATTGATGCTCTTTAATTAGAATGAGAATAAGCAGGTAACCACAGGGGAGTGAAACTTCTCCTTTTCCCTATAGCCAGCAAAGCCTGTAGGGACACCACTGATGACATTTTAACAGTCCATCATTGGTGTATCTAGGGCATTTAAACTTGGCAAAGCCCATCCCTCTCCAAGCTTGGACAATTTAGAGTAGCCAGTTAGCCTAACTGCATGTTTTTGGACTATGGGGGAAACCACCCAGAGGAAACCCACACAGACACGGGAAGAACATGCAAACTCCACACGGAAAGGCCCCTTATTAACTGCGAGCTTTGAACCTGGAACCTTCTTGCTGTGAGGAGACAATGCTAACCACTGCACCACCCTGCCACTCAGTAGTGAAACTACTAAAAATGAAAGAATTAATTCAACATTTTCACTTTATTAAAAAAACAAACAAACAAGCAAAAAAACTAACCCCAAGACCGTTAATGTTGGCGTAGCCCATTCCGGCTTCGTCTAGTCCAGAAGGAACGATCTAAATTGGGCCACCTTGCGCAATAAATGTTGCAAGCTATATACACTATATACAAGCTATATATAGAAGTTACAGTATATTCACCCTAGGAATACTGACCTATTTGCCAGAAAAAATCCAAAAGGATGAGGAATTGACTGAGAAGAAGTGATTTTTGTTGAACTGCTCATTAAGGCTTCATTAGTCCATACCTTCATTAATAATTGTAATTAAGTAAATCTGGATAGAAGTTATATGCGCCCTGTCAGGGTGCAGGCACTTATGGATGCAAACGCAGGGGAGAGCAGGTGCATCACAAACTGTCAACAAATCCAAATCAGGAAGCCAATGTTGTAGTCAGGGACGGGCAAGGGTCAGTCAATCAGCAAACAGGATATCAGAGGGCAGGCCAGGAAACGAAGTCAGAAAATAAACATAAACAGAATCAAAACACGAGTAGTCAGGCAGAAAGTTAGAAGGCTCAGTAAGGTCAGGTACTGGAACACAGAACAATACTTCATCATGTGTGTTTGTGACCGCTGAGCTTATATATTGGAGTGATTGCAGACAAAGGCCCTGTTTACATTATTTCGAATCAGCGGATCATCAGATTAACGTTTTTAAAACGATTCGCGTACACACACAAAATTTCTGTGCCCGCAACAAAACCGTTCCCCGTGCACACAGCAACGCCAATACACGGATACGCTAATCACATGACTAATTAGACAGCACGTCACATGATCCCAGTGCATATCGGGCATGCGCAAGTCACTCACCACTTGCAAGCACATAAAGTGTGTGAGAGATTGAGTGAGCAAGTGAGAGAGAGAGAGTGAGCAAGAGAGTGTGAGAGAGAGGAGAGAGAGAGAAAGAGAGAGCGAGAGAGTGTGAGAGAGCATAAGAATCAAAATTTGAAGTTCTTTATGGAAATCAGGGACGCCGTGTCATTGGGACTAAAGAGGAGAAGGTTTTTCAGCAGTCGCGTCACATGACCAACGTGGCATGACCAATGCCAGCGAATCAGGAAGGTGGATGTCACAGAGACGTTGTCCAATGACAACGTCAGCTAGAGCTCAGCACTGCGTATCCTCGTTCCTCAATGTTTACACAGCACCGGATCAGATACGTACTGGGTTGAATACGTGGGCCCTGGCGGATTCAAACTGTTCTGCCTGTGGAGTCGTTTCCCGGCATTTTAATGTGCACGGACAGTGCATCCGCAACGACAACGATACGGATACAGTCTAATGTAAACACCACCTAAAAAAACACAGGTGTACTTGTTAATACTCTGGCAATGAGGGGCACTGTGGTGTTTGGGAATTGTAGTCCAGAGCGGCCATGTTTGGAGGCTGCTCCAAACTCAGGTTTTCAGCGCTGTTACTGACACACCCTACCTTCATTCCAGAAAGAGTAAAAATCGGTGAAGAATTGAGGGAGAAGAAGTAATTTGTGTGGAAACTGCATGTTAGGGATTAATTACTCCATATCTTCATTATTAATTGCAATTATGCAAATCTGAGTAGAAGCCATATGCACCCCTGGGAGACCTACCTTCCTGCCAAAAAGAATAAAAATTGGTGAAGGATTGAGAGACAAGAAGTGATTTTCATGAAATGTGGACGCCACCAGATGGACAATGGACAACACATGACAATATAAGCTCATCGCCAGTTGCCCGGATGAGCTAATGAAAATATTTCTAAACCATACCTTTCCTTGCCACTTGGGTAACATTCTCACCGATACATCTTTTGTTCCTTTAGTGGGTGTATGTATTAAATGGTAATTTGAATATAATTTACCCTTAAATTGATTTAAGGTCCAACTGTACATAACTGGACTTTAAGGACTACTCTTGCACCTTTTAATTATCTTCAAGTTTTAAAATTGCACATGGAGCTTTCTAGGTAAAAGCTACATAAGGTTACTCCAGTGACCAGAAAACGTACAGAGGTAGATTTCCCAATAACGTTGCCCTTTAGAGCTCAAGAACGAGTTGAGAGACTCTCTTAAAGCAACAAATGGTGTCTTTGTATGTGGTTTTCCCGAACTCACTCATAAGAAGGAGTCTAAAGAGCAACAGGATGAAGAGCATCTTTGCAGTGCGCATCCCAAATATAGGCATTAGTAGTTGCTAAAGGCAATCGTACTGTCATTGCTGAAGGCATTAGTAGTTTCTCAATCCAGTCGATGAGGTCACATGGCATTTGTTTTTAACCAAAATCTAATTAAATATAAAGTGTTTAAAATAACATAGTCTCATCTGGAAGCATTACATATATTATGTGGTAATTAATTAATGAGACTATTTTACGTTTGGGGGCTTTTTTTTCCCAAGCGTGTTTTTAATTAAATGAACAAATGTTCACACGAAAGACTGAGCAAATAATTAAGGAAATGTGTTCCCCATGCTTGCTCATTTCACTGTTACCCCCCGATCATTCAGTCAGGATTATTTCAGCTGTTATCCACAATGCAGAGTGGGCAATGTTCTCCCTTATATGTGCATGAGCGCAAAGAGAGAAAGACAGAGAGAGAGAGAGAGGTTTTGATCTGTGCATAGTGTGTACTTAAGGAGGTTGAATTGACCTCTTTATATATAAATTGACCTCCTTATATATAAAAGGAGGTCAATTCAATCTCCTTAGATACACACTACACACAGATCAAAACCTCTCTCTCTCTCTCGCACACACACACAATGTTAGAGGTGCAGAAATGTGTCTCATTTATGACACTAAATGAGATGATCACTCGCCTAATGGAGTTAAATTTGATTAAAATGTGGTGGTATCAATGTGACATTACGATATCCATACGTAATTCCATAACATATTGAAATATATTCATAATGTTTCGCGTATATTTATTTAATAATTAACTTGATGTCCTTAAAATGTAGAAGAAAAATTATTGAACCCCGGCAGCAGATTCAACACTAGTCTCCGCCGTTGACTGTGATGCCTTTCCACCAAAGCAGTTCCAGGGCTGGTTCAGGGCCAGTGCTTAGTTTGGAACCGGGTTTTCTGTTTCCACTGACAAAGAACTGGCTCTGGGGCCAGAAAAAACGGTTCCAGGCTAGCACCAGCTCTTTGCTGGGCCAGAGGAAAGAACCTCTTATGTCAGCGGGGGGAGGAGTTGTTAAGACCAACAGCAATAGCAAGACTGCGAAAGGTCGCCATTTTTAAGCGACGAGAAGCAGCAGCTGTACAAACGCGAAGTCATCCATTATTGTTGTTGTTGTTGTTGCTGCTTCTTCTTCTCCGTGTTGTTGTTGCTTCGATGTTCGCGCCAAAGTTTTTGCAAACACAGCAACGTAACTGACGTATACAGCGATGTAACTGACGTATACAGCGACGTAATGACGTGGCTCCTCTTAGCACCCCGAGCTATGGAAAAACAAACTGGTTCTCAGCTGGCTCACAAGTTGAACGAGTTGTGAACCAGCACCAGCACTGGCCCCGAACCAGCCCTGGAACTGATTTGGTGGAAAAGGGGTATGAGAGTCCCTTGGGAGCACATGCGGAGTCTGTGTATTCAGCTATAAGCGAATCGCTCTTTGTTTTGAATGAGGGGTCTCTAGTAAATTCCGAGCAAATTAAAGGACTACTTGGGCTACAGTGCTGTTCGGGAAAACCACGTCAGCTTGACGATGCATCTTAGGAGGTAATTTAAGACTCTCTTGGCCTTAAGAGGCTTTTGGGAAACCCACCCCAGTTTAGTACCCTGGTTCATTCATTTAGAGTGAATGCTGCCCAGATTGAGTTCGTAAAGTTAGTTTACTCTTCATTAATATGCATTTCAAGTAGTCCATAAGGAAAAGGCATTTTTGAGACAGGTAAAAAAAAAAAAACCTGAAACATATTATTGAATATATCCACATTAAGACTACATCAAAGTGAAGAGAAATGGCCTGAAAGTTAATTATTTTATTATATATTCATCACAGCCTCATGATACATTTATAATCTTTGTGACAGCACATCTTTTAGATGGTCAGGAATGACCTTGAAACATTATCATAAGGTGGAAGAAGGTCATCATCTTCACAGTTCTGAATACAAATTTCAACATTTTCATCCACTTGCATGAAATTAAGAAACAATTTCAACTTTTTGATACCCTTAACTACACATTCTGTATACACCCTTAAAACTGGGCCATCGCTAAGAGCTCTCTTGCATGGTCCATCTCACCTCTGATTACCCACACTGCCTTGTGGGCCCTGTCACATTAGAGACAGTGATCATGAGAGTGCTCTTATTGCATTGGCACAGAAGGTTCACTTCACCTGTGTGTCGCTAAAACCTCAGATTCAATCAGTCTTTATCCACTCCTGTGGTTCCTTCGCTCTCAATCTTACACAACAGCTCTCCACTCACAGCATGGCCCAGAACCCAGAACCTTCTTGCTGTGAGGCGACAGTGCTAACCACTACACCACCATGGCGCCCAAAGTACTTATCATACATGCAAATATACATTTCATAAATCATATGCTGAATTGTTACACTTACCAAAAGTTCCCATGTGACATAAACTAATTCGGCATCAGACATTACAAGTACTGTCAATAGTAAAATAACCCTCATTATACATTGCTTTTGTCTGCTTGCTGTGTTTTGAGAGCAACTGAACCATTTTTTTCTATCGAAACTTTTCTTTTTTTATTCCTTCATTCATCGTCAGTACTCACGTTATCTTGGTCACAGTTACATTGGATCTGGAGCCTATCCTAGGAACAGTGGGCATGAGACTGGAATTCACCCTGGAGGGGGCATGAGTCCATCGCAGGGGATCATGTGCACACATTTGCACACTCATGGATACTGAGAAGCAGTTTAACATGGAGAACCCACATACCTGCATGTGTTTGGGAGGTAGGAGAAAACAGGAGAACCCTTAGGAAGCCCACAGAAAACATGCAAAATTTTAGACAGACAGGAGACCAAGCTCAGGCTCAGGATTGAACCAGGGACCCTGGAGCTGTGAGATGGAAATTCTGTATGCTGTGACAATATGTCACGTCTTTATTTGTTTATTTGTCCATTATTATCCATAACCGCTTATTCTGTGCAGGGTCGCAGGCAAGCTGGAGCCTATCCCAGCTGACTATGAGCGAGAGGTGGGGTACACCCTGGACAAGTCGCCAGATCATCACAGGGCTGACACATAGACACAAACAACCATTCACACTCACATTCACACCTATGGTCAATTTAGAGCCACCAGTGGAGCACTTGCATGTGACGTCACATCCGATCCAGATTGTAAACAGACGCCACCTTGTCGGTCAAACGCCATATTTCCGCCTTCTACTTCTACTTCTGCTTCTACTTCTACCTTTTCTTCTGGAAAACCCTAGTATGTACAATTCTACTACAACGCCAACTCCACTGAAAATCAATAAAACATAAGACGAGTGGAATCCTGTGTCCGAGTCCTTCCCTTTCAAGTGTGGGAAACCCATGATGCTCACATACACTTGACAGTAGGCTGCCACGGGACCCTGACAGGCGTGCAAAATGGATTGCTGCTATCAGGTATACCATACTGTATATACAGTAATAGTGATAGACTACTGATACTTGATCTAACTGATAATATAAAATATTCAACCATAATAGTGGATATGGCGGCGCATGATGGGGATGCTGCGACTACAAGCTCTCCCTACCTGTGTACGTTTTTTATGTTTTTTGTGTGTATTTTTGCGTGTTGTTCATCTGTACCGGACTTCAATATCCACTACAACCGTATGGACTTACTGGACATTGGTTTCCAACAGAAAATGACGGTTTGTAGCGATTTCCATCGCATGCACAACATTCCGGACAAGATAGCGAGACCAGCGGGGTCTCAATACTTAAGTGACTTACCCGTCCAATGAGGATTGTTATTTTCTTGTTTACAAGATGCCACATCTGAGGGGGGCTGACAAATCCTGAATTTCTGTAAAGATAACTGTCCAGAGATTTATAAGCACGCAGTGCTTCACCACTGAACAGCGAGGGAAAGTTAATGAGGTAATTATACACATCTGGGTATTCCGCTGGCAGTTCAATATCCACTGACACGGTCATGAAAACTACGTCCAGTAATCGATAAGGGTCACTAATCTGTAGGTCGTTTATTTTAGACATATATCTAGTTATCTGTTCATGAGAAAAATGAGCCGTGTAGTCCGTCGGTTGAAATTGATCCATTTTGTACATGAGTGCAGCAATATTCAGCTGTTTTTTACTGACAAGATGGCGGCTGTTTACATTCCAGTCACGTGACTGCAAGAGGTCTATTAGCCTAACCTGCATGTCTTTGGAGGAAACCGGAGCACCTGGAGGAAACCCATGGAAACATGGGGAGAACATGCAAACTCCACACAGGAAGGTCCCCATCGGCCACTGGACTCAAACCCAGCACCTTCTTGCTGTGAGGCGACAGTGCTAACCACTACACCACTGTGCTACCCTTGTTTGTTTGTTTGTTCATTTGTTCTAGATTTAACTGTGTAAATGTAATGGTATTGAGTGGATATATGGAAGACAAGGTTAACTAGGTGTTTGTGTAAGAACGTGTGTGTGTGTGTGTGTGTGTGTGTGTGTGTGTGTGTTACTCTACTCAGATGACTGCTTGTGTCTTTTTGTCTCCTGTGCACCACAGAAAGGAAAATTCCATTTATGTGTCTCATAATAGCTACTACAATAATCCAATCCAATTTCATCTGTTTTCAAAAAGCACAGAACCTGAATGTATGCTGTAGGAATTATCTGCTCATAGTGTCCAGGAGCTACAATCTTTGATGTCCCGCTTCGTTGATGCCTGCAGAGAATTTGGCCTCACAATCAGCCTGAAGAAGACACAGGTGATGGGTCAAGACATTGAACAGCCACAATCCATTAGCATTGTTGACTATGAACTGGAAGTCATCCATGATTTTGTGTACTTGGGGTCAGCAATTTTGGACAGCCTGTCACTTGAGAGTGAGGTCAACAAATGTATTGGAAAAGCAGCCACAACCTTTTCTCGACTAACAAAGAGAGTCTGGTCAAATGGCCGACTCACAGAGCACACCAAAATCCAGGTTTACTCAGCTTGTGTTCTGAGTATGCTCCTCTACAGCAGCGAGACATGCACCCTGCATTCAAAGCAAGAACAGAGGCTGAACTCTTTCCATATGCGCTGTTTGAGACATATCCTGAGCATCATCTGGAAAGACAGGGTCACCAACAATGCAGTACTGAAGAGGACACACACCACCTCCACGTTCACCCTTCTCAAACAGCCTGCACTGGTTGGGTCATGTCTCTCACATGGAAGATAGCCAGGTCCCCAAAGACCTCCTGTTCGGTGAGCTGACATCTGGGAAAAGGCCAACAGGATGGCCCCAGCTGTGCTACAAGGACATCTGCAAGCGTGACCTCAAGGCTGCTGCCATCAACACCAGTACCTGGCAGCTGCTTGGCTCAGACAGAAGCACCTGGAAACAGGTGGTGCGCAAGGGCGTCATCAACCATGAGACCACACTGAGACACCAAGCAAATGACAAGAGGTCTCACAGAAAGTCCCACTCCCGAGACATCAGTTCTGCCCCCACCTTTTGCTGTGTGAGATGTGGCATTATAGCCTTTATAGCCACAGCAGATGCTGCTCGAAAACATCCATCGGTGCATATCCATGATCCCCCGGGATCGACGGCTGCCTACTACTAGTGTCCAGACTCAGGGTGACTGAAAACCCAGTTAGTGTTTACCCAAAATGCTTTCCATCAGCTGAACAGGGACTGCCAAAGAAACAATAGTGATCAATTTCACTAATCCCCAGTACTGATAGCCCACTTTTGCCACTCTCTGTTTTCCCACATGACATTTCTCTACAAACTACATTTAGTGTTGTTTATATCCAAGAGAATTCACACTAGTAACTAATTTAGTTACCAAAACCTAGTCAGAATGACAGCTCATACCTGAAGCTTTGTTTCTGCAAGCTTTATGTAGCTGTACTGGAGCAGAAATAAACTATATATAGTACTTATTTTGTTGTTAGTGACCTTTATAATGTTTTGCACTTAACATGTGGTAGACATATGAAAGGAATAAAACATGATGGACCATGTTGTTTTAAATGAAAAGAGTGCACCATGGAACAGGGTATACACTAAGACTCTGAAGTAAAAAGTGGATTATTTCCAATAATAGCAGCACAGCCCACATTGTATTATCACAAAGTGATTGGGCACCCTGATTTCAGAGCACATCGTTTGCCATCATTCACAGCACATCATGCTTTTTTAGACCGCTAAGTCTAATCTGATGTCAGGAAAAACACAAACTTTATGCATGAAGTGAGCTATGCTCAAAATGTAAAAATAAGTAAAATTATTTAGTACATATTGATCTTATTACGGGCAGCACGGTGGTGTAGTGGTTAGCGCTGTCGCCTCACAGCAAGAAGGTCCTGGGTTCAAGCCCCGGGGCCGGCGAGGGCCTTTCTGTGTGGAGTTTGCATGTTCTCCCCGTGTCCGCATGGGTTTCCTCCGGGTGCTCCGGTTTCCCCCACAGTCCAAAGACATGCAGGTTAGGTTAACTGGTGACTCTAAATTGACCGTAGGTGTGAATGTGAGTGTGAATGGTTGTCTGTGTCTATGTGTCAGCCCTGTGATGACCTGCCAACTTGTCCAGGGTGTACCCCGCCTTTCACCCGTAATCAGCTGGGATAGGCTCCAGTTTGCCTGTGACCCTGTAGAAGGATAAAGCGGCTAGAGATAATGAAATGATATGATCTTATTACAAAATAAGGGTACAGGTTTGGTTAAAATACATTGGTGCAGAGGCGGCACGGTGGTGTAGTGGTTAGTGCTGTTGCCTCACAGCAAGAAGGTCCGGGTTCGAGCCAGGTGGCTGGTGAGGGCGCTTCTGTGCAGAGTTTGCATGTTGTCTGCTTGGGTTTCCGCCGGGTGCTCTGGTTTCCCCCACAGTCCAAAGACATGCAGGTTAGGTTAACTGGTGACTCTAAATTGACCGTAGGTGTGAATGTGAGTGAGAATGGTTGTCTGTGTCTATGTGTCAGCCCTGTGATGACCTGGAGACTTGTCCAGGGTGTACCCTGCCTTTCGCCTGTAGTCAGCTGGGATAGGCTCCAGCTTGCCTGCGAACCTGTAGAACAGGATAAAGCGGCTAGAGATAATGAGAACTGTTCTCTTGCTGCCTAATATATCCTTATATATATATATAAGGATATATTAAGCAGCAAGAGAACAGTCAGTTCTTGAAGTTGATGTGTTGGAAGCAGAAAAACTGGGCAAGCGTAATTAGGATCTGAGTGACTTTGACAAGGGGCAAATTGTGATGGCTCAATGGCTGGGTCTGAGCGTCTCCAAAATGCCACATCTTGTGGGGTGTTCCCGGTATGCATCTGAGTGACTTTGACAAGGGGCAAATTGTGATGGCTCAATGGCTGGGTCTGAGTGTCTCCAAAATGCCACATCTTGTGGGGTGTTCCTGGTATGCAGTGGTTAGTACCTACCAAAAGTGGTCCAAGGAAGAACAACTGGTGAACCAGCAACAGGGTCATGGGTGGCCAAGGCTCATTGATTCACATGTGGCACGAAGGCTTGCCCATATGGTCGAAATCAACAGAAGAGTTACTGTCGCACAAACTGCTGAAAAAGTTCATGCTGGCTAAAACAGAAAGGTGTAAAACACTGGGAATGACATCATCCATCCATCCCATCCATTATCTTTAGCCACTTATCCTGTGCAGGGTCACAGGCAAGCTGGAGCCTATCCCAGCTGACTATGGGCGAGAGGCAGGGTACACCCTGGACAAGTCGCCAGGTCATCGCAGGGCTGACACATAGACACAGACAACCATTCACACTCACATTCACACCTACAGTCAATTTAGAGCCACCAATTAGCCTAAACTGCACTTCTTTGGACTGTGGGGGAAACCGGAGCATCCAGAGGAAACCCACACAGACATGGAGAAAACATGCAAACTCCACACAGAAAGGCTCTTGTCGGCTGCTGGGCTCTAACCCAGGACTTTCTTGCTGTGAGGTGACAGTGCGAACCACTACACCACCATACCGCACTAAGAGCGTCAACACTTGAAATGTACCCGCAATTATAGAATGGGTCACATATTGACACTGTTCATACGTCATGTTCAGGAACAAACTAACATCAATTGCATTAAAATGCCTGGAGAAAATGCCCCTAGGATTGCCTGGTTATACAGACTTCTTGTGCAGTTGGAAAAAATGCTCTGCTTTGTGTTCCATATGTCAAAGAACTATCGAGGAGACGATGGGGACAACCTCGAACTTCAATCATCATTTGGTAAGATCCAATCAAAGAAGGAATTGACACGCTGTGTTCATTGCTGTGTTGATAGTGGGGCTTGCTGAGCGATGAACTAGCTAATGTTAACCCTCTCTCATGTTATTTGCCCTGTTGATAGTGGGCGGGACTTGCTGAGTGATGAACAAGCTTTTTATCTGTAGCCTGTTACCTAAGGCCAAGTTTACATTAGACCGTACCCGTCTCGTTTTCTTCGCGGATGCACTGTCCGTTTACATTAAAACGCCTGGAAACGCCGGGAAACAGGAATCTGCCAGGGTCCACGTATTCAATCCAGATCGTGTCTGGTCCGGTGCTGTGTAAACATTGAGAATACGCGGATACGCTGTGCTGAGCTCTAGCTGGCGTCGTCATTGGACAACGTCACTGTGACATCCACCTTCCTGATTCGCTGGCGTTGGGATCACACACACAGCGGCTCAGTCCCGAATCACTGCTCGTGCGCTTCACTTGCGCGCTCTGTGAGCTGCGCAGGGCCGGAGTGCACACCCTCCAGAGGGCACTCGCTGTTCAGGGCGGAGTGATTTGGAGCGCAGGAGGAAGCGCTGAGCTGCACTGAGGTTTATTTACACATTTCAACCTCCTTCAGGCACTTAAACTCAGTGAGAACATGAACATCACAGCCAGGTGTGTTTATCTGCTGGAGAAGGTGTTCGCTTGCCATCCTTCCACTTGCAAGTGGTGAGTGACTTGCGCATGCCCGATATGCACTGGGATCATGTGACGTACCGTCTAATTAGTCATACACATTAGCGTATCCATGTATTGGTGTTGCTGTGTGCACGCGAATCGTGTATTGGCGTTGCTGTGTGCACGCGAATCGTTTTAAAAACGTTAATCTGATGATCCGCTGATTCGAAATAATGTAAACAGGGCCTAAAATGGGGCAGTCAAGCAGTAACGTTAGTCCAACACAGTAGCAGAGACGGTTTCACTAAAGGCAGCAACAGCCACCGTCAAACGGTGCGGTTGGAGTCTTGTTCTCAGACTCGACTCTGATTAACAGTGGACTCAACTCGAAATTTTCTTTAATGACTTGGACTTGACTTGGACTTAAACACTGGGGACTCGAGACTGGACTCAGACTCTAGGTTTAGTGACTCAACGACAACACTAGTTACACCTGGAACTACTGTGAAAGCTGTGGTGTTTCAGAAACTTAGTGCATACCGTACCTTCTTATTTGAGAATTCAACTGCATGGTGTTATAAATTTATTTAATGCATCCAAAAAAAGAAAAAAAGAAACAAATACTCCTCTTGCTAAGAAGTTAATAAAGAAAACTCCGAGCTGCAAAAGATTTTCTATTGTGCAGGTTATCTGTACAGACATTAAAGTTGTCTGCAAGCTGTCTAATCATAAAATTGCCCATTCAGGGACAGTGAAATTAAAACTGCTTGGTTCCTCAAAAGCCTCAACAGAAGGAACCTGACACATCATTTTTCTTCTCTAGTGCTCCTGCTTTCAGTCATTATTTGCAACAGATGGTAAAAAAAAATACTAGAGAAAAAGCAGGTAGGTCACAAAGTATAAGACTGGCACATATGGCATATTGCGTTCTAGTGAAAGCTGTCTAATAGCCAATTAAAAAACTGTGGAGTTTTTCTGCGTTCTAGGATCACAGGTTGCCATTCCTGCTATAAAGCCCAGGACATGATAGGCATACCCTGATTTATAATCTGAAGACTTTTTGTATTGTCTTCATATTATTCCATTTTGCAGTCTTCAAACTTTTTTTCTTTATTCACACATTCACATTTGGCTTGAAAGCCCTGTTGAACAGAACGTGATATAATACATCAGTGGAATTAGTGGAATTTACATTTCAAACACTTGTTTGTATGAACGTGTTTATTTCTGTGTTCTTTCTATTTGTGTCACATCTTTCAGACTTTGCTCTTGTAGTTGGCTCATACATGACACATTCTCTGACATTTAGTTGAAAAAGAATTTTGTCTGTGGCACAAATGCTCGAAATTTCTGAATCTCTACATTCCAGGCTTTTTTTTTGTTGTTGTTAACTCTCAGCTTTTCCTCTCAGTGACTCTTCTCTGTGCTCATGTTAAATCTTTAAAAGGTGTCAGTGTGTCGCATGGATAAGTTGTCAAAAAGTCCACATGGTTTTTCCTGGTACTGGCTTCTGTCCATATCTGAGCCCTAAGTCCCTCATTCTGGTAGATGTCCACATTGCTTTTATTCATACTTAACACCTTTTTCTAATAATTAAGAGTATGAAAAAGGCTACAGAGTTTGTCAACACTAATAAGAAGCCACATTAACGACAGGAATGTCATACACTCACTGGCCAATTGAATAGGAACTTGTTCTTGATTCTAAAGTTCCTGTTCTTGGCTGCAGGAGTGGAACCCAATGTGGTCTTCTGCTGTTGCATGCTGAAATGCTTTTCTGCTCACCACTGTTGTAAAGAGTTGCTATGAGTTACTATATCCTTCCTGGCAGCTCAAACCAATCTGGCCATTTCCCTCTGACCTCTCTTATCATCAAGACGTTTGTTTCCACCCACAGAACTGTCACTCACTCAGTGTTTTTTGTTTTCCGCACCATTCTGTGTAAACTATAGAGACTATTATCCAGTCCATCTGGCACCAACACCCATGCTACAGTGAAAGTCACACTCTGAGATCACAATTTTTTTCCCATTCTGATGTGGGAAGTGAACATTAACTGAAGCTCTTGATTTGTGTCTGCATGATTTGATGCATTGTGCTGCTGTATTGGCTGATTAGATAACTGCATAAAACAGAAGGTGGATGGGTGTATCTAATAAAGTGGCCATGGAGTGTATGTTGCAAAATGAACTTGGGATAAATACAGTGTTGACCTTGTGGATGATAAACTCAGGATGAACTAAAAGAGCACTCGGTAGAGTGCATACCTCCACCAAGCCACATATCAACATCAAAATCAAATCACTTGAACCTTGGATAATACTAAAGCTGTACACCACATTTCCACAAAATCTGTTCACTACTTTTTGAGTTATGTTTGGAACAAGCAAAAAAAAAAAAAATCCTGGATCCACATACATATCCAGATTTGCATCAGAATCTTATCAGTTGTTCCTTTGCTCATGGCTCACCTTTCATCGAAATTTCAACAAAATCTGTTCACTACTTTTTGAGTTACATTGGGAACAGACAAACAAACAAACAAACAAACAAACAAACAAACATACCGGTAGGTGAAAAAATAACCTCTTCCAACAAAGTTGGCGGAGGTAATTAAGGACTTACTTAAATCATACACACAATGAGCCTGCAACTTATGGAACTGTAAAAAAAAAAATGTTATAGATAGATAGATAGATAGATAGATAGATAGATAGATAGATAGATAGATAGATATTACACCTTTTGCTCTGTACATATGGAAGCTTTTATTTTATTTTATTTACACTATTATGGCATGGAAAGGACACATGCACTCCATCTTATTTGTATCTTCCAGAGCAACGTTGTTCAGGAAGTGTTATTTTACTCAGCAGCAGTGTGAAATTCTGACTGAAGAAATATCCAGAATTACTTTGTCAAAGTGGGCGGCACGGTGGTGTAGTGGTTAGCGCTGTCGCCTCACAGCAAGAAGGTCCTGGGTTCGAGCCCCAGGGCCGGCGAGGGCCTTTCTGTGTGGAGTTTGCATGTTCTCCCCGTGTCCGCGTGGGTTTCCTCCGGGTGCTCCGGTTTCCCCCACAGTCCAAAGACATGCAGATTAGGTTAACTGGTGACTCTAAATTGACCGTAGGTGTGAATGTGAGTGTGAATGGTTGTCTGTGTCTATGTGTCAGCCCTGTGATGACCTGGCGACTTGTCCAGGGTGTACCCCGCCTTTCGCCCGTAGTCAGCTGGGATAGGCTCCAGCTTGCCTGCGACCCTGTAGAAGGATAAAGCGGCTAGAGATAATGAGATGAGATGAGACTTTGTCAAAGTTTATGTGAGTTAATAAAGTCATCATTTTAGATCTTATAGCTTTAAGGCATTGAAGCAAGTGTTCTAGGTGGGTGGAGCACAGAAGCACGGCAGGCCAGAACTGAGTTCTCAAAAACTCGTTTATTGTAGCTTTTCAGCTTTTAACTACACACGTACAGTACACACACGCACGCACACAAGTATCCAGGTTGGGGAGTACTGTAGCTCCCTTCCTCCGCTCTCTCTCTCCTCTTAAAGGGCGCGGTCACTGGGGAAGACACACAAACACAGGTTAATTCCCGTCAGGTGCAGTGATTCCACCACTTACCTATCCTGACTCCGCCCTCCATTCACAGACCGACGCTTGGCCACGCCCCCGCTGCCACATACCCCCACCGCCCAACTCAGGCCGGGGAGCCGTCCGGCCTGCAGCCAACTCCCCCCCCCCCCCCCCCCCCCCGATGGGAGAGTTAGTTAGTTATGGTTTATTTGATAGGGACAGATACATATCATGCAGGTTGTGCAACAGCCTAACAGTAGGCATCATAGCATTTATAGCCATACACTAATTTCCAATGCCCGTCCCTAGGAAGTCTGCCACAACCATCTGCACCCCCGGCCTGTGGACCACCTCGAACTTAAAAGGCTGGAGTGCCAGATACCAACGGGTGATCCGCGCGTTGGCATCCTTCATGCGGTGGAGCCACTGCAGGGGTGTGTGGTCTGACCAGAGGATGAAAGGGCGCCCCAGCAGATAGTAGCGGAGGGCGAGGACCGCCCACTTGATGGTGATGCATTCCTTCTCTATGGTGCTGTACCTGCCCTTGCAGCTGATGTACAGCACTGGACGGTCCTCCCCCTCCACCTCCTGGGACAGAACAGCCCCCAGCCCTCTGTCTGATGTGTCCGTCTGTAAAACAAAGGGGAGAGAAAAGTCAGGGGAGTGTAACAGTGGCCCCCCACACAGTGCAGCCTTTACCTTAGAGAAAGCCCGCTGGCATTGCTCCATCCACTGGACCGGATCTGGTGCCCCCTTTTTAGTGAGATCAGTCAGTGGGCTGGTGACATCCGAGTAATTAGATATACAGTAAACCTACGATAGTAGCCAGCCAGCCCCAGGAACTGTCTCACCCCCTTTTTGGTCTTGGGCCTCGGGCAGGCCGCAATCGCTGCTGTCTTATTGATTTGGGGATGCACCTGCCTATTGCCCAAATGGAAGCCCAGATACCCTACTTCCACCCACCCAATTGCACACTTCTTCGGGTTGGCTGTGAGCCCCGCTCGCCTCAGCGACCTAAGGACGGCCCTCAGGTGTTTTAGGTGCCGCGGCCAGTCATTACTATAAATAATAATGTCATCTAGGTATGCGGCCGCATAAGTGGCGTGGGGGTGGAGGACCCTATCCATAAGCCGCTGGAACATAGCGGGCACCCCAAACAGCCCAAACGGAAGTGTGATGAACTGGTGTAAGCCAAACAGTGTGGAAAAGGCCATTTTCTCTCAGGATAGTGGAGTGAAGGGGATCTGCCAATATCCCTTTGTCAAATCCAGTGTCGAATAAAAACGAGCCGTGCCTAGTCGATCAAGCAACTTGTCAATACAAGGCATTGGGTACGCGTCAAATTTAGACACCGCGTTGACTTTTCTATAGTCCACACAGAACCGGACCGACCCGTCGGCCTTGGGAACCAAGACTACCGGACTGCTCCAGTCACTGTGGGACTCCTCGGCGATGCCCATTTTGAGCATGGCCTCGAGTTCTTCCTGAACCACCTATTTCTTGTGTTCGGGCAGTCTGTAAGGGCGGCTGTGCACTACTACCCCTGGGGGGCATCTCAATGTGGTGTTCTATGAGGTGGGTGCAGCCGGGCAGAGGCGAGAACATGTCAGAAAATTCTGTTTGCAACCGGGCAACCTCCACGAGCTGGGTCGGGGAGAGGTGGGCTCCACAGGGGACCGGAGCAGGGGGTGATGCCGATTTTCCCTTTTGAACCTCCGGCCCCAGCTCCGCCTTCTCTGGAACCACCGACACCAGCGCCAAGGGGACCTCCTCGCGCCAACGTTTTAACAGATTGAGGTGGTATATCTGTAATGCCCCACCCCTGTCCATTTGCCTCACCTCATAGTCGACATCCCCGACTCACCATGTGACCTCAAAGGGTCCTTGCCACCTGGCGATTAATTTAGAGCTTGACGTGGGCAACAACACGAGTACTTTGTCTCCCGGTGTGAATTCCCTAAGGTGCGTGCCCCTGTTGTACAGGCGGACTTGACGTTCTTGAGCCTGCCGCAAATTCTCCTGGGTTAGGTGTGTGAGTGTGTGGAGTTTTGCGCGCAGGTCAATAACGTATTGAATTTCATTTTTGCTCGGGGAAGGTCCCTCCTCCCAATTTTCCTGCAGCACATCTAGGATGCCACGCGTCTTACGCCCATATAATAATTCGAATGGGGAGAACCCCGTGGAGGCTTGTGGGACCTCTCGCACTCCGAAAAGCAGGGGCTCGAGCCATTTATCCCAGTTACGTGTGTCCTCGCTTACAAATTTTTTAATTATGTTTTTGAGGGTGCGATTAAACCGTTCGACGAAGCCGTCCGTTTGTGGGTGATAAATGCTGGTGTGAATCGGCTTGATTCCCAGTAACCCATACAGTTCGCGCAGTGTGCGTGACATAAACATAGTGCCCTGATCAGTCAGAATCTCTTTGGGGATTCTGACTTGGGAGATGACATGGAAGAGTGCTTCCGCAATACTACATGCGGAGATATTGCGAAGCGGCACTGCTTCCAGATATTGTGTTGCATAGTCCACCAGAACTAAAATAAAGCGATACCCTCATGTTGACCGATCTAATGGCCCAACGAGATCCATCCCAATTCTTTCGAATGGGGTCTCGATTAACGGTAGAGGGTGCAAAGGCGCTTTTGGGATGGCCGCTGGATTTACTAACTGGCATTCGCGGCATGCCGTACACCACCTACGGACATCGCCGTGAATCCCTGGCCAATAGAACCGGGCCATTATTCAGGCTAGTGTCTTATCCTGCCCTAAATGTCCAGCCATGGGATTAAAGTGAGCTGCCTGGAATACCAATTCCTGGCGGCTTTTGGTATCAAAAGTTGGGTTATTTGTTCCTTAGTCTAAGTGTCCTGCATCACTTGGTATAACCTATCCTTAATAATGGAAAAATAGGGGAAGGACGGGGTGGCGTTTGGCTGGAGCGTTTGACCATCGATTACTCTCACTTGGCCAAACGCATGCCAGAGAGACTCGTCTCGCGACTGCTCTAACAGAAAATCCGTGAGGGATTCCCTGAGAGAGGGAGGAGGGGCCTGCTGCTCCTCACTCTGACGTGGTGATGACATAGACAGCTCGGTGACAGCTGCTCCCGCCAATGCCACACCGGGACCTCCCCCCACTGAACTATGGCAGGACCCACTCTTCACTAAGTGCGTCATTAAATCCTGAAATCCCGGCCAATCAGTCCCCAAAATTATCGAATGGGTAAGGCGAGGATTAACTGGCGCCTGTACTCTAAATTTCTCCCCTCGAAACAGAATGTGGACCGACACTAAAGGGTAGTTGTGAACATCCCCATGCACACACAACACCTTCATCAACTGTGCTCTTCCCAATGCCTCATCTTGCACCAGTCTTTGGTGGATTGAGGTCTGATTACAGCCGGAGTCCACCAAAGCCTGATACGTATCCCCTTGGATACTCACCGGTATGCGATACGCTCCGGCCCGATCAAGGGCGGTTCCTGGCGCATCGGGGATCCAGACCACCATGCCCACCTCCATCACCGAGCATTGATGCTGGAGGTGCCCTGGCTCCCCGCAGCGCTAGCACACCGGCCCAGGCTCTCTCTCTGCACTGGTGTTCCGGATATCACTCACCTGAGGGGGGGAAGACACAGACACGGAAGTAGGAAATGGTAGGACACTGCGGGTGTGGCAGGCCGGCTGGGGTGGAGCCGGCCCCCGCCTCCGCGGTGGGGGAATGGTGCAAGGGCGAGGAACAGAAGGGGAGAAAAAGAGGGGGGAGGGGGGAGAGGAGAAGGGGAGACACGCTGTCCTGCCGATGGAACGGCCACCATATGGTCCTCCGCCAGCTCAATGGCCTGATCCAGCGATGCCGGGCGATGGCAGTGGACCCACTCCATGGTTCCTTCCGGAAGTTGAGCGACAAACTGCTCCAGCGCAGTTTGATGATTTCCTTGGCGTCGCGGTTGTCGGCCCTCAGCCACCAGCGGCAGGCATCTCGGAGTTGCTGGCCAAACGTGAACGGCCGGCCGACCTCCTCCAGGCGCAGCGCACGGAAGCGCTGCCACTGCTGCTCCAGAATGCGACCCACGCGCTGGAGGACGGCCCTGCGGAGGTCCATGTAGACCAGCCGGCTGTCAGCGGGGAGCTGTAGTGCGGCCAGCTGCACCTTGCCCGTGAGCAGGGGGAGGAGTTGCACTGCGCGCTGTTCCACTGGCTAACCCCACGCCTCTGCTGCCTGCTCAAAGAGAGCAAGGAAGGCCTCGGGGTCGTCGTGCGGGCCCATCTTCGTTAGGGTGAGGTGGGGAGGGCCCGCAGCAGTGGAGGTGGTGGACCCCGCCGACGCGAGTAGGTGCCGGAACGCCTGGCGATCTTCTTGCTGCGCCAGCACCAGGGCCTCGAACCTTTGCTCCTGTTCCTCCCGGAGGGGGACCAGCGCCTGGTGCTGGCTCTGTTGGGCCGTGGCGAGGGCATGGATCAGGTCCTTGAAGGGGGAGGACTCCATGGGGCTGTTCTCTCCTGCGCTCCGTTCCCGGGTTTCGGCACCACTGTAGCAAGTATTCTAGGTGGGTGGAGCACAGAAGCATGGCAGGCCAGAACTGAGTTCTCAAAAACTCGTTTATTGTAGCTTTTCAGCTTTTAACTACACATGTACACACATGCACGCATGCACACAAGTATCCAGGTTGGGGAGTAGCTCCCTTCCTCCACTCTCCCTCTCCTCTTATAGGGCGCGGTCACTGGGGAAGACACACAAACACAGGTTAATTCCCGTCAGGTGCAGTGATTCTGCCACTTACCTTCCCTGACTCCACCCTCCATTCACAGACCGACGCTTGACCACGCCCCCACTGCCACAGGCACGAATGGTTTTGAGCATTAAAAGCGCCTCTCTCTCTCTCTCTCTCTCTCTCTCATATTATTGTATTTGCATGTAGTACTGTGCAGAAAAAATATATAAACTGGGGCACCTGGCTGTAGTGCTTTACAAATTCAAATTAAATCAAAGTATGTTCTCACTCCTGTGGTGATAATAATAATAATAATAATAATAATAATAATAATAATAATAATAATAACAGCTGCAGTCTATGCAATAATAGATCTCCAAAGTGAAATCTTCCAAAAAAATTATGAAGGCAGTAGGATGTTATTTAGATATTCAGAATGCAAATTGCTCCTCTGATCAATCCTCATCTGATTCATTTACCTTCATAATTTGCTCTGATTGCATCTTTGATTCTGGATGCATAGACCACCTCAAACAACATCCAGCTGTAAAGCCATCCTGCTTTGATTCTGTCTTTCTCTCCTTTTAGGTACAAGTCAGTTCCCTGTGGAGAAAGAAAGAATGAGACAAGGCTAGAGAAGGAGACATAGAGGCTGGCTGGAGATTCAGAGATGACGGATTCATGCAGTGTCCATCATTAGATCAGCAGGATGGGGCTTATAGGCCGTGTCTAACAAAAACAGGCACCAGTTACAGCTTGATTTCCAAGGAACAACCCAAATGTTGCATATAGATCACACTGAACAGTGGGTCTCCAATGATTCCTGGCATACTGTAGAATACTTATGGCTGAATGAGCAAATCCCAACAGCCACGTTCCAAAATAAAGTGAAGCCTTTCTAGAAGAGTAAAGGTTATTATAACAGCAAAGGGTGAACCAATGCAAGCTTAAAGAAGTACATGGATATGGGGATTTGTGCTCATTCAGCCACAATAGTATTACTCAGGTCAGGCACAGATGTTGGGTGAGGAGGCCTGGTGCATAGTCAGACTTCCACTTCATCCCAAAGGTGTTCATTGGGGTTGAAGTCAGGGCTCTGAGCAAGACACTTGAGTTCTTCCCCACCAACTATAACAAACCTTACCCTGTCTTAGAGACTTTGTTTTGTGTACAGGGGCATTATCATGCTGGAACTACTTGGGGAAATCTTAATGATCCAGCATACAAAGACATACTATATAATTATGTGCTTCCAAGTTTGTCGGAAGAGTTTGGTCAAGGCTTACATATGTGTGTGGTGGTAAGGTGTCCACATACTTTTGATTATCCATTGCATAATTGCTGGAAATGATCAGAAGCTACTGGGACATTATTTTAATGGCAAACCAGGAAATAAGGAATTCTGAAAGATTAAGGTCTGACTACTCATTTCTAGGTAATTTATGCCTTTTGGATAGAAACAAAAGCAGGTATGTGACAAAATTACATTTTCAAGATAGTAATGGTGATAATTCTCATTTCATGACATACAAGAGTGCTCTGAGAGCACAATATCCCCCGCTACAATATATTGCAAACGAAATTGCAATATGCGTATTACTGTCCTATGACAAAGCCTTCTGCCAAGTTTTGTGAAATTCCTCCAAAAATTGTGAGAGGAGTTGATTTCAGATGGATGGACGGATGGATGGACAGACATCGCCACAACATTATCCTTCTTCGAGCTTTTCAGCCAGCGGGGGATAAAAATTGGAACAGTAATGTTTCCATTTGGTTGGTTTCCACGTGAAAGCAGTAGGGCTTCCTGACTTCCTAAATGCCAATTTGCCCTCATCTCATCTCATCTCATCTCATTATCTCTAGCCGCTTTATCCTGTTCTACAGGGTTGCAGGCAAGCTGGAGCCTATCCCAGCTGACTACGGGCGAAAGGCAGGGTACACCCTGGACAAGTCACCAGGTCATCACAGGGCTGACACATAAACACAGACAACCATTCACACTCACATTCATACCCATGGTCAATTTAGAGTCACCAGTTAACCTAACCTGCATGTCTTTGGACTGTGGGGGAAACCGGAGCACCCGGAGGAAACCCCTGCGGACATGGGGAGAACATGCAAACTCTGCACAGAAAGGCCCTCGCTGGCCACAGGGCTCGAACCCGGACCTTCTTGCTTTGAGGCGACAGCGCTAACCACTACACCACCGTGCCGCCCCCAATTTGCCCTGTATAATAATAATATGGTAAATAGCCCTATTCCACAACTGTAGTAATGCATATTATATCAAGAATTGCTCAACTAAGTAAAGAGAAACAGCATCCATCATTACTTTAAGACATGAAGTGTCTTTTAATTAATAAAAATAAAGAAAAAACACTGAATTAGAACACGTGTCCAAACTTTTGACTGGTCCTGTATATCATTTTATGAACTTTTAATAAGATCAGGTTCATAAGAACAGTACTATATTCTTAAAATTCAGTTCTGAGGGGACAAAGCTGTGGTTTCAAAGCATCATATGACTCACCCCACACACAGTTTACTAATTAAACATCTCCCCTCACACACAGGTCTTGGACAGTTTGGCATAGGGCATTAAAGTTACAACTTAAGAAGAGAACTCTTCCAAAGTATCCAAAGTAATTTAAGTCTTGGGTTTGCTTATTATAACTGTCAGATGGTGAGACCCATCCATCCATTATCCATAACTGCTTAGTCTGTGAAGGGTCGCGGGCAAGCTGGAGCCTATCCCAGCTGATGATGGGCGAGAGGTGGGGTACACCCTGGACAAGTCACCAAATCATTGCAGGGCTGACACATAGAGACAAACAACCATTCACACTCACATTCACACCTACGGTCAATTTGGAGCCACCAATTAGCCTAACCTGCATGTCTTTGGACTGGTTTGTGCACCTGGAGGAAACCCATGCAGACACAGGGAGAACATGCAAACTCCACACAGAAAGGTCCCTGTCAGCCACTGGGCTTGAATCCAGAATCTTCTTGCTGTGAGGCGATAGTGCTAACCACTACACCACTGTGTTGCCAGGGGGTGAGACGAGAAAGACAAAATAAGGCATGAGAAATTAAACATGAAGACTGTGTGTTACTGAAGGCTTACACAAAAGAGGTAATATATCACAATCTGAGGAAAGGAGTGTTTGTTTCTATATGCTGGCATTGCATTTGATGACAAATGATGTGAAAAGGGGAAATAATCATTGAGCACACATTAATATATACATGTACTACATCTCTGATGAATGAATGTAATAAATATGAACCATTTATTTCACTGAAATAAATGGTTGAAACAAATATGAATATAAAATTTTTACTAAATCATGGTTTGGACATAAAAAAAAATAACAGTGCTAAATTATAAAACAAAAAAAAATGTGTGTATTATAACATGAAATGAAATATTCAGTGGGGGTGGAACTGGCTGGTGATGTATGTGAAGGGGAAATTTTTATGATGTTCGAATTATAGTTGAGCTCCAGGTGAAGTCATTGCTCTGTTAGTGAGTGCTGATTTCACCAATGTAATGGATGGAAATATGTTTAATCCATTTTATTAAACTTTTGTTAGTTATGCATACAATTCACTCACTCACTCACTCACTCACTCACTCACTCACTCATCCACTTTCAGTAAGTACAGTGTCTTTGTCAGAGTTGCATTGGATATGGAGCCAATCCTGGGTTTGAGGTGGGACTACATTCTGGATGGGACACCACTACATCACAGGGCACTATTCATACACTCATTCACAACTAGTAGCAATTTATCTTAGCTAATCCTCCTACTGACATATTTTTGGGGATGTAGGAGGGAATTAATAGCCTGAAGAAAACCCATGCAGACACAGAGAGAACATGATGTACATGATGATGATAAACCTTATATATGTGATTTTTGGTGTTGAAAGTGCAAATTTAATCCCAGCCACTGGGGTTGCACAGTAGGGTGGAGCTTAAATGACAGAAATTTGTTTTTCATTCATTTTATTTGGTCTTACCCCATGAACATGTTCCATTTGTACTAAAAACCATATGAACAAACTTTGTGCATTACTAGTATATCTTAGATTTTAATGGTAGCTCAATCAACTCGAAGATTACAAAAGTAATTTATTTATTTTCTTTTTACAATTGTCTATTTTATGTATATTCTAGTCGGTACTACAGTGGATATAAAAAGTCTACACACCCCATTAAAATGATAGTTTTTTCTGATGTAAAAATATGAGACCATGATAAATGATTTCAAAACTTTTCCCACCTTTAATGTGACCTATAACCTGTACAATTCAATTGAAAAACAAACAAATTTGTTCGGAGGAAAAACATTTTTAAAAAATGTATAATAAGTTGGTTGCATAAGTGTGCACACCCTTAAACTAATACTTTGTTGCAGCACCTTTTGATTTAATTACAGCATTCAGTCTTTTTGGGTTCACACCTGCCATCAATTAAAATGACTGATTAACCCCAAATAAAGTTCAGACATTTACTCAGTTGCATCCTTCAGCAAAAGCCAGGGTTCACAGAGAGCTTACAAAGCATCAGAGGGATCTCATTGTTGAAAGGTATCAGTCAGGAGAAGGGTACAAAAACATTTCCATGGCATTAGATATACCATGGAGCACAGTGAAGACAGCCATCAAGAAGTGGAGAAAATATGGGACAACAGTGACATTAACGAGAACTGGATGTCCTTCCAAAATTGATAAAAAGACAAGACGAAAACTGGTCAGGCAGGCTGCCAAGAGGCCTACAGCAACACTGAAGGAGCTGCAGGAATTTCTGGCAAGTACTGGTTGTGTACTACATGTGACAACAATCTCCCGTATTCTCCATATGTCTGGACTATGAGGTAGGGTCAAAGAAAAACATCCAGGCCCAGCTAAATTTTGCAAAAAAAAAAATACATCAACTCTCCCAAAAGCATGTGGGAAAATGTGCTGTGGTCTGATGAAACCAAGGTTGAGCTTTTTGGCCACAATTCCAAAAGGTATGTTTGGCGCAAAAACAACACTGCACATCACCAAAAGAACACCATACCCACGGTGAAGCATGGTGGTGGCAGCATCATGTTTTGGAGTTGTTTTTCTACAGCTGGAACAGGGGCTTTAGTCAAGGTGGAGGGAATTATGAACAGTTCTAAATACCAGTCAGTTTTGGCCCCAAACCTTCAGGTGTCTGCTAGAAAGATGAAGATGAAGAGGAATTTCATCTTTCAGCACAACAATGACCCCAAAAAAGTTTTGGAATGGCCCAGCCAGAGCCCAGACCTAAATCCAATTGAAAATCTGTGGGGTGACCTGAAGAGGGCTGTGCACAAGAGATGTCCTCACAATCTGACAGATTTGAAGCACTTTTGCAAGGAAGAGTGGGCAAATATTGCCAAGTCTAGATGTGGCAGCCTGATAGACTCTGACCCAAAAAGACTGAATGCTGTAATTAAATCAAAAGGTGCTTCAACAAAGTATTAGTTTAAGGGTGTGCACACTTATGCAACCAGCTTATTGTATGTTTATGTTTTTCCCCCAAACAGATTTGTTTGTTTTTCAATTGAATTGTACAGGTTATAGGTCACATTAAAGGTGGGAAAAGTTTTGAAATTATTTATCATGGTCTCGGGTTTTTTTTTTTTACATCAGAAAAACCTATCATTTTAATGGGGTGTGTACACTTTTTATATCCACTGTATATCATCAATTGTTCATTTATATTTATTGATTTTATTTACATTTGTTTCCATGTGTACACATTGTAAACTATATTATTATACAGTCTGTATACAATTCTAGTGGCCCTGTGATGACCTGGTGACTTGTCCAGGGTGTACCCCGCCTTTCGCCCGTAGTCAGCTGGGATAGGCTCCAGCTTGCCTGCGACCCTGTAGAACAGGATAAAGTAGCTAGAGATAATGAGATGAGATGAGACAATTCTAGTCATTTGCATTTATGTGATAGCTCACTGTGATGGCTTCTTGTTTAATGTATGATTTATATAATTTTGTTTTCTTTTATTTTGTGTGTGTATAGTAAGTTTTAGAAAAATTAGATGTGTTGTTGGGCAGCTTTGTATTTGTATATATTGTACAGAACTACAGATTCAGAACATATTCAGATAATTGCACACAGACACATTTAAAAGAAGTACCCATTCTACAGGCTTTTCATTTTTTAGACTATTGGTACTTTCATTCTCATCTCATTATCTCTAGCCGCTTCATCCTTCTACAGGGTCGCAGGCAAGCTGGAGCCCATCCCAGCTGACCACGGGCGAAAGGCGGGGCACACCCTGGACAAGTCGCCAGGTCATCACAGGGCCGACACATAGACACAGACAACCATTCACACTCACATTCACACCCACGGTCAATTTAGAGTCACCAGTTAACCTAACCTGCATGTCTTTGGACTGTGGGGGAAACCGGAGCACCCGGAGGAAACCCACGCGGACACGGGGAGAACATGCAAACTCCGCACAGAAAGGCCCTCGCCAGCCACGGGGCTCGAACCCGGACCTTCTTGCTGTGAGGCGACAGCGCTAACCACTACACCACCGTGCCGCCCTATTGGTACTTTCTTTTTGATAAAATATATCAATAAAGTAAGTTTAAAAAAATATTGTTCAGCAAAATAGTTTATTCTTACATTGACAATTATAGCAATATGGCATATTTACGATGCACTAGTTCTGTATTCAGACTTCAGAGGTACTCAAAAAAGTGTCTTCAGTATGGGTATTGGTATACCTAGGACCAATAGAGACTTTTTTCCTAAGCATATTTTCAGCTTATGTTGTCAGGCACTGTGGGATGGGATCAGCTAGATCGGTTAACTCCATAATGTTAGTGATCAGCGATTAACACTATAACAATTGTACAGTGTACATTTCACTGTATACTTTGCAATAAACCCTTAATAAACTGATAAAATTTAGTGCTGTCCCAATCCATTCCAGTGTAGTGTTATTGTAAGCCCTATAGACCCCTTCACATGTTTGTAAACAAACCGACCGTTGCCAGGATGCGTGCGCAGCCTGGACCCAGAAACAATGGTGCTGCCCATAGACCGGCATTATGAGCTGTCAGATTATGCCAAACAATTGTCATTACAAGATCGAGAATGCTACATAAATAAGTTAACTCTAACAAGTGGACATCGCCTACCGGAGCCGCATTTAATTAAAAAGTGGACGGACGATGTTAGTAAGTTCCCTGGTATACAATGGCCAGATATATACTCGTACCTTATTGACAAGACTTCAGTGTACACCCACGAAAAACTTCGTGCCTACAAGTCTTTAGACGCATATGATTATGTTATGTGCGGGCATGTACAACTTGATTAACAATGGGACATTCATATTCATTTTGTTTTAATCAAATTATGCCAGTGATGTGATGGCAATGTGGCTTTAGCTACAACAGCAAATACCAACACTAAACAGCAATTTGCAGGAGGTAATGGCATGAAAGGAATGATAGTGTAAAGAATGCAGCTAAGAGAAATCAGAGCTGCGTAAAAAGCGAGAGGCAGAGACCAGAAATGAAACTGAACGGGGAAGGAGCTAGGTTAGAGCAGTCAACGTAAGTTGGCATTTAGAGTGAGGGCACACAATTTTACCTTTCCATCCATGCTTTAAAATTGTGATTTTTGGCATACACAAATAATGATGGCACAAAATCTGGACTGCTTGAGTCAAGCGAGACCTCTCCTACAAACAAAATTGCATGCAAAGCTAAGTTAACATGCTAACAATATTTATTACATTATGTAACTATGACCCAGCTAATCAGACAAACGTTACCAAAGTATTTTGCTACATCAGTAAACAAAGACTAGAAAGAATAAAAAAGAAAGATTTAATAAATAGCCTGATCTTACCTGTGATGAAGTGGGCGCTGCAAACCTGTGCATTTTTGATGGTACTTTCATCCCAGTCTACACGTTTGATGGTTTGTAGCCATAGATGTCGGCGATTTTTTTGGAATGGGTGAGATCCTGCTGGAATTCTGAACATTTTAACCCCATCACTGCTACGATTCTGACACCCGAAAACACAACAACTAGGCATTTCTGAGTCTTTTTTGGGTCCAGGCTGCGCGCGCAATTTCCGCTTACGTATGAATGACGTTTACTGCGAAGGGGTCTATATTGAACAATGCCTCTAATGACAGCAGGACTTAATTGTGGTGGACTTTGTGGCTTGGCTGCCAAACTTCATGCTGACTGAGCTACCAGTTAGATTTCTTCATTTTTGTTAATATTTTACCAGAATTATAATATATTGTAGCGGTTCAGTATTGGTGGGTGGAGCACAGAGGATGGCAGGACAGAGATCAGGTTCAAAATAGCGTTTATTGCTACACTTTTCAGTTTCGCAATTCTGAACTCGAACAGACACACACACGACTGGCGTCTTGTTCAGGGCTCCTTTCTGCTCTCGTTCTCCCTCCTTATATAGGGCGCGGTCACTGGGAAGACACACAAACACAGGTTAATTGACATCAGGTGTAGTGATTCTGCCACTTACCTTCCCTGACTCCGCCCTCCTGTCACAGACCGGCGCTTGACCACGCCCCTGCTGCCACATACCCCGACTGTCCGACTCAGGCCGGGCGGCCGTCCGGCCTGCAGCCGACTCCCCCCCCCCCCCCCCCCCCCGACGGGAGAGGAAGTCTGCCACGACCATCTGCGCCCCCGGCCTGTGGACCACCTTGAAATTAAAGGGTTGGAGTGCCAGATACCAACGGGTGATCCGCGCGTTGGCATCCTTCATGCGATGGAGCCACTGGAGGGGCGCGTGGTCCGAACAGAGGGTGAAAGGGCACCCCAGCAGGTAGTACCGGAGGGCGAGGACCACCCACTTGATGGCCAGACACTTTTTCTCTATGGTGCTGTAGCGCCCCTCACGCACTGACAGCTTCCTGCTGACATACAGGACAGGGCGGTCCTCCCCCTCCACCTCCTGGGACAAAACCGTCCCCAGCCCTCTGTCCGACGCATCAGTCTGCAACATAAAGGGGAGAGAAAAGTCAGGGGAGTGTAAAAGTGGCCCCCCACACAGTGCAGCCTTTACCTCAGAAAAAGCCCGCTGGCATTGCTCCGTCCACTGGACCGGATCTGGTGCCCCCTTTTTAGTGAGATCAGTCAGCGGGCTGGTGACGTCCGAATAATTAGGTATAAACCTACGGTAATAGCCAGTGAGCCCCAGGAACTGTCTCACCCCCTTTTTGGTCTTGGGCCTGGCAGGCCACAATTGCTGCCGTCTTATTAATTTGGGGACGCACCTGCCTAATGCCCAAGTGGAAGCCCAGATACCGTACTTCCACCTGCCCAATCGCACACTTCTTTGGGTTGGCTGTGGGCCCCGCTCGCCTCAGCGACCTAAGGACGACCCTTAGATGTTCGAGGTGCCTCGGCCAGTCATTACTATAGATGATGATGTCATCTAGGTAAACGGCCGCATACATGGCGTGGGGGTGGAGGACCCTGTCCATCAGCCGCTGAAACGTAGCAGGTGCCCCAAACAGCCCAAAAGGAAGTGTGACGAATTGGTGTAACCCGAACGGTGTGGAAAAGGCCGTTTTTTCTCAGGATAGAGGAGTCAAGGGGATCTGCCAGTATCCCTTTGTCAGATCCAGTGTCGAATAAAAGCGAGCCGTGCCTAGTCGATCGAGCAACTCATCAATCCGAGGCATTGGGTACGCATCAAATTTAGACACCGCGTTGACTTTTCTATAGTCCACACAGAACCGGACCGACCCATCGGCCTTGGGTACCAAGACCACCGGGCTGCTCCAGTCACTGTTGGACTCCTCAACGATGGCCATTTTGAGCATGGCCTCGAGTTCTTCCCGAACCACCTTTTTTTTGCGTTCAGGTAGCCTGTAAGGGCAGCTACGCACTACCACCCCCGGGGGTGTCTCTATGTGGTGCTCTATCAGGTTATTGCGACTGGGCAGGGGCGAGAACACATCCGAAAACTCAGTCTGCAACTGGGCGACCTCCGTGAGTTGGGTCGGGGAGAGGTGGTCTCCACAGGGGACCGGAGGGATACCCGACGCCAGTGCCCCTTTTTGAACCTCCAGCCCCAGCTCCGCCTTCTCCAGAACCACCGACACCAACGCCATGGGGACCTCCTCATTCCAGAGTTTAAGCAGATTGAGGTGGTAAATCTGTAGCGCCCCACCCCTGTCCGTTCGCCTCACCTCATAGTCGACGTCCATGACTTGCCGTGTGACCTCAAAGGGTCCTTGCCACTTGGCAACCAATTTGGAGCTCGATGTGGGCAACAGTACGAGTACTTTATCTCCCGGTGTGAACTCTCTAAGGCGTGTACCCTTGTTGTACAAGCGGGTTTGCCGTTCTTGGGCCTGCCGCAAATTCTCCTGGGTTAAGTGGGTGAGGGTGTGGAGTTTTGTGCGCAGGTCCATAACGTATTGAATTTCGTTTTTGCTTTGTGAAGGTCCCTCCTCCCAATTTTCCCGCAGCACATCTAGAATGCCGCGCGGCTTATGCCCATATAATAATTCGAACGGGAAGAACCCCGTGGAGGCTTGGGGGACCTCTCACACTGAAAACAGCAAGGGCTCGAACCACTTATCCCAATTACGTGCATCCTCACTTACGAATTTTTTAATTATATTTTTGAGGGTGCGGTTGAACCGTTCAACTAAGCCGTCCGTTTGTGGGTGATACACGCTGCTGCGGATCGGCTTAATCCCCAATAACCCATACAGTTCGCGCAGTGTCCGTGACATAAACATGGTGCCTCGATCAGTCAGAATCTCTTTCGGGATTCCAACTCGGGAGATAACGCGTAAGAGCGCCTCCGCAATACTGCATGCTGAGATATTGCGCAGAGGCACTGCTTCCGGGTATCGCGTTGCATAGTCCACCAGAACTAATATAAAGCGGTACCTTCGTGCTGACCGATCTAATGGCCCGACGAGATCCATCCCAACTCTTTCAAACGGGGTCTCAATTAATGGTAGAGGACGCAAAGGCGCTTTTGGAATGGCCGCTGGATTTACTAACTGGCATTCGCGGCACGCCGTACACCACCTACGAACATCGCCGCAAATGCCCGGCCAATAGAATCGGGCCATTATTCGGGCTAGTGTCTTATCCTGCCCTAAGTGTCCAGCCATGGGATGAAAGTGAGCCGCCTGGAATACCAATTCCCGGTGGCTCTTTGGAATTAAAAGTTGCGTGACTCACTCTTTAGTTTGAGTGTCCTGCGTCACTCGGTATAACCTATCCTTCATAATCGCGAAGTAGGGGAAGGACGGGGTGGCGTTTGGCTGGAGCGTTTGACCATTGATTACTCTCACTTGGTCAAACGCATGTCGCAGAGTCTCGTCTCGCAACTGCTCTAATGGGAAATCTGCGAGGGATTCCCCAATAGAGAGAGGAGGGGCCGGCGGCTCCTCACTCTGATGCGTAGATGACGTAGATGGCTCTGTGACAGCTGCTCCCGCCAAAGCGACACCGGGACCTCCCCCCCGCTAAATGGCAGGACCCACTCTCTACTAAGCGTGTCATTAAATCCCGGAATCCCGGCCAATCAGTCCCCAAAATTAAAGAGTGGGTAAGGCGAGGATTGACCGCCACCTTCACTATAAATTTTTCCCCTCGGAAAAAAATGTGGACCGACACCAAAGGGTAGCTGTGAATGTCCCCGTGCACACACAACACCTTCACCCCCTGTGCTCCCCCCAATGCCTCGTTTTGCACCAGGCTTTGGTGAATTGAGGTCTGATTACAACCGGAATCCACCAACGCCTGATATGTATCCCCTTGGATACTCACCGGTATGCGATACGCTCCGGCCCGATTGAGGACGGCTTCTGGCGCGTCAGGGATCCGAACCACCGTGCCCACCTCCATTGCCGTGCACTGCTGTTGGAGGTGGCCCAGTTCCCCGCAGCGCCAGCAAACCAGCCCAGGCTTCCTCTCTGCACCGGTGTTCTGGGGCTCACTCACCTGAGGGGGGGAGAGACAGACACAGAAGGGAGAAATGGGAGGGCACCGTGGGTGCGGCGGGCCGGCTGGGGTGGTGCCGGCCCCCGCCTCTGCGGTGGGGGAATGGGGCGAGGACGGGACACAGGAGGAGGGAGAGAGAGAGAGAAGAGGAGAGAAGAGAAGAGAAGAGAAGAGAAGAGAAGAGAAGAGAAGAGAAGAGAAGAGGCGGTCTGCTGTCCTGCCACCGGAACAGCCGCCAAATGGTCCTCCGCCAGCTCGATGGCCTGATCCAGCGACGCCGGGCAGTGGCACTGGACCCACTCTGCGGTTCCTGCTGGCAAGCGCGCAACGAACTGCTCCAGCACCACCTGATCGACGATCTCCTCGGCATCGCGGTTGTTGGCCCTCAGCCACCACCAGCAGGCATCCTGGAGTTGCTGGCCAAACGCGAACGGCCAGCCAACTTCCTCCAAGCGCAAGGCGCGGAAGCGCTGGTGCTGCTGTTCCGGGGTGCGCCCCACACGCTGGAGGACGGCCCGGCGGAGGTCCACGTAGGCCAGCCGGCGGTCGGCGTGGATATGTAGCGCGGCCAGCTGCGCCTCTCCCGTTAGCAGGGGAAGGAGGCGCGCCACGCGCTGCTCCATCGGCCACCCCGAGGCCTCTGCAACTTGCTCGAAGAGCGTGATAAAAGCCTCAGGGTCATCCTGCGGACCCATCTTGGTTACGGTGAGGGGGGACAGGCCCGTGGTGGGAGCGCTGGTGGACCCCGCCGACGCGAGGAGGTGCCGGAATGCCTCCCGATCTTCTTACTGGGCCAGCACCAGGGCCTTGAAGCGTCATTCTTGTTCCTTTTGGAGGGTGACTAGCGCCTGGTGCTGGCTTTGCTGGGCCGTGGCGAGGGCATGGACCAGGTCGGCGAACGGGGAGGACTCCATGGGGCTGATCGGCTGCTGTGCTCCACAATTCTTCGTCCCAGGTTTCAGCACCACTGTAGCGGTTCAGTATTGATGGGTGGAGCACAGAGGACAGCAGGACAGAGATCAGGTTCAAAATAGCGTTTATTGCTACACTTTTCAGTTTCGCAATTCTGAACTCGAACAGACACACACACGACTGGCATCTTGTTCAGGGCTCCTTTCTGCTCTCGTTCTCCCTCTTTATATAGGGCGCGGTCACTGGGAAGACACACAAACACAGGTTAATTGCTCTCAGGTGTAGTGATTCTGCCACTTACCTTCCCTGACTCCGCTCTCCTGTCACAGACCGGCGCTTGACCACGCCCCCGCTGCCACATATATATATATATATATATATATATATATATATATATATATATATATATATATATATATCAAATTAGGTGGTAAGATGGTCATATTTAATAACTTTAAAAATTAGCTCCACCATATTGCACAGTCAGTGTATACTTGGTGCCAGTCCCAAGCCTCGATAGATTGGGGAGGATTGCATCAGGAATGGAATCAAGTGTAAAAACCTATGCCAAATCAAATAGGTCAATCATGATGATCCGCTGTGGCGACCCGTGACCCGTAATCCAAAAGAAGAAGAAGTAAGTGCAAAATTATTGTCTGTTCTTATATATTGTCTCCACTCTTCTTGGAATGATTTTCATTAGAAACCTCAAAAAAATTGAATCAAATGCAACTGGACTTAAAACCAAGTCTTTGAAGATGTTTAACCAAATGACTGTCATTACAACAGAATGGAGCACAAACAAAGTTGACTCCAAAGACTTTATCACACCCTGGAGCACGAAAGAAACAATGACATCAGTGGCCTTGATAATGAGTCCACAGAGATTAAATACCTGGATACTCACACCAGCTGGTCAGAATAGCCAAGTGACAGCCATCTTGCAGTGAGAGAGTGTGGTGTGATACAGAATTGAAACCAATGAAGTCTTTGGAGTTAATTGACAAATTTTAATGATTTGATGCCCTCATCTGATGAAGTGAACTGCAGAAGCCTCTTGGATGAGAGGTGAAACATCTTCAAAGACTTAAAGCCAAGTCCAGTTGTGTTTGATTAAATTTTCTTGAGATTACTCTGACCTGGATGAATGAGAGCATTCACAGACACGATTTCTATTAGATTTTGGAACTTGGCTGCGGGGATTTGTCCATTCAGGAGTATTTGTTGAGGCCAGGCGCTGATATCAGGTCAGAAGGTCTGGGCTGTAATCAGAGTTTCAGTTCATCCCAAAGATATTCAGTGGAGTTGAGATCAGGGCTCTGTGCAGAATACTTGAGTTCTTCCCCACCAACATTGGCAAACCATGTCTTCATGGACATTGCTTTGTTCATAGGACATTGTCATGCTGGAACAACTTTGAGCTCCAGTGAAGGGAAGCTGCAACACTATACAAATATTGTGATAGTATACAACATACAAAGACATACTTCCAATTTTGTAGCAACTCAGCCTGGGGGAAGAACCATATGCGTGTGGTGGTCAGATGCCCACACACTGTTGACCATATTATTATTATTATTATTATTATTATTATTAAGACCTTTATTATCCCACAATGGGGAAATTTCCTGTTTGCAGCAGCACAGTGGATAGCAGCAAAAGAGGATATATCAAGCCACACAAGTAAAAATATATATATATTTTAAAAAATAATAATAATATTGTTAGAAACTGAAGAAACCCTTCTGTGCTCATTGGTATATAATATGAGGACTTGAAAGATGGGTTGGTTGCACAAAAATTACAACTAATCCCATTGTGAAATGCACTGAGCATGAAAAAAAAAGAATCCCTGCCTCCACTTTATTCATAAACTAATCAGAATCACTCTTGCCAGTAAAGGCATTGAGAGCAACAGTGCTAGCTAAACTACAAACATGGCTACTCAGGACTACAATGCCCAAAGAGCACAGCGCCCCCTGTAACCAGCTTATTGAACTCAGCTGTCGCTCATTCACAACTCACTAGCCACACTACTTAAAGGAGATATGCAGAACCTTTATTTTTAAATACATTTCTGAGTGGATAGTATCTCCATCCTTGACTCTTCTATGCTTTTTGAGAGTTAAAATCGACCACAAAGTTGGCATTCGAGCTGCCCCGCTGAGCTAGCCAGCCCTGAGTGAATGACGTCACAGCGGTAACCGGTTTAAGGCCGAGGCCTTTGACAACTATAGACCAAAGCCAGACTCAGCAGGTGAGAGTGGTTGCAATGGCCTCTTCATTCGGATTTATTAGAGATTCATTCGGATTTATTAGAGATTCTTCGGATTCCTCAGATAGTACTACATCTGACTGTGATAGTCCTGAAATTGGAGTGTGTACACATGCTACTGCTATACACGTAGAACTGTATCAGTTCAAACCATCAGAAAGTGAATCCGATAGTAACACGTCGGCCACAGAGGCCCCCACCTTATGAAATAAAGCCAGAGAACAAAGCCGTCTAGAGAATTGGATGGAATTGAGCTGACAGTCTCATGTGACTCTCATTAAAACAGGATAGGCGTTATCTTTCTTACTTTCCTTTTCTTGTAGTTTTCTTTTCCTTTAATTGTTAGTCCTGCACCCTCTTTCAAAACAGGCTTATAGTCAATGCTCTTCAACAGATCAGAGATTTCATACGAGTCATCAGTAAAATGTGCCCATGAATTTCTTGAAAAACACGTCCAAATCTTTGCAGTTTGAACATTTTTGGGCCATGAATGCAACATAAATCCACCTTCTGTCATGTTGCTGCACCTGCCAGCAACACATCTACATGGCATGGTGATAAATTAGCTCAAAATGGAGGATTGAAGTTGCAGTTAGCTCTGTGTTTTAGTATAGCGAAAATGGCGATGAGACCAATAGCCTTCCCGCTGTGACGTCACAGATGTCAAGGTCATTCACTCAGACCACTATCTATATACAGACTCCATGCAGGAAAATCAGCAGGCCCGGATGGTGTTAGCCCCAGGGCCCTGAAGACCTGTGCCCTCCAGCTAAGTGGAGTACTTCAACATGTTTTCAACATGAACCTGTGTCTTCAGAGGGTCCCCATGCTGTGGAAGACATCATTCCTCGTCCCTGTACTGAAGAAGCCGCGTCCCAGCGACCTCAAAGACTACAGGCCCATGGCATTAACATCACGCATTATGAAGACCCTTGAGAGACTCATCCTGGAGCAGATCTGGCCTATGGTCCAACTACTTCTTGACCCCCTTCAGTTCGCCTACCAGCCCCGTCTTGGAGTAGAGGACGCAATCATCTACCTGCTCAACAAAGTCTACGGCCACCTGGACAAGCCAGCCAGCACTGTGAGGATCATGTTTTTGATTTCTCCAGTGCTTTTGACACCATCCGGCCGGCTCTGCTGGGTGAGAAGTTGACAGTGATGCAGGTGGATTCCCCATTGGTGTCCTGGATTGTAGATTATTTGACTGGCAGACCACAGTACGTGTGCTTGCAGTGCTGTGTGTCAGACAGAGTGATCAGCAACACCGGGGCTCTGCAAGGGACTGTCCTTTCTCCTTTCCTTTTCACTCTCTACACCACTGATTTCAACTACTGCACGGAGACCTGCCACCTCCAGAAATTTTCTGATGACTCTGCAGTGGTTGGACGTATTACTGGTGGTGATGAGAGCCAGTACAGGACGATGGTGGACAACTTTGTCACGTGGAGCAGGAAGAACCACCTACAGCTTAATGTGATGAAGACGAAAGAACTGGTGGTCGATCTGAAGAGAATCAGGGCTCCGGTGAACCCTGTTAACATCCAAGGGGTCAGTGTGGACGTGGTAGAGGAATATAAGTACCTGGGGGTGTACTTGGATAATAAACTGGACTGGTCCAAAAACGTGGACACTGTATACAAAAAGGGCCAGAGCCGTCTCTATTTTCTGAGACTTCAATATCTGCCGAACGATGCTGCGGATGTTCTATGAGTCTGTGGTGGCCAGCGCCATCCTGTACGCTGTCGTCTGCTGGGGCAGCGGACTGAAGGTGAAGGACATTAACAGACTCAATAAGATCATCAGGAAGGCTGGCCATGTTGTAGGCGTGGAACTGGATTCTCTGACAGTGGTGTTGGAAAAGAGGACACTGTCCAAAATAAAAACAATCTTAGACTGTCCTTCCCACCCTCTACATTAGGAGCTGATCAGCCACAGGAGCACATTCAGTAAACGGCCGATTCTTCCATGCTGCACAACTGAGAGACAAAGGAAATAATTCCTACCTGTTGCTGTCAAGCTGTACAATGCCACTGTATAACTGTGGTACACTGTTTTACCATGTATACTGTATCCTTAACTCAGGTGCAATATGTATATAGGAATCTCATCTCATCTAATTATCTCTAGCCGCTTTATCCTGTTCTACAGGGTCGCAGGCAAGCTGGAGCCTATCCCAGCTGACTATGGGCGAAAGGCGGGGTACATCCTGGACAAGTCGCCAGGTCATCACAGGGCTGACACACAGACACAGACAACCATTCACATTCACACCTACGGTCAATTTAGAGTCACCAGTTAACCTAACCTGCATGTCTTTGGACTGTGGGGGAAACCGGAGCACCCGGAGGAAACCCACGCGGACACGGGGAGAACATGCAAACTCCGCACAGAAAGGCCCTCGCCGGCCACGGGGCTCGAACCCGGACCTTCTTGCTGTGAGGCGACAGCGCTAACCACTACACCACTGTGCCGCCCGTATAGACCCTTTTCAGTCACATGACCTTCGTAAACGCGACCGCCATTTTGGACATGTAGTGGACTTCGGCTCGAATCAGTTTGAATGCGAGGAAGGCGACAAATGAAAAACATAAAAGAAAAAGGAGCGAGATGCAGAAAACACCTTCACTATCCAGCGATGTAGGGCATTTACAGGGCGAGCAGAGGGAGAGGTATTTGCAAAAATTGAGGTTAGCAGGCTTAGAGAACGACATTTACCTGCTTCCACCAGGATTGTTCACTGACGTATGGAAGTACACGAAGCCCTCGTCTTTACCTGACTTCGGCCCACATGATCTGTATACCTATGTCATTCAAAACCCATCGCCATACACATACACGCCAACATCCGAGGTTCCGGAGCGCGCTCCGGCTTGCTCCAGGAGTGCTCCGGTCGAGGTTCCGGAGCGTGCTCCGGCTTGCTCCAGGAGTGCTCCGGCCGAGGTTACGGAGCGCGCTCCGGCTTGCTCCGGAGCAAGCCGCTTAATTTGAGGGCAACCTCGGCCGGAGTGTGCTCCGGAACCTCGGCCGGCGCACTCCGGGAGCAAGCCGGCGCGCGCTGCTTAATTTGAGGGGAACCTCGGTCCGAGCACTCCGGGAGCAAGCCGGCGCGCGCTGCTTAATTTGAGGGGAACCTCGGCTGGAGCACTCCGGGAGCAAGCCGGCGCGCGCTGCTTAATTTGAGGGAGAGCAAGCCGGCGCGCGCTCCGGAACCTTGGACGTCGGCTCCGGCAGCTATTTATACTGGATCCGGTGTAAATAGCTGCCGGATCATAATTACAGTAAACTAGTAAATACAGTAAAGGAAAAACTTGAGACTGAAAGGTTTTAACAGTCATCCAAATGACTGAACGTAAACATTGCTACAGTAACATACCAGCTACTTGTTGACATTAGCTAGTCAACAATAGCTACTACAGAAGAACAAAGAGGTTACAATGGGTTATTTTAGCCTATTTGGTTACACACTCGCCGCCACAGAATGTTAACAGCAATGTAATGCCTTTTCTGGCTAATTTTATTCGTCTTACCTCCAACAAAGTGGTCACTACACAAGCGTTGGTATGCCGAGGGCTGCCAATCTGTTAATGGCCGCTATCCATCTTCTCCGTCGGGATCCGATAAAATGATAAACCCTGCCTTGTTTGTTGATGGTTACTACATCCAGGTGCACAACAATATAGTGGCATGATGGAAGTCTTGCTGAAAGTAAAAACTTTCTTTGCTGACGTTCCTCAATGTTGGCTGTGGTAAACTACTGGTAGTACACGTCCAAAATGGCGGCCGCGTTTGTCGTGACGTCACGTGAAAAGGGTCCATATAGGAATCATTGTATATAAAATCACTTCATTTTGCTTTTACTTAAGTTATTAAACTTATTAAAATTTATTTTATTTTGATTTATTCTTTTTTTTTAAAGACTATTTTATCTTCTATTTTTAGACATGTTTACTTCTTTGATTCAGGAGCTTGGTTGCAAATTTGAATTTCCCTCCGCGGATTAATAAAGTAAATTCTGATTCTGATTATATGAATCATTTTAATCATAAAAATTACTGTATTAGATTTATTGTTAACACTTAAAACTATTCCTGTGCCATTCTTGAGGTCTCAAGGCATTTATAAACAAAAAGTGAGGCCATGGTTCTGCGTATCTCCTTTAAGCCTCACTCACACTCCCCCTCATTGCGAAATATTGTTCTGTGTTTTCCAGTCCATACCAAGCCTTTCTATCTCTGCCTGACTTTAGTTATTCTGACCCTCGCTATCTCTCTTTGTCTATGCTTCTTGTCTCTTCTGTATTGCCCTGCTTGCCGATTGACCGACGCTTGCCTGCCTTTCAACCACGCTTCTAGTTTTGTGATTTGGCTTCGTTACAAGTTTGCTACCCTGCTCTCCCTGCACATACATCCATAAGTGCCTACACTCTGACAACTATCTTTGAGGAGAAACACCATGTGTGAGCTCTTATTACTGTAAACATGGCAACATTTCTTGCAGACAATGGCATCAAACCATCAAAATTTGCCAATTAACTCCATAGACTTCACTGGTTTCAATTCTGCATCACATCACATTCGCCCACTGCAAGATGGATGTCACTTGCATTGTATTAGTTTGCACAGGTCCAGCTGCAATTATGTTTTTAATCATTTATTGTTATCATTGTGGCACGCAGACATATGGAACTATCATACATCTCATCTCATTATCTCTAGCCGCTTTATCCTGTTCTACAGGGTCGCAGGCAAACTGGAGCCTATCCTAGCTGCCTACGGGCGAAAGGTGGGGTACACCCTGGACAAGTCGCCAGGTCATCACAGGGCACTATCATATATATTATATGAATATATTCATTCAAAATAATTTTATCCACAGATTATTTGTGGGTTTATTTAATCATAAAAGTAATACGATGCTTCATATCTTCATTACGTAATCCACTCATTCAGTCAAATATACTGCTGTCCTGCAGCTAAGGAGAATTTTAAACATTTCAAGATGACTAAATAATGAATTTGCACACATGCTACTCAGTGACAGGTCTGTGAGCTCGACGAATCTGCTTTCATAATTCATGATATTGTGCTGGAGCTAACTCTGTTTACGTGCTTATTTTCCCAGACTTATGAAAGCTGTGCATATGGCATACTGTGGATAGAAAAAGGCATTTGGGCACATCATGTCTTCACAGCAGATATTTTGACAGTTATATTTGGAGGAGCAGATATTCAAAAAGCATTTCATAAAAAATAAATAAATAAATTGTGCTTTATATTTCACTCATTGATCCACGATGAACTTAGGTTCTTTCCTTACAGAGTTTTTCAGCGACTTTCTACAATCTTGGACATGTGTTTGGTTTCCTAATGCATTTGTTTGTCGCCATACTATGCCATCAGAGTGTCAGTAAAAGAGCTTATTAGGATGTAAAAAAAAACACTTTAGCATTCTTAGCTATAAAAGTACAGACTATCAGAAACAGCACTGAGCTGCATGGGCAATGTAGGAGAGTTGATAGGTGAATGACAGGTTGTCATTATTGATAATTATGGGAAAAAAAACAGAACACTTCAGATTCTTCAGAAAGCTATTTTGATGAACACTTACTTCTAAAGAAAGAGTTGTGTAATTAGTGGTTCGTTGCCTGCATGTCATTGCATTACATCAAAATATACCCTTCAACTACCTACCATCCCAGTGATGCCTCTTAGTAAGGCTTGATTTATTAATTCTGCAAAATCCCCAGCTTCCATGTGGGTAACATAAGATACAAAGAAGTGGCATGATGCTCAAGAAATTGGTACATGTCTAACAGCGATGTCAGGAATATTGACAGGTACTTTAAATAGCTAGCAAGGTCAGAAAGCACATCTGCTGTGCTCTAGAGCTGATATCTACAACTCGCTCAATGCTGCAGGTTTGGTCAAAGTGACAAGAGTGATGAAAATTGTCCTCATATCTCAAGGTGGAGAAATGCAACCGTTTGTCCTGTCAGGCGGCTTCATCTCCAGCTCCTCAGCTCAACCATCTGGCTGCCAGTGATAAAACAGGCCTTTGATCTAAAGCTCGGCCAGGTCATTAAAAAGCGTGGTGAGTGTGCAAGAGCCTCTTTAAGAATAGCCTGCCAATCCATTTGAATTTGTTAGTGTGCTGTTATAATAATAATAATAATAATAATACAACCCTGATTCCAAAAAAGTTGGGACAAAGTACAAATTGTAAATAAAAACGGAATGCGATGATGTGGAAGTTTCAAAATTCCATATTTTATTCAGAATAGAACATAGATGACATATCAAATGTTTAAACTGAGAAAATGTATCATTTAAAGAGAAAAATTAGGTGATTTTAAATTTCATGACAACAGCACATCTCAAAAAAGTTGGGACAAGGCCATGTTTACCAATGTGAGACATCCCCTTTTCTCTTTACAATAGTCTGTAAATGTCTGGGGACTGAGGAGACAAGTTGCTCAAGTTTAGGGATAGGAATGTTAACCCATTCTTGTCTAATGTAGGATTCTAGTTGCTCAACTGTCTTAGGTCTTAGGTGTTCACAGATAATGTTCTCTGGAAATATTCCTGAGCCCATTTTGTGATTTTCCAATACAGAAGCATGCCTGTATGTGATGCAGTGCCGTCTAAGGGCCCGAAGATCACGGGCATCCAGTATGGTTTTCCGGCCTTGACCCTTATGCACAGAGATTCTTCCAGATTCTCTGAATCTTTTGATGATATTATGCACTGTAGATGATATGTTCAAACTCTTTGCAATTTTACACTGTCGAACTCCTTTCTGATATTGCTCCACTATTTGTCGGCACAGAATTAGGGGGATTGGTGATCCTCTTCCCATCTTTACTTATGAGAGCCGCTGCCACTCCAAGATGCTCTTTTTATAACCAGTCATGCTAATGATCTCTTGCCAATTGACCTAATGAGTTCCAATTTGGTCCTTCAGCTGTTCCTTTTTTGTACCTTTAACTTTTCCAGCCTCTTATTGCCCTTGTCCCAACTTTTTTGAGATGTGTTGCTGTCATGAAATTTCAAATTAGCCAATATTTGGCATGAAATTTCAAAATGTCTCACTTTCAACATATAGAATGTGTGGAACACATGAGGAAACCATGCAGCATATCTTGTATGGCTGCTCCAAGCTTGCCCAAGCAGAGTACAAAAATAGGCATGACACCCTTGGTTGGGTTGTGCATTGGGAATTGTGCAAGAAATACAGGATTGATCCCCTCCTAGAACTGCCACCCTATTGTGGTGGAGGGGTTTGTGTGCTTGAATGATCCTAGGAGCTATGTTGTCGGGGGCATTATGCCCCTGTCAGGGTTTCCCAAGGCAGACAGGTCCTAGGTGACAGGCCAGACCAAGAGCAGTTCACCAAAACCCCTATGGAGAAAAAAAATGAGGACCGTGACGTCACCCGGTATGACGCAGCCGGGGCCCCACCCTGGAGCCAGGCCCGGGGTTGGGGCTCATATGTGAGCGCTTGGTGGCTGGGCCTTTGCCCATGGGGCCCAGCCGGGCTCAGCCCGAAGAGGTGACGTGGGCCCAACCTCCTGTGGGTTCACCACCCACAGAGGTAGCAGTAGGGGACTGGTGCAGTGTGGATTGGGTGGCAGTCGAAGGCAGGGGCCTCAACGACCTGATCCCCGGACACAGCGGCTGGCTGTTGGGACATGGAATGTCACTTCGCTGGGGGGGAAAGAGCCTGAACTTGTGCGGGAGGTTGAGAGGTACCGGCTAGAGATAGTCAGGCTCACCTCCATGCACAGCTTGGGCTCTGGAACCCAGCTCCTCGAGGGGGGCTGGACTCTCCACTTCTCTGGAGTCGCCCGTGGTGAGCGTCGGCGGGCTGGTGTGGGCTTGCTTATAGCTTCCCAGCTCAGCCGCCATGTGTTGGAGTTTACCCCAGTGAATGAGAGGGTCGCCTCTCTGCGCCTTCGGATTGGGGAGAGGGCTCTTGCTGTTGTTTGTGCCTACGGGCCAAATAGCAGTATAGAGTATCCGGCCTTCTTGGAGTCCCTGGGAGAGGTACTGAGGGGTGCTCAGACTGGGGACTCCATTGTGCTACTGGGGGACTTCAATGCTCACATGGGCGACGACAGTGACACCTGAAGGGGCGTGGTTGGGAGGAACGGCCTCCCCGATCTGAACCCGAGTGGTGTTTTGTTATTGGACTTCTGTGCTAATCACGGTTTGTCCATAACGAACACCATATTCGAGCATAGGGGTGTCCATAAGTGCACGTGGCACCAGGACATCTTAGGTCGGAGGTCGATGATAGACTTTGTAGTCATTTCATCTGATCTCCGGCCCAATGTCTTGGACACTCGGGTGAAGAGAGGGGCTGAGCTGTCAACTGATCACCACCTGGTGGTGAGTTGTATCTGCTGGCGGAGGAGGAAGCTGGACAGACCTGGCAGGCCCAAACGTATGGTGAGGGTCTGCTGGGAACGTCTGGCCGAGCACTCTGTTGGGGAGGTCTTTAACTCCCACCTCCGGGAGAGCTTTTCCCAGCTTCCCAGGGAGGCGGGGGACATTGAGTCTGAGTGGACCATGTTCTCTACCTCCATTGTGGACGCAGCTGTTCGGAGCTGTGGCCGCAAGGTCTCCGGTGCCTGTCGTGGCGGCAATCCCCGAACCCGGTGGTGGACACCAGAAGTAAGGGATGCTGTCAAGCTGAAGAAGGAGTCCTATCAGGCCATGTTGACCTCCAGGACTCCTGAGGCAGCTGACGGGTATTGGCAGGCCAGGCATGCTGCAGCTCAGGCAGTTGCGGAGGCAAAAACTCGGAACTGGGAGGAGTTCGGGGAGGCCATGGAGAAGGACTATTGGTCGGCCTCGAAGAAATTCTGGCAAACCATCCGGCGCCTCAGGAGGGGCAAGCAGTACTCTGCCAACACTGTTTACAGTGCGGGTGGGGAGCTGTTGACCTCGACTGGGGACATTGTCGGGCGGTGGAAGGAATACTTTGAGGATCTCCTCAATCCCACCATCATGTCTTCCACTGAGGAGACTGAGGCTGATGACTCAGAGGTGGACTCGTCCATTACCCAAGCTGAAGTCACTGAGGTGGTTTGCAAGCTCCTCGGTGGCAAGGCACCGGGGGTGGATGAGATCCGCCCTGAGTATCTCAAGTCTCTGGATGTTGTGGGGCTGTCTTGGCTGACACACCTCTGCAACATCGCGTGGCGGTCGGGGACAGTGCCTCTGGAGTGGCAGACTGGGGTGGTGGTCCCTCTTTTTAAGAAAGGGGACCGGAGAGTGTGCTCCAATTATAGGGGAATCACATTTCTCAGCCTCCCAGGGAAGGTTTACTCCAGGGTACTGGAGAGGAGAATTCGACCAATAGTCGAACCTCAGATCCAGGAGGAACAATGCAGTTTTCGTCCTGGTCGCGGAACACTGGACCAGCTCTATACCCTTCATAGGGTGCTCGAGGGTTCATGGGAGTTTGCCCAACCAGTCCACATGTGCTTTGTGGATCTGGAGAAGGCATTCGACCGTGTCCCCCATGGTATTCTGTGGGGGGTGCTTCAGGAGTATGGGGTTCAGGGCTCTTTGCTAAGGGCTGTCCGGTCCCTGTACGAACGGAGTAGGAGTCTGGTTTGCATTGCCGGCAGTAAGTCAGACCTGTTCCCAGTGCATGTTGGACTCCGGCAGGGCTGCCCTTTGTCACCGGTTCTGTTCATAATTTTTATGGACAGAATTTCTAGGCGCAGCCAGGGGCTGGAAGGAATCCTGTTTGGGAACCACAGGATTTCATCTCTGCTTTTTGCGGATGATGTTGTCCTGTTGGCTTCTTCAAACCAGGACCTTCAGCATGCACTGGGGCGGTTTGCAGTCGAGTGTGAAGCGGCTGGGATGAGAATCAGCACCTCCAAGTCCGAGGCCATGGTTCTCGACCGGAAAAGGGTGGCTTGCCCTCTCCAGGTTGGTGGAGAAGTCCTGCCTCAAGTGGAGGAGTTTAAGTATCTCGGGATCTTGTTCACGAGTGAGGGAAGGATGGAGCGTGAGATCGACAGGCGGATCGGTGCAGCCTCCGCAGTGATGCCGGTCGCTTTACCGGTCCGTCGTGGTGAAGAAGGAGCTGAGCCAAAAGGCGAAGCTCTCAATTTACCGGTTGATCTACGTTCCGACTCTCACCTATGGTCATGAGCTTTGGGTAATGACCGAAAGAACAAGATCGCGGATACAAGCGGCCGAAATGAGTTTCCTTCACAGGGTGGCTGGGCGCTCCCTTAGAGATAGGGTGAGAAGCACAGTCACTCGGGAGGAGCTCGGAGTAGAGCCGCTGCTCCTCCACATTGAGAGGAATCAGCTGAGGTGGCTCGGGCATCTTTTTCGGATGCCTCCTGGACGCCTCCCTGGGGAGGTGTTCCAGGCATGTCCCCCCGGGAGGAGGCCCCGGGGAAGACCCAGCATGTCTATGTCTCTCGGCTGGCCTGGGAACGCCTCAGTGTTCTTCCCGAGGGGCTGGCCGAGGTGTCTGGGGAAAGGGAAGTTTGGGCTTCCATGCTTAGACTGCTGCCTCCGCGACCCGGTCCCGGATAAAGTGGAAGAAGACGAGATGAGACGAGACAGGATTGATTGTAATACCAAATGGTATGAGCAATGTCCCAAGTAGTGTGAAGGAAAACGAAGAAGTAAGACTGCTGTGGGATTTTGTTATTCAAATTGACCAAGTAATTCACCACCAGAAACCAGATATTGTAATTCAGAAAAAGACGACTAGAGGGATGATCATTGTAGACATTGCTGTCCCTGGGGACAGTAAAGTCGCACAGAAAGAATTAGAAAAGTGTGACAAGTACCAAGATCCAGCTAGAGAGATTGGAAAGCTATGGAATTCAAAGATGAAAGTTGTGTCAATAGTTGTTGGGGTGCTGGGAGCAATGTCAAGTTGACAGGTCACTTGAAGGAACTGGGTATTCCAGACAGGAAAAGAACAATGCAAAAGTCTGCTCTCCTCGGATCAGCGCATATCCTTTGGAAGGTGTTAGAAGTCTAAGGGCTCAGGATGAGACTTGACTGGAAGCTATTTATCCAGGGATGAACCCTGTGTTTATCTCCTCTCATCTCATTATCTCTAGCCACTTTATCCTGTTCTACAGGGTCGCAGGCAAGCTGGAGCCTTTCCCAGCTGACTACGGGCGAAAGGCAGGGTACACCCTGGACAAGTCGCCAGGTCATCACAGGGCTGACACATAGACACAGACAACCATTCACACTCACATTCACACCTACGGTCAATTTAGAGTCACCAGTTAACCTAACCTGCATGTCTTTGGACTGTGGGGGAAACCGGAGCACCCCCCTGTGTTTATTATTAATAATAATAATAATAATAATAATAATAATAATAGGGGTGGCACGGTGGTGTAGTGGTTAGCACTGTTGCCTCACAGCAAGAAGGTTCTGGGTTCGAGCCCAGTGGCTGTGTGGAGTTTGCATGTTCTCCCCGTGTCTACATGGGTTTCCTCCGGGTGCTCCAGTTTCCCCCACAGTCCAAAGACATGTGGGTTAGGCTAACTGGTGGCTCTAAATTGGCCATAGGTGTGAATGTGAGTGTGAATGGTTGTTTGTCTCTATGTGTCAGCCCTACGATGATCTGGCGACTTGTCCAGGGTGTACCCCACCTCTCACCCATAGTCAGCTGGGATAGACTCCAGCTTGCCCTCAACCCTGCACAGGATAAGCGGTTACAGATAATGGATGGAATTTGTATAGCACCTTTCACAATCCCAAGGTCGCGTTACAGAAGTGATGGGGGGGGGGGGGGACTAAGCAGAAAGAAATTTGAAATTAGAGAAAGAAAAGCAGTCATGAAGAGATTGAGGAAGAGAATTCCAGAGTTTAGGGGCAATGGCACTGAAGGACCTGCCCCCCATGGTGGAAAGTCTGCTGCATGGGACAGCAAGTAAATTCTTACGAGTAAAATGAAGTAAGCGAGAGGGATGTAGCAGGTCAATAGTTCAATCAGGTACAGTATGTCAGAGCAAGATTATCAAAGATTATTTGAAAGTAAGAAGCAAGATTATAAATATGACATGGGACAGAACCAATAGCAGCATAGCTGAAAGAGGATGAGGGTGATGTGAACAGAGCGTTTAGTATGAATTAGAACTATAGCTGCAGAGTTCTGAATATATTGCAGCTTTTGTAAAAACTTTGCAGTAAGGCCAACGAAGAGTGAATTACTATCATCTAAATGAGACATAATGAAAGCATGAAGCAGAGATTGTGCATTATTACTAGTCACAAGGGGATGGAGACAAGCAATGTTACAGTGATGAAAAAAAAGCAAGTATGGTGAGTGACAGTGTGAAAGTCAATTGAATGATAGATCAAATAGTACTCCAAGATTTCTGACAACAGGAGCAGGCATAACAAGCACACCATCAATACTAATAGAAAAGTTGGATGATTCAGTTGATAGGCAATTGGGACCAACGAGTAGAACTTCAGTTTTATGAGTGTTTACTTTGAGAAAGTTTTCCTGCAAGCAAGGCTTTAAATCTGAGATACAGTCAGTTAGTGTACTGGGAGGAGAATCTGCTGGAGAGTTTTTACTGGGATAGAGTTGAATATCATCAGCATAGCAGTGAAATTTAAGGCCATGCCTATGAATGATTCGACCAAGAGGTAGAATGTAGATTAAAAAGAGAAGAAGCCCAAGAACAGATCCCTGAGGGACCCCACATTTAACTTGGCAGGAGAGATGGCGGACTTGTGTGAACCTAGTTTGATAAACTGTTGTCTGTTTGTAAGATACAACCTGAACCAGTGAAGGGCTATGTCAGCGGTATCAATAGAAGAGAAACGAGATTGTTGGTAACAGTAGCAAAGGCAAATATTCTGGAGATATATTTTATACATTTTTAAACGTACAGTAGTACTTCCTGCTTCTTTCTGAGTCACAATGAGAACAGTAGTTCTCGGTTATGCATGTTGGATTTGGCATACTGATATTAAAACTATAACCATAACAGTAGTGTTTGATTTGCTGCTCCATTTCATACATGGTTCATAAATTATGACATCATTTTTTGGTTCCATAATAATAATAATAATAATAATAATAATAATTGTTTTTATGCTTTCTATTCATATTGAAAAGTACCACTAAATTACATCTAATAATGTTTTCTTGCATTATACACAACACATCTTTCAAATAAGGAGAATAACACATCAAATTCCACTCACCAGGTTGGTCTCTTATGTTGTTCAGTCATATTTTTCCTAGTTTGGCATTTCCTACCCTGTGGGTGTTTTTAAGAGCTCCTGCCGAGACACACCGATTATTAGTTTCTCTCCACTCCCATTCAAAGCTCAATCAGTCACATTGGGTTTGTAAGGATGTAATAAACTATTCAGATGCTTCATTTGAAAGAAAAGTGTCACAAAAGCAAAGCAGATGAAGGTTAGCCTCTTTTTCAAGAAAGTGAGGCATATCATCTACATAAGCAGGAAGATTAATAGGAAGTTATGTTGTGAACAAATATGACATGAATTTCGACACCATGTAGCTTTTTTTGTTTAAGAAAATCTGAATACTGAGCTCAAATTATGATGCAAGTGGTTGAATGACAATCTTTTGACTGTAAATATAGACAAATGTAAATTTTTAATATTCAGTAGTACACAAACTTAGCTCTTTTAATAATATTTCACTGGGAGTTAATGGTCAGCCACTTGAGTGCAAAGAATCTTTTAAATATTTAGGTGTGACACTAAATGAAAATATGACCTGGTCTGATCATATACAGTGCTCAGCGTAAATGCGTAAAAACACCCCCTTTGAAAAGTAACATTTTAAACAATATCTCAATGAACACAAACAATTTCCAAAATGTTGACAAGACAAAGTTTAATATAACATCTGTTTAACTTGTAATGTGAAAGTAAGGTTAATAATATAACTTAGATTACACATTTTTCAGTTTTACTCAAATTAGGGTGGTGCAAAAATGAGTACACCCCACAACAAAAACTACTACATCTAGTACTTTGTATGGCCTCCATAATTTTTAATGACTGCACCAAGTCTTCTAGGCATGGAATGAACAAGTTGGCGACATTTTGCAACATCAATCTTTTTCCATTCTTCAACAATGACCTCTTTTAGTGACTGGATGCTGGATGGAGAGTGATGCTCAACTTGTCTCTTCAGAATTCCCCATAGGTGTTTGATTGGGTTCAGATCAGGAGACATACTTGGCCACTGAATCACTTTCACCCTGTTCTTCTTCAGAAATCCAACAGTGGCCTTAGATGTGTATTAAGTCATGTTGGAAAAGTGCACGACGACCAAGAGCATGGAGTGATGGTAGCATCTTCTCTTTCAGTATAGAGCAATACTGTACATCTGTGAATTAATGATGCCATAAATGAAATGCAGCTCCCCGACACCAGCAGCACTCATGCAGCCCCACATAAGGACACTGCCACCACCATGTTTCACTGTAGGCACCATGCATTTTTCTTTGTATTCCTCACCTTTGCGATGCCATACAGTTTTGGAGCCATCAGTTCCAAAAACATTTATCTTGGTCTCATCACTCCAGAGTATAGAGTGCCAGTAGTCTTCATCTTTGTCAGCATGGGCCCTGGCAAACTCTAGGCAGGCTTTTTTGTGCCTGGGCTTTAGGAGAGGCTTCTTTCGTGGATGGCATCCATGCATGCCATTCCTCTGCAGTGTACGCTGTATCGTGTCACAGGAAATAGTCACCCCAGTTTGGCTTTCTACTTCTTTAGACAACTAAAGTGAACTTGCATGCCGATTTTCTTCAACGCTTCTCATCAGAAGACGCTCCTGTCGAGGTGTTAACTTCCATGGACAACCTGGACGTCTCTGTGAGATGGTTGCAGTTCCATCTTTCTTAAATTTTTGTACCACTTTTGCTACAGTATTCTGACTGATGATTAAAGCTTTGCTGATCTTCTTTTAGCCTTCACCTTTGTGGTGTAAAGAAATTATTTTCTTTGGGGAATTCTGAAGAGACAAGTTGAGCATCACTCTCCATCCAGCATCCAGTCACTAAGAGGTCATTGTTGAAGAATGGAAAAAGATTGATGTTGCAAAACGTTGCCAACTTGTTCATTTCATGCTGAGAAGACTTGGTGCTGTCATTAAAAATTATGGAGGCCATACAAAGTACTAGATGTAGTAGTTTTTGTTGTGGGGTGTACTCATTTTTGCACCACCCTGATTTGGGTAAAACTGAAAAAATGTATAATCTAAGTTATATTATGAACCTTACTTTCACGTTATAAGTTAAACAGATGTTATATTAACCTCTGTCTTGTCAACATTTTGGAAATTGTTTGTGTTCATTGAGATATTGTTTAAAATGTTACTTTTCAAAGGGGCTGTACTCATTTACGCTGAGCACTGTAGATGCCCTAAGCACAAAAGTCTGTCAGAGGCTTGGCATATTGTGCTGCGTTAAGCATCTACTCCTGCTTAGCGCTCTCTTGATACTTTACAATAGCCTTATTACCGCTTTTTGATTATGCTGATTTAGTATGGGATGATAAATAATGAAGTACTCATGCAGCTTCTTAAAATATTAAAAAATACTCTGCAAGATCTATTTAGATCAACCTAAGTACTTTTCTGCTATTCAAGCTTTTGACCAGTTAAAATGGGAACCTCTAGTTATCCACTGCTGCCGCCATAATTTTATAGCTGTACAGTGGATATAAAAAGTGTACACACCCCATTAAAATAATAGGTTTTTCTGATGTAAAACAAATGAGACCATGATCAATAATTTCAAAACATTTCCCACCTTTAATGTGACCTATAACCTGTACAATTCAATTGAAAAACAAACAAATTTGTTGGGGGGGAAACAAACATGCAATAAGTTGGTTGCATAAGTGTGCACACCCTTAAACTAATACTTTGTTGAAGCACGTTTTTTATTTAATTACAGCATTCAGTCTTTTTGGGTCGGAGTCTATCAGCCTGCCACATCTAGACTTGGCAATATTTGCCTACTCTTCCTTGCAAAAGTGCTCCAAATCTGTCAGATTGCGAGGGCATCACTTGTGCACAGCCCTCTTCAGGTCACCCCACAGATTTTCAATTGGATTTAGGTCTGGGCTCTGGCTGGACCGCTCCAAAACTTTAATTTTCAGCTGGTGAAGCCATTCTTTTGTTGATTTTGATGTATGTTTGGGGTCATTGTCATGCTGAAAGATGAATTTCCTCTTCATCTTCAGCTTTCTAGCAGACACCTGAAGGTTTGGGGCCAAAATTGACTGGTATTTAGGACTGTTCATAATTCCCTCCACTTTGATGAAAGCCACTGTTCCAGCTGAAGAAAAACAACCCCAAAACATGATGCTGCCACCACCATGCTTCACCGTGGGTATGGTGTTCTTTTGGTGATGCGCAATGTTGTTTTTGCGCCAAACATACCTTTTGGAATTGTAGCCAAAAAGTTCAACCTTGGTTTCATCAGACCACAGCACATTTCCCCACATGCTTTTGGGAGAGTTGTATTATTTTGCAAAATTTAGCCAGGCTTAGATGTTTTGCTTTGACCCTACCTCATAGTCCAGACATACAGTGGTATGCAAAAGTTTGGGAACCCCTGGTCAAAATTGCTGTTACTGTGAACAAGTTGAAGATGAAATGATCTCCAAAAGGCATAAAGTTAAAGATGACTCATTCCCTTTATATTTGAAGCAAAATCAATTTTTAATTTTCTTCTTTTACATTTTTAAAATGACAAAAAAGGAAAAGGGACTGAAGCAAAAGTTTGGGCACCCTGCATGGTTAGTACCTAGTAACACCCTCTTTGGCAAGTATCACAGCTTGTAAACACTTTTTGTAGCCAGCTAATAATCTTTCAGTTCTTACCTGGGGGATTTTCACACATTTGTCCTTGCAAAAGGCTTCCAGTTCTACAAGTTTCTTCGCTGTCTTGCACGCACTGCTCTTTTGAGATCTAGCCACAGATTTTCAATGAAGTTTAGGTCAGAGGACTGTGAGGGCCATGGCAAAACCTTCAGCTTGTGGCTCTTGAGGTACCATTGTAGATTTTGAGGTGTGTTTTGGATCATCGTCTTATTGTAGGACCCATCCTCTTTGTAACTTCAACTTTTTTACAGATGGTGTGATGTTTGCTTCCAGAGTTTGCTGGTATTTATTCGAATCCATGCATCCATCGACCAATTAAATGTGCTCTGTGCCACTGGCTGCAACAACCCCAAGGCATGATCGATCCACACCCATGGTTCAGAGTTGGAGAGGTGTTCTTTTCCTGGAATTTGGCCCCCTTTTTTCTCCAAACATACCTTTGCACATTGTGACCAAAAAGTTCTATTTTGATTTCATCAGTCCACAGGACTTGTTTCCAAATTGCATCAGGTTTATTTAGATGTTCATTTGCAAACTTCAGACGCTGAATTGTGGCTAGGACACAGGAAAGGTTTTCTTCTGATGACTCTCCCATGAAGGTCATATTTGTTCAGGTGTTGCTGCATAGTAAAGCAGTGCACCGCCACTCCAGGGTCTGCTAAATCTTTCTGAAGGTCTTTTGCAGTCAAACAGGGTTTTTTATTTGCTTTTCTAGCAATCCAATGAGCAGCTCTTTCAGAAAGTTTTCTTCATCTTCCAGACCTCACCTTGATCTCCACTGTTTCTGTTAACTGCCATTTCTTAATAACATTAAAATCTGAGGAAACGGCTACCTGAAAACACTTTGCTACGTTCTTGTAGCCTTCTCCTGCTTTGTGAGTATCAATTATTTTATTATTCAGAATGCGAGGGAGTTGCTTAGAGGAGCCCATGGCTATTGATTTTAGGGACAAGTTTGAGGAGTCAGAGAATTTTATACAGCTTTGAAATCTGCATCATCTGACCTTTCCTAACAAAGAATTTGAACAAGCCACAGCTCAATAAGCTAATTAAGATCTGGAACCTTGGTAAAAGTTACCTGAGAACTCAAATGTATTGGGGTGCCCAAACTTTCGCATGCCACTGTATGGAGAATACGGGCGACTGTCACATGTAGTACACAATCAGTACTTGCCAGAAATTCTTGCAGCTCCTTCAGTGTTGCTGTAGGCCTCTTGGCAGCCTCTCTGACCAGTTTTCATCTTGTATTTTCATTCATTTTGGAGGGATGTCCAGTTCTCGGTAATGTCAGTGTTGTCCCATATTTTCTCCACTTCTTGTTGACTGTCTTCACTGTGCTCCATGGTATATCTAATGCCGTGGAAATGTTTTTGTACCCTTCTCCTGACTGATACCTTTCAACAATGAGATCCCTTTGATGCTTTGTAAGCTCTCTGTGAACCCTGGCTTTTGCTGAAGGATGCAACTGAGTAAATGTCTGAACTTTATTTGGGGTTAATCAGAGTCATTTTAATTGATGGCAGGTGTGAACCCAAAAAGACTGAATGCTGTAATTAAATCAAAAGGTGCTTCAACAAAGTATTAGTTTAAGGGTGTGCACACTTGTGCAGCCAGCTTATTGTACGTTTTTTATTTTTTATGTTTTTCCCCCTAACAGATGTTTGTTTTTCAATTGAATTGTACAGGTTATAGATCACATTAAAGGTAGGAAAAGTTTTGAAATTATTTATCATGGCCACATTTTTTTACATCAGAAAAACCTATCATTTTAATTGGGTGTGTACACTTTTTATATCCACTGTATATAAATACCTTAACAATATTTTTGATTTTAATTTTACTAGGAACTACACGGTATACATTATTATGATACATGCCGCTGTTGGGATTTATACTTGCTATGTGCATGTACTAACTGGGGCAAACAGCATTTTATATTTCATGCGACCGCTGACTGGAATAATTTAGATATTCCTGTAAGACAGGCATCTAGCCTTTGTGATTTCAAATAATTTCACAGATGAACTTAATTTTTTATTATATTATAAATATAATAATATACAATGGTGTTTGAAAGTTTGTGAACCCTTTAGAATGTTCTATATTTCTGCATAAATATGACCTAAAACAACATCAGATTTTCACACAAGTCCTAAAAGTGGGTAAAGAGAACACAGTTAAACAAATGAGACAAAAATATTATACTTGGTCATTTATTTATTGAGGAAAATGATCCAATATTACATATCTGTGAGTGGCAAAAGTATGTGAACCTCTAGGATTAGTAGTTAATTTAAAGGTGAAATTAGTCAGGTGTTTTCAATCAATGGGATGACAATCAGGTGTGAGTGAGCACCCTGTTTTATTTAAAGAACAGGGATCTATCAAAGTCTGATCTTCACAACATATGTTTGTGGAAGTGTATCATGGCACGAACAAAGGAGATTTCTGAGGACCTCAGAAAAAGCTTTGTTGATGCTCATCAGGCTGGAAAAGGTTACAAAACCATCTCTAAAGAGTTTGGACTCCACCAATCCACAGTCAGACAGATTGTGTACAAATGGAGTAAATCCAAGACCAGTATTACTCTCCCCAGGAGTGGTCGACCAACAAAGATCACTCCAAGAGCAAGGTGTGTAACAGTTGGTGAGGTCACAAAGGACCCTAGGGTAACTTCTAAGCAACTGAAGGCCTCTCTCACATTGGTTAATGTTCACGAGTCCACCATCAGGAGAACACTGAAAAACAATGGTGTGCAGGGCAGGGTTGCAAGGAGAAAGACACTGCTCTCCAAAAAGAACATTGCTGCTCATCTGCAGTTTGCTAAAGATCATGTGGACAAGCCAGAAGGCTATTGGAAAAATGTTTTGTGGACGGATGAGACCAAAATAGAACTTTTTGGTTTCAGTGAGAAGCGTTATGTTTGGAGAAAGGAAAACACTGAGTTCCAGCATAAGAACCTTATCCCATCTGTGAAACATGGTGGTGGTAGTATCATGGTTTGGGCCTGTTTTGCTGCATCTTGGCCAGGACGGTTTGCCATCATTGATGGAACAATGAATTCTGAATTATACCAGCAAATTCTAAAGTAAAATGTCAGGACATTTGTCCATGAACTGAATCTCAAGAGAAGGTGGGTCATGCAGCAAGACAACGACCCTAAGCACACAAGTCATTCTACCAAAGAATGGTTAAAGAAGAATAAAGTTAATGCTTTGGAATGGCCAAGTCAAAGTACTGACCTTAATCCAATCGAAATGTTGTGGAAGGACCTGAAGCGGCAGTTCATGTGAGGAAACCCACCAACATCCCAGAGTTGAAGCTGTTCTGTTTGGAGGAATGGGCTAAAATTCCTCCAAGCCATTGTGCAGGACTAATCAACAGTTACCGGAAACGTTTAGTTGTAGTTATTGCTGCACAAGGGGGTCACACCAGATACTGAAAGCAAAGTTTCACATACTTTTGCCACCCACAGATATGTAATATTGGATCGTTTTCCTCAATAAATAAATGACCAAGTATAATATTTGTCTCATTTGTTTAACTGGGTTCTCTTTATCTACTGTTACACCTGCTGGCTCAAACAAGTGCAACATAAAGGGAGACCACACATAGTAATATAATTTGATATAGAAATTTATTTAAGTAATAGATAAAAATCAGTAGTATGAAAAATAAAAATATAATATACTAAGGACTATGTCCAAACGACAAACCAAAACCCCAAAAATGCCTGGAAGGAGGAAGCCCCCCTCCTCCTGGCCAGCTGATCTTTTTAAAAGGCCAGGCCCCTTGTTAAGCCAACTCTCCGCACCTGCACCCCAATCACCTGCTGATTAAACACATAATAAGGAGACAGGGAACAGGGCGGAGCTAAGGGGCTCCTAAATGAGACAGGGTCGTGACACCCCCCTCCTTAAAACAGAGACACACCCCTGTGGGTCTCTGTAAATGTAACCACTTAGACAATACAGCAATAATACTACTTTTAGGACTTGAGACAGGGTCGTGACACTACTTTTAGGACTTGTGTGAAAATCTGATGATGTTTTAGATCATATTCATGCAGAAATATAGAAAATCCTAAAGGGCTCACAAACTTTCAAGCACCACTGTATATTTATATTATTTTAGAAATATTTTGCTCTTAGTTTTTCTTTGTATAATTCTTATTTTTTTATTAGATAGATATGATTTTATATTTATCATATTTGCAGGACCTCTCTGAAAAACACCATGGTGATGAGAACCTCCTGTATAAATATTGCTATAAATAAATAAAAAATGTGAGTTCCTTGTTTTGTTAATCTCAGTGCTTGCAACAGAATGGATTTTGTTGTATTACACAGAATATAGACAAACTTCACATGTTCAATTGTCTTATATGCGTTCATTTGGTATCCAACTTGACAGATATAAACACTGCAGGCATTAGTCCAACACTGTACATGTTTAGAGTTAAAAATGTCAAACTTAATTTAACACTCAATGAAAAATGTAGATATTATTTGTACACAGAAGAAAACAGAAAAGCTATTTGCACTCACTTTGATTCTTTTGCAAATACCATAAGTTACCCAACTAGTTTACTAGTAACCCTGATTGGCTTAAAGTTAAGGTTTATGTAAGGTTAGCTAGCTTGCTAAGGTCTTTGGCGTATGGTTTCAATTTCACAAAATGATATTGTAGTTAGATTAATGTTAACTAATTTTATTCTGGGTGGCACGGTGGTGTAGTGGTTGGCGCTGTCGCCTCACAGCAAGAAGGTCCTGGGTTCGAGCCCAGCGGCTGATGGGGCCTTTCTGTGTGGAGTTTGCATGTTCTCCCCGTGTCCGCATGGGTTTCCTCCGGGTGCTCCAGTTTCCCCCACAGTCCAAAGACATGCAGGTTAGGTTAACTGGTGGCTCTAAATTGACCGTAGGTGTGAATGTGAGTGTGAATGATTGTTTGTCTCTATGTGTCAGCCCTGTGATGGCCTGGTGACTTGTCCAGGGTGTACCCTGCCTCTCACCCATAGTCAGTTGGGATGATCTCCAGCTTGCCTGTAACCCTGTAGAACAGGATAAGCAACTACAGATAATGGATGGATAATTTTATTCCAATTCAATTTGTGGAGCACTTTTGACAGCAGACATTGTCACAAAGCGGCTTTACAAATCTAGATGTAGACCGAGATCCTTGATGAACAACCCAGAGGCAACAGTGCTTTGAAAAACTCCCTGATGCAATGTGAGAAAGAAACCTTGGAAGGAATCAGACTCAAAAGGGAACCCACCCTCTTCTGGGTGAAATTGGATAGCAGCAATATAAATTATTACTTTCTACTGTATACTGGAAAGTCAAACAGTACTAAGTGTTTTTTGTTCGTTTTTTCTTTTTTATCAGACATCTAATTTTTTAGGTTTGTTTACCTGACATGTTTCGACGTACGACTGTCATCTTCCTCAGAGTGTCACCGGATGTTATTGGTGACGCATCTTTTATCAGCTGATGTTTCCGAAGGCGTGGCCTTCCTGTCTGGATTGACACGCGGAGAAGATGATCAGGAAAGTGCGGATGACTCTGGTAAAAGAACGGATACGGTGCACAACTGACAAGCTCAATAATATCAACAGCGAACTACATAGGGAGATGGAAACTTTCAAACGCCGGTTTCCCCAGAACAAGGACATGGAAATAGCAATACACGGACACTTGGCAGACATACACGAGCAGGAATTTACCAAGACAAAAACCCGACAAATCCGAAAACTGGACAAACTCATCACACAGAAAAAGAAGGCAGAACCGGAGCACGCACACATCAATGAAAAATGGATCCACAACATAACAAGGTACAAACTCTCACAAGCAGAACGCAGTATACTAGGAAAAGGACTCAACTACGCTGTCACACCGCACAATATACCACACGATGAATTCATTCTGGCAACTGAATTAGCATGTGAGAAAATACAGGATCAGGCACAAAAAGCAGCACTAAGAAACGCAATAGCTGGTATATTGAAAACGGCCAAACCACCACCTAGCAACATCACCAAACAGGAAGCCAAAGCCATGAGAACATTAGAAAAAAATAAAGACATCACAATCCTCCCAGCAGATAAAGGCAGAACAGCAGTTATCATGGACACCGATGAATATGAACACAAAATGATGGAATTACTCAGTGACAATGCCTTCGAGATATTAAGAAAAGACCCAACAGAAGACAAGAAAAAGAAACTTAAAGCACTACTCAAACCGCTATTCGATGAAAATAAAATAGATAAACAGGCATATAATCATTTAGTACCCACAGCCAATGTCATCCCCAGGATTTACGGAACACCAAAAATACACAAACCAGGAACACCATTACGCCCCATAGTAGATAGCATTGGTTTAGTGACATACAACTTATCAAAAGCACTCACCGAAATAATTAAACCATTACTAGGACTCACAGACCAACACTGCAAAAACTCAAAACAACTGGCAGAAGAACTAAAAAACATAAAAATGCAACAAGACAAAGTTTTCATTTCACACGATGTCATATCTCTTTTCACCAGAACACCCACGGAAGCCACCATACAGGTAGTACAAGACAAATTAAAAACAGATAGGACGCTCAAGAAACGCACAAACCTCACTGTGCAAGACATTACGCAACTCCTTCAATTCATCGCCACATCCACATACTTTCAGTTCAGGAACACAATTTACAGACAAAAGGAAGGTTTTGCCATGGGAGACCCACTATCAGCCATCATGTGCAGCTTTTTCATGGAAGACCTGGAGCAGAAATCACTCACTACAATACCAGCGGAATACAGACCAACACTCTGGAAACGTTATGTGGACGACATATTGGAAAAAGTAAAGAGGGGATACACTCAACAACTTACCGACCATCTCAATACTATAGACAATACCGGCAATATAAAATTCACACATGAAGAGGAAACGGAGCAGTCAATAGCATTTTTGGACTTAAAAATACATCACACAGAAGAGGGGGACATCAAAATAAAAGTACACAGGAAACCCACACACACCGACCAATATTTAAACTGGACTTCTGAACACCCCATAATGCACAAAATATCTGTAGTTAGAACATTACATGAACGCGCAGCAATAATTACAGATGCACAGGACAAAGAACAGGAAGAACAACATATACAACACGCACTGAAGGCATGTCAATATCCACAATGGGCAATATCCAAAGGGGCGGAACAGGTCAAAAACAATAAAACACAGAAGAAAGAGAAAAAACAAACCAACAAACAAGAACACAGGGGAGTAGTGACATTACCATACATCAGAGGAATAACGGAACGCATTCAAAGAGCAATGAGGAAATACAACATTAACACACCTGTCAAACCACACACAACACTCCATCAGATCCTGGTTCATCCCAAAGACAGAATACATCCGGACAACAGATGCAACACCATATATGAGATTCCACGCCAATTATGCAATAAAACTTACATTGGTGAGACAGGAAGGAGTTTCAACACAAGAAAAAATGAACATAAGAAGGAGTGCGAAAAGGAGACAGCTACAAGACAAACCCGAACAATAAAAGAAAAGGCACAACAGGAAAATTATAAGTCAGCTATAACAGATCACTGCAAAAGGGAAAATCATATTATGGACTGGGGGAATGCCAGAGTTATCCGCACAGAAGATAATAAACATCAGCGCTGGATCAGGGAGGCCATAGAGATCCGTAAGTGAAGTCCGGGGACCATCAACCGAGATGAGGGAGCATACATGCTCTCCCATACCTGGAGTGCCATCTTGCAGGGGACGAACTGACAGTAGAAGGTGTGACCGACCTGTCAATCCAGACAGGAAGGCCACGCCTTCGGAAACATCAGCTGATAAAAGATGCATCACCAATAACATCCAGTGACACTCTGAGGAAGACGACAGTCGTATGTCGAAACATGTCAGGTAAACAAACCTAAAAAATTAGATGTCTGATAAAAAAGAAAAAACTAACAATGTTCAATATAAGACATAATGAACGTAATCGAAAGACTAAGTGTTTTTGTTTGTTTTAAATAATAATAATAATAATGTTGCTTAAATATAAGGAAATGTGTGATGCTGACCGTGATAACTGCTTTGTACAAAAGTCCAGATTTTCTTAATGCTTAATATGTAGAAATATGTTGTGAAAATAGTACACAGTAACAGTAGAAATATGTTGTGAAAAAATGAAAAATATAATGGTGAGCTGTATATACAGATCTCCTGGATCAAGCACAGACGTTTTTATAGATTGGATGGAAAGTATGTTTATAAAATCAACACAGAAGGTCATGTACATCTGTGGTGATTTTAACATCGACCTCTTAAATCATAAAAAACATAAAATGACAGAAGAGTTCATTAACTCAATGTTCAGTATGGGACTGTATCCAACTATTACCAGACCAAGCAGGATCACTTCTCACAGCACCACTTTAATAGATAATATATTTACTAATATCCTGGAAAATAATATAGAGAGTGGACTACTATTAACAGACATCAGTGACCACCTACCTATTTTTAATGTATATTACTGCAATTATAGCAAGAAAAAGGATGCTAAAAATTATAAATATATAAGATTGAAAACTGAAGAAACCATGATTGCACTAAAAAATGACTTAATGATACAGGACTGGAATGTAGTTTATAAAGAAAAAGATGTTGATAAAGCATATGAGGAATTTTTAAGAATATTCAATGAACTATATAATAAAAATTGTCCTATAAAGAAATACAGTAATGTACATAAATATACAAATAGTCCGTGGGTCACCAAAGGGCTACAAAATGCCTGCAAAAAGAAAAATATATTATACAGACAATTCTTAAAGCATCGAACTATAGAGGCAGAGGAAAAATTTAAAAAATATAAAAATAAATTAAATAATATTATGAGGATATGTAAGAAAGACTATTATAATAAATTAGTGGAGAAAAATGAAAACAATATTAAAGGCATATGGACTGTACTAAATGGTATTGTGAGAAATGGATCCAAAACTACAAATTACCCGGAGTACTACACTGAAAATGATAAGATCATAAAAAATATGGAGGATGTGGTGAATGGTTTTAACCAATTCTTTGTAAATGTGGGACCAGATTTAGCGGCAAAAATAAAGGAACCCGAGACAACAAAATGTGGGGACATAGAAGATATGGGGGACAGAAATCCAAGTACAATTTTTCTAACTGCAACTGATGAGGAAGAAATTATCCAAATTGTAAGAAAATGTAAAACAAAACTTCTGCAGACTGGAATGATATAGACATGTTAACAGTAAAGACAGTTATTGAGGGAATTGTGAAACCACTCACCCACATCTGCAATTTATCTTTTCAATCAGGTACATTTCCAGACAAAATGAAAATTGCAAAAGTGATACCATTGTTTAAAACCGGAGATAGACACCATTTCACAAACTACAGGCCTGTTTCTTTACTCCCCCAATTCTCCAAAATACTCAAAAAACTTTTTTCAGATAGACTGGACAAATTCATTGAAAAACACAACCTCCTTACAGACAGTCAATATGGATTCAGAACGGACAGATCAACATCGATGGCACTAATGGAACTAATAGAGGAAATCACAAAATGTATAGACAATAAAAAAAATAGCAATTGGAGTATTTGTGGACCTAAAAAAAGCATTCGATACCATAGATCATAGTATATTATTAAGTAAACTAGAAAAGTGTGGTGTTAGGGGAGTTGGGTGGAGATGGCTGTCGAGCTATCTAAGAAACAGGCAACAGTTTGTGCAGATAGACCATAAATCTGATTTCATGAACATTACATGCAGGGTACCACAGGGGTCAATATTAGGTCCAAAATTATTCACATTATATATTAATGACATATGTAGAATTTCGCGAGTACTGAAATTTGTTTTGTTTGCAGATGACACCAATATTTTTTTGTTCCGGTCAGAATTTGCAGCAGACTTTAGAGACAATCACAACTGAAATAAATAAACTAAAACTATGGTTTGACAAAAATAAATTATCATTAAATCTAAGCAAAACAAAGATCATGTTGTTTGGGAGACACAAAATAGATTGTAATGTAGACTTGATAATAGACAATACTAAGATAGAAATGGTACAGGAAATTAAATTTCTTGGTGTGATTTTGGATCATGAAGTCTGCTGGAAACCTCATGTAGGATATGTACGAGCAAAACTGGCAAAGTGCTCGGCAATTCTGTGGAAAACAAAACATTCTTTATTGCAAATCTTTGCATACTCTATATTACTCATTATTTTTGCCATATCTGACTTACTGTGTCGAAGTCTGGGGAAACACCTACAAAACCACTCTGCAGCCGATATGTACAATACAGAAAAGAGCAATAAGGACAATAAACAAAACAGGATACAGAGATCACACAAACTCACTATTCATTAAATCATGTTGAAATTTATGGATCTGGTCAAATTCAGAACAGCACAAATAATGTATAAAGCGAGAAATAATCTATTGCCAAAAAATATACAAGGAATGTTTAGTGAGAGAGAGGGCGGATATAATCTAAGGGGAGACCTAAATTTTAAAAAACCAAAGGTTCGAACAAATATGAAAAACATGTGCGTATCGAGCTGTGGGGTGACTTTATGGAACAGACTGGAGACAGAAATAAAAAAAGTGCAAATATAAATCTGCTTAAAAAAAGGTACAAAAAAATATTTTTAAACAAGTATATAGAAGAGGAAGTATGTCAATGGAGAATGATGAGGGATAAATAGAATAGGGTTGATTGTTATATTAGAACTAACTTAGTATATGGTATTGTAACAGTTTGTATGGGTGGGTGGAGCACAGAGGATGGCAGGACAGAGATCAGTTTCGGAAATAGGGCTTTTATTGCCACACTTTTCAGTGAACAACTCTTAAACCAAACAGACACACACACATACTACCGGCGTCTGGTTCGGGGATGAGCTCCTCTGCTCTCGCTCTCCCTCCTTAAGTAGGGCGCGGGAACTGGGAAGACACACACAAACACAGGTTAATTGACATCAGGTGTAGTGATTCTGTCACTTACCTTCCCTGACTCTGCCCTCCTGTCACAGACCGGCGCTTGACCATGCCCCCGCTGCCACATACCCCCACCGCTCGACTCAGGCTGGGCGGCCATCCAGCCTGCAGCCGACTCCCCCCCCCTTTGATGGGAGAGGAAGTCCGCCACGACCATCTGTGCCCCCGGCCTGTGGACCACCTTGAAATTAAAGGGTTGGAGTGCTAGATACCAACGGGTGATCCACGCGTTGGCATCCTGCATGCGGTGGAGCCACTGGAGGGGCGCGTGGTCCGAACAGAGGGTGAAAGGGCGCCCCAGCAGGTAGTAACAGAGGGCGAGGACCGCCCACTTGATTGCCAGGCATTCTTTTTCGATAGTGCTGTAGCGCCCCTCACGCACCGACAGCTTCCTACTGATGTATAAGACTGGGCGGTCCTCCCCCTCCACCTCCTGGGACAAAACAGCCCCCAGCCCTCTGTCCGATGCATCCGTCTGCAACATAAAGGGGAGAGAAAAGTCAGGGGAGTGTAAAAGTGGCCCCCCACACAGTGCGGCCTTTACCTCCGAAAAAGCCCGCTGGCATTGCTCCGTCCACTGGACCGGATCTGGTGCCCCCTTTTTAGTGAGATCAGTCAGCAGGCTGGTGACGTCCGAATAATTAGGTATAAACCTATGATAGTAGCCAGCCAGCCCCAGGAACTGCCTCACCCTCTTTTTGGTCTTGGGCCTCAGGCAGGCCGCAATTGCTGCGGTCTTGTTAATTTGGGGACGCACCTGCCCGTTGCCCAAGTGGAAGCCCAGATACCCTACTTCCACCCGCCCAATCGCACACTTCTTCAGGTTGGCTGTGAGACCCACTCACCTCAGCGACCTAAGGACGGCCCTCAGATGTTCGAGGCGCCTCGGCCAGTCATTACTATAGACAATGATGTCGTCGAGGTAGGCGGCCGCATAGGTGGCGTGGGGGCGGAGGACCCTGTCCATCAGCCGCTGAAACATAGTGGGCGCCCCAAACAGCCCAAATGGAAGTGTGACGAATTGATGTAAACCAAACGGTGTGGAAAAGGCCGTTTTTTCTCGGGATAGTGGAGTCAAGGGGATCTGCCAATATCCCTTCGTCAAATCCAGTGTCGAATAAAAGTGAGCAGTGCCTAGTCGATCGAGCAACTCAATATGAGGCATTGGGTATGTGTCGAATTTAGACACCGTGTTGACTTTTCTATAGTTCACACAGAACCGGACCGACCCGTCGGCCTTGGGTACCAAGACCACCGGGCTGCTCCAGTCACTGTGGGACTCCTCGACAATCCCCATTTCGAGCATGGCCTCAAGTTCTTCCCAAACCACTTTTTTTTTGTGTTCGGGTAGCCTGTAAGGGCGGCTATGCACTACCACCCCCGGGGGCGTCTCAATGTGGTGCTCTATGAGGTTGGTGCGGCCGGGCAGGGGCGAGAATATGTCCAAAAACTCGGTCTGCAACTGGGCAACCTCCGCAAGTTGGGTCGGGGAGAGGTGGTCTCCACAGGGGACCGGAGAGGTATGCGATGTCGATGCGCCTTTTTGAACCTCCGGCCCCAGCTACGCCTTCTCCGGAACCACCGACACCAACGCTATGGGGACCTCCTCATTCCAGAGTTTGAGTAGATTGAGGTGGTAAATCTGTAGCGCCTCACCCCTGTCCGTTCGCCTCACCTCATAGTCGACGTCCCCGACTCGCCGTGTGACCTCAAAGGGTCCTTGCCACTTGGTGACTAATTTAGAGCTCGATGTGGGCAACAGTACAAGTACTTTATCTCCCGGTGCGAACTCTCTAAGGCGCGTACCCTTGTCGTACAGGCGGATTTGCCGTTCTTGGGCCTGCTGCAAATTCTCCTGGGTTAGGTGCGTGAGGGTGTGGAGTTTTGCACGCAGGTCAATAACATATTGAATTTCGTTTTTATTTGGTGAAGGTCCCTCCTCCCAATTTTCTCGCAGCACATCTAGAATGCCGCGCAGCTTACGGCCATATAATAATTCAAACAGGGAGAACCCCGTGGAGGCTTGGGGGACCTCTCACACTGCAAATAACAAGGGTTCGAGCCATTTATCCCAGTTACGTGCGTCCTCACTTACGAATTTTTTAATTATGTTCTTGAGGGTGCGATTAAACGGTTCAACTAAACCGTCCGTTTGTGGGTGATACACGCTGGTGCGGATCGGCTTAATACCTAATAACCCATACAGTTTGTTCAGTGTTCGTGACATAAACGAGGTGCCTTAATCAGTCAGAATCTCTTTCGGGATTCCAACTTGGGAGATGATGCGGAAGAATGCCTCCGCAATACTGCCTGCTGAGATATTGCGAAGAGGCACGGCTTCCGGGTATCGCGTTGCATAGTCCACCAGAACTAATATAAAGTGGTACCCTTGTGTTGACCGATCTAATGGGCCGACGAGAACCATCCCAATTCTTTCGAACTGGGTCTCGATTAACGGTAGAGGGCGCAAAGGCGCTTTTGGAATGGCCGCTGGATTTACTAACTGGCATTCGCGGCACGCCGTACACCACCTACGGACATTTCCGCGAATCCCTGGCCAATAGAATCAGGCCATTATTCGGGCTAGTGTCTTATCCTGCCCTAGGTGTCCAGCCATGGGATTAAAGTGAGCCGCCTGGAATACCAATTCCCGGCGGCTCTTTGGAATTAAAAGCTGCATGACTCACTCTTTAGTTTGAGTGTCCTGCGTCACTCGGTATAATCTATCCTTCATAATCGCGAAGTAGGGGAAGGACGGGGTGGCGTTCGGCTGGAGCGTTTGACCATCGATTACTCTCACTTGGTCAAACGCATGCCGCAGAGTTTCGTTTCACAACTGCTCTAATGGGAAATCCACGAGGGATTCCCCAACAGAGAGAGGAGGGGCCGGTGGCTCCTCACTCTGATGCGGAGATGACGTAGACGGCTCTGTGACAGCTGCTACCTCCAAAGCGGCACCGGGACCTCCCCCTATTAAATGGCAGGACCCACTCTTCACTAAGTGTGTCATTAACTCCCAAAATCCCAGCCAATCAGTCCCCAAAATCATAGAGTGGGTAAAGCGAGGATTAACCGCCGCCTTCACTATAAATTTTTCCCCTCGGAAAAAAATGTGGACTGACACCAAAGGGTAGCTGTGAACGTCCCCGTGCACACACAACACTTTCACCCCCTGTGCTCCCCCCAATGCCTCGTTTTGCACCAGGCTTTGGTGAATTGAGGTCTGATTACAACCAGAATCCACCAATGCCTGATATGTATCCCGTTGTATACTCACCAGTATGCGATACGCTCTGGCCCGATCGAGGGCAGCTCCTGGCGCGTCGGGGATCCGAACCACCGCGCCCACCTCCATTACCGTGCACTGTTGTTGGAGGTGGCCCGGCTCCCCGCAGCACCAGCAAACCGGCCCGGGCTTCCTCTCCGCACCAGTTCTCTGGGGCTCACTCACCTGAGGGGGGGGAGAGACAGACACAGAAGGGAGAAACAGGAGGACATCGCGGGTGCGGCGGGCCGGCACAGGTGGTGCCAGCCTCCGCCTCCGCGGTGGGGAAATGGGGCAAGGACGAGACACAGGAGGAGAGGGAGAGAGAGAGAGAAAAGAGGCTGTCTGCTGTCCTGCTGCCGGGACAGCCACCGTATGGTCCTCCGCCAGCTCGATTGCCTGATCCAGCGACGCCGGGCAGTGGCACATTGGTGTAGTGGTTAGCACTGTTGCCTCACAGCAAGAAGGTTCTGGGTTCGAGTCCAGTGGCCGACAGGGGCTGATCGGCTGCTGCGCTCCAGATTCCGGGTTTCAGCACCCAGGGGCGTATCACCCGCGGGGGATGCGTACGTTTCATCCCCTCCACTTTTGTTGAAACACAATTTCATCCCCCGCACTTTTGTCAGATTAAAATGACATCATTATGAAAATTATACAGCTACTATAAAATGTGTAACAAGGAACTAAACTATTGCCATAACGTTAGACAAAAAACAGCCACGCAACGGACTCAAAACAGTTTTTCTCACCCGACCAGTCAGCAGTTGCGTGAATATAATAGCCAGTTTGCGTAGCGTGCCGAAAGCGCTCAATAATACAGTATCTGTCTGCAGAGCTGCAGAGCCAACACCAGTTTTACCCTGTACTCGAGTTGAGGGGGGATGCCATCCCCCCTGGAATAAAAAATGGTCAAAATCATCCCCCCTCTAAAACGGGCATCCCCCCTCCCTTCCCTTGAGCAATTTTATCAATAAATGTGGACATTACTTCTATTTAACATTGGAATTAGAAATGCCATTCCACGTAGCTTTGCTGAAACCGAGCATACAATAAGCTACCGCGAGAGAGGGCATGCGCAAGCGAAGCGTTTGAGGAGGTGACATTCAGTTGGGGTTCCGTTATTTTTGATTTCATTCGGCGTCAGTGACAGCAGCGGATTGCAGCATCATGGCCAAGCAGAGTGGACAGCAAGACCTAAGCAAGTTTGGATTTAAGATCGCAAGAATAAACATTTCAGGAGGTAAGTCAAGAGTTATGAATATCAGTCACACTTTCTGTGAGCCCACTATCATGCTGTAAAGTTACCGATATGTAGCCTAATTTGTGGGCGGCGGATAACAACACAGCTATCATAATGAATGTTAGTTTGGAGTCTAGCCAGCTATCGATAGCTTACTCAGGTTCATGTTAGCTTTAATTTCTTGTATAAGGCCATTAATTTAATCAGCCTGGACATTCGTTTGTTATTCTTCAGGCAACAAAAAGTGTTATTCAAGACAGGAAGGCTAAAATAAACGACACTAGCAGTTTTGAAGGCTTCATTGCCTCATTAGAGAGCCGGTCACAACATGTAAGGCAGAGCAGGATTGGTGTATGTGGTGTATTAATGACGAGACGGTTGCACTCGTTTAACACCTTTACTGATAACTTGCATAACTGATACAACATACCATGCTGGTAATGGCTCGCGCTCTCTGGCTCATCTGTCTAAGCATGCACCTATCACATGAACACACATGAAACTATGGTAAGCCCATAAGCTCAATATACCACAGTGTAGGACTTGACAAAGCGTCTGCTAAAATGCAGCTTTCTTTTTCTTTGTCATAGGCTCTTCTTCTGTCTCCTCAATGGGCCTTTTCCCCTTTCCAAAGAAACTTTCCAAAGATGCCTGCTTTTAACTCATTTTGCTAACTTGTATCCAGTATGTATCAAAGTGCTACTATGTATCGAAGCAAAGTATCAAAGTATCCAAGGCAGCTCCTTGGTAACCGTCAACGTTAAGGTGTCACGTGACCTAGATAACAGTGGGAATCAACGTTACAGAAAGAATCCGGTCATTTTTCAAAGCTCAAATCCTCGTTCAGATAATAAATAAATCAGAAATAACATTATAATTATATTTAATTAAATTATCTTATCCACTGCTCTTTATTCCAGATGACAGCAGCAACTGCAACACAGTGCGACAGGAGCTGGAGGGGACCCGGAGTGTGAGACAATACAGGAGCAGGAGCAAGCAGGAGAACCAACAGCTGAAGAGCTGAAGATTTACAATTTACTGTTGCTTGTTTTAGCTTATTGGTTACCTACCTACCTCTGTCTTTCACTCAATGTTCCCAATGTTCAGCTTTGAATAAAAATTCTATTGACTTGATATGAAAAGATTCAGTTGTTCATTTGCATTGCCTGCTGAGGTTTTAATAAATTATTTACCAAACGATTTAAAAGGAGCCTACCATGACTATGAAGTTACACTTCAAATTTGTCATCTGCATTTCACCCTAATATGGAGAATGTGGTAGGCATGTCAGCCAGGAGACTGACTAAATATGACACATGACATCCACACTGTGCATGTTTTACAGTAAAATACCAGTGTATTATGTTTTTTACAACAATAAAAAGGGTACACAGTGTGTACTACACACTTTATCAGCACAAAATACTGTATGTCTGGTAAATGAACAAGGTCCACAGACCTACGTTGTGTGCAAACCCTCCTAAAAGCAAACCAGTTTCCCACCGACGGACCGACCGATGGGTCGACACGCGACTAAAAATTTCACCATCCCCCCGGTTTGATTTTACAACTCGACCACTGCTCCTGATTCACCGTTCCAGGTTTGACGTCGCATGCGGTGCTTACTGTGCCTGGCTCTGCGGCTCTGCAGACAGACCCTTCTCAAAGCGCTTGCGATGCCGTCGTTCAAACAGTTGTCCCAGGTGCCATGCCCTAACTTGGCAGGATTTGTTGACAGTGATGTTAAATAGTAGTAGTTACTAGTTGTAAAGTCAGTTGAGGCAAGTTTTTTATTACGAGTGTGTGTGTTTGTACCAAGTCTACTTTTCATGCATTATATTTCATGTATTATCACTTTTTAGAAGAGTTTTTCAATTGAGATTTAAAGGCATTTCAAATCGAATGAATGTTCAATAATTGTTGTACAGTAATGTTATTTGGCCATTAAGTGTTTGGCCGTTAAGTAATGCATGATGCAAACAAGTTTTGTACACGAGTTTGAATAATTAAAGACATTAAAAGCAGGAACTACCCCGTCTTATTTGAATGCTATACTAAAGAGGTCCTTCCAGGATGCTGCACTTCTCCAACATGAACTGATTAGCCATGCCTCCTGCTCACACAAAGCGATCCCAGTCCAAACTTATGTATGATGGTGTATGATCTATACACTGTGTATGACTTATTGGGCTATGTGAAGTTTTTGGTTTTGTTTATATCAGTGTATACCAGTGTAGGCAGCAATACTGACATCTCTGTTATAGAACAGTATCCTGTTATCTAGATATATCACTCAATACTTTTTGCCTTCACTTACTGAATAATTACATAGCCCTGGCAGTAACAACACCAAAACCCAACATGATAGATCTCTGCATGAAATGCAGAACTTGGCTGGAGTCAACTGGATTTATAGGCTTTCTGCTGTCCTCCCTTTCATTTGCATCCATGGACCATGGGTATGAAAAAGTTCCATATAGGTCATTGACAGTACATCACAGTGTACACGCCGGGCGTGTATTTAGCCATAAACCGATTTCTAATGATATGGCTTCCCCATTCCAGAACACCCCCACTTTTGGAAAGCTTGATACGCCCCTGACTGTAACGGTTTGTATGAGTGGGTGGAGCACAGAGGACGGCAGGACAGAGATCAGGTTCGGAAATAGGGCTTTTATTGCCACACTTTTCAGTGAACAACTCTTAAACCAAACAGACACACGACTGGCGTCTGGCTCAGGGATGAGCTCCTCTGCTCTCGCTCTCCCTCCTTAAGTAGGGCGCGGTCACTGGGAAGACACACAAACACAGGTTAATTGATATCAGGTGTAGTGATTCTGCCACTTACCTTCCCTGACTCCACCCTCCTGTCACAGACCAGTGCTTGACCACGCCCCCGCTGCCACATGTACATATGGTATATATTTATTTATGGGGATAGTTTATATATTCATATTTACAGGGATAGGTATGTAGTAGATATTTATTTTTGTAATTATATATTTATATAGATATTTGTGAAGTGTATATATGGTATATAGTGTATATATATATATATATATATATATATATATATATATATATATATATATATATATATTTGTAATTATATATTTATATAGATATTTATGAAGTGTATATATGGTATGTAGTATATATTTATTTTTGTAATTAAATATTTATATAGATATTTATGAAGTGTGTGTATATATATATATATATATATATATATATATATATATATATATATATATATTTGTAATTATATATTTATATAGATATTCATGAAGTGTATATATGGTATATATTTTTATAGGTGTATTAATGAAGTTTGGATTTCGGGGTAGTTAACAAGGGGTGGGAAATTAAAAAAGTATTGTACTTCTTCCCACTCCTTTTTCGAACAATGTACGGTGTATTGTAATGTCTTAGCTCTTTATGTATTTTATTTATTAATTTTTTTGTCACTTTTTTGTTTTCTTTCTTTTGTATGTACAAATAGTTACATACTTTTTTTATACATGTTTGAAATAAAATTCATTTATTCATTCATTCATTCAGTTTCTTCTACTGAAGCATGTGTTCAGATGACACGATGATGAATTGAATCCAAAATAGATCATAAGGTTTTGCACAAACTTCTGTAGTCCATGCCAGCTTCATGCCAACTTTTCACTCAACTTGTTGTAAACAACATAATTTTGACTGAAAATTGGTGTTACATTAGAAAAGAATGGAAGAAAAAGAAGAATTTTCGTTCCTGGTTTCAGACAAAAATAATAATAATAATAAAAAAGCTATCAGACAAGCATCTAAGCAGAAACCTTGGCAGGGACTGAAAAATGATTTACAATAATGTGTATGCATTAAAATGGACCAGACTCAAGGTTATGGGTGCTGCAAATGTAGTTGTAAACCATGCATATCTCACACAGTGCGAGGATGTCATACAGAGAATTTAATGATGCATCACTTACAGCAATACATCCAGTAGACTGGAGTGTGTAAAATTCAATTGCAAAATCCTTATGGTCATGCACATTAAGGTTGTGTGGATGTTTTCAATGTCCAGTTAAGATATACAACTTATGAGGGGAAAATATCATAGTTTTAAAACAGTGCAAAAACATTTTATATACAGTGGTGCTTGAAAGTTTGTGAACCCTTTAGAATTTTCTACATTTCTGCATAAATATGACTTAAAAGATCATCAGATTTTCACACAAGTCCTGAAAGTAGATAAAGAGAACCCAGTTAAACACATGAGACAAAAAATATTATACTTGGTCATTTATTTACTGAGGAAAATGATCCAATATTACATATCTGTGAGTTGCAAAAGTATGTGAACCTCTAGGATTAGCAGTTAATTTGAAGGTGAAATTAGAGTCAGGTGTTTTAAATCAATGGGATGACAATCAGGTGTGAGTGGGCACCCTGTTTTATTTAAAGAACAGGGATCTATCAGAGTCTGATCTTCACAACACATGTTTGTGGAAGTGTATCATGGCACGAACAAAGGAGATTTCTGAGGACCTCAGAAAAAGCGTTGTTGATGCTCATCAGGCTGGAAAAGGTTACAAAACCATCTCTAAAGAGTTTGGACTCCACCAATCTGCAGTCAGATAGATTGTGTACAAATGGAGGAAATTCAAGACCATTGTTACCCTCCCCAGGAGTGGTCAACCAACAAAGATCACTCCAAGAGCAAGGCATTTAATAGTCAGCGAGGTCACAAAGGACCCCAGGGTAACTTCTAAGCAACTGAAGGCCTCTCTCACATTGGCTAATGTTCATGTTCATGAGTCCACCATCAGGAGGACACTGAACAACAAATGATGTGCATGACAGGGTTGCAAGGAGAAAGCCACTGCTCTCCAAAAAGAACATCGCTGCTCATCTGCAGTTTGCTAAAGATCACGTGGACAAGCCAGAAGGCTATTGGAAAAAATGTTTTGTGGACAGATGAAACCAAAGTAGAACTTTTTGGTTTAAATAAGAAGTGTTATGTTTGGAGAAAGGAAAACACTGCATTCCAGCATAAGAACCTTATCCCATCTGTGAAACATGGTGGTGGTAGTATCATGGTTTGGGTCTGTTTTGCTGCATCTGGGCCAGGACGGCTTGCCATCATTGATGGAACAATGAATTCTGAATTATACCAGTGGATTCTAAAGGAAAATGTCAGGACATCTGTCCATGAACTGAATCTCAAGAGAAGGTGGGTCATGCAACAAGACAACGACCCTAAGCACACAAGTCGTTCTACCAAAGAATGGTTAAAGAAGAATAAAGTTAATGCTTTGGAATGGCCAAGTCAAAGTCCTGACCTTAATCCAATCGAAATGTTGTGGAAGGACCTGAAGTGAGCAGTTCATGTGAGGAAACCCACCAACATCCCAGAGTTGAAGCTGTTCTGTATGGAAGAATGGGCTAAAATTCCTCCAAGCCGGTGTGCAGGACTGATCAACATTTACCGGAAACGTTTAGTTGCAGTTCTTGCTGCTCAAGGGGGTCACACCAGATACTGAAAGCAAAGGTTCACATACTTTTGCCACTCACAGATATGTAATATTGGATCATTTTCCTCAATAAATAAATGACCAAGTATAATATTTTTGTCTCATTTGTTTAACTGGGTTCTCTTTGTCTACTTTTAGGACTTGTATGAAAATCTGATGATGTTTTAGGTCATATTTATGCGGAAAGATGGAAAATTCTAAAGGGTGCACAAACTTTCAAGCACCACTGTATACTGTGGAAAGAAAGTAAGTTAACCCTTTGGAATTATCTGCATTTATCTTAAAATATAGTCTGATCTTCATCTGAGGTACAATAATGAACAAACAATCTTCACTAAGAACACACGAATAATTGCTTTTTTCTTGTCCATATTGTATAAATCATTCAAATGTGCACAGCGTATGTTGGAGGGAATGTGATATATATATATATATATATATATATATATATATATATATATATATATATATATATATGTACATCAGGATATGAATATCAGGAGTTAGCAAACTTGTAGTCCAGTCAATTAAATGAGTTTGGAGATGTGGGTTAGAGCTACTTTTGACACCCAAACATTTTGAGTTTGCTATTCACAAGAAAGATCTGCTGATATAAACCATGCCCCGCAAAAGAGAGACCTCAGAAGGCTCAAGATCAAGAATTATTGATTTGTGTAAAGCTGGAAAGGGTTACAAAGTAATCTCAAAGTGTTTAGATATTCATCAGTCCACCGTTAGAAAAATGAGATGATATAGTCCCTGACAAAAAAGAAGTTTATTCAAGTGTGCTTCTTGTATACTTATTTTAAACTAAAAATAAGAGAGTATGCTAACAGTTTACTTTTTATTTACTTATCAGAGATGTACATTAAAAAAGTTATACATAAGTTTGCTTGGCTTATACTGAAAAGGATAGGCTCCAGCTTGCCTGCGACCCTGAAGGACAGGATAAGCAGCTACAGATAATGGATGGATGAGTATATCGAAAAGTCTAAGTATACTAAACTTAAACTTTTGATCAAGATATACTTAACAAAAGTCTAATAAAGTATTAAAATATTTGTGCCTTATTTTTAACTGTACTTGCCCTGTAGTTGTATAGAGCTTGGATGTCAATTTCAGTTGTCATTGCCATGTTTTCATACTTTGTCATTTAATACAATGTTTGAAAATTTGCTTTTTAAAGAAAATGAATATGTTCTTAATCCTGAGTATCTGTTGTTATTTTGTGAATTCTTACCTTTATGACTTCATTGTAACTTAAAGCATATATGCAGAGCCATGGCCTCACTTTCATTTATAAATACCTTGAGACATCAAGAATGGCACAGGAATAGTTTTAAGCGTTAACAATAAATCTAATATAGTAATTTTTATGATTAAAGTGATTCATATACGTAGCGGTCTGAGTGAATGACCTTGACGTCCGTAACGTCATAACAGGAAGTCTATCGGTCTCATCGCCATTTCCACTATACTAAAACGCAGAGCTGACTGCAACTCTGATCCTCCATTTTGAGCTAATTTATCACCATGCCACGTAGATGTGTTTTTGGCGGGTGAAACAACACGACAGAAGCTGGATTTACGTTGTATTCATGGCCCAAGAATGTTCAAACTGCAAGGATTTGGACGCATTTTGTGAGAAGTTCACGGGCACATTGGGTGGCTATGAAGTGGTCTCTCCTCTGCTCTGCACATTTTACTGAAGACTTGTACAATACCTCTGATCTGTTGAGGAGCATTGGCTATAAGCCCGTATTGAAAAAGGGTGCAGTATCAAGAATTAAAGAAAAATAAAACGACAAGAAAAGGAAAGTGTGGCAGCGGGGGCGTGGTCAAGCGTCGGTCTGTGACTGGAGGGTGGAGTCAGGGAAAGTAAGTGGCAGATTCACTGCACCTGATGTTGGTTAATCTGTGTTTGTGTGTCTTCCCCAGTGACCGCGCCCTATATGAGGAGAGAGAGAGCAGAGGAAGGAAGCTCTCTCCCCAACCAGATGACTGGTATGTGTATGCGCGCGCGTGCGTGCGTGAATAGTTTAAAGCTGAAAAGCTAAAATAAAGAGTTTGTGGAACTTAATTCTGGCCTGCCGTCTTTCTGAGCTCCACCCACACGAACTGCTACAGTGGTGCTGAAACCCGGGAATCGAGCACAGGAAAAAGAACAGGCCCATGGAGTCCTCCCCCTTCGCAGACCTGGTCCACACCCTCGCCACGGCCCAGCAGAGCCAGCACCAGGCGCTAGTCACCCTCTGAAAGAAGCAGGAGCACCGGTTTGAGGCCCTGGTGCTGGCGCAGCAGAAGACCGACAGGCGTTCCGGCACCTCCTCGCGTCGGCGGGGTCCACCACCTCCACCGCCACGGGCCCTTCTCCGCTCACCCTCACTAAGATGGGCCCGCATGACGACCCCGAGGACTTCATCACGCTCTTCGAGCAGGCAGCAGAGGCCGCGGGCTGGCCGGTGGAACAGCGCGCGACGCGCCTCCTCCCGCTGCTAACGGGCGAGGCGCAGCTGGCCGCGCTACAGCTCCCCACCGACCGCCGGTTGGTCTATGTGGACCTTCGCTGGGCCATCCTCCAGCAGGTGGGGCGCACCCCTGAACAACAGTGTCAGCGCTTCCGCGCTCTGCGTCTGGACGAAGTCGGCCGGCCGTTCGCGTTTGGCCAGCAGCTCCAGGACGCCTGCTGGTGGTGGTTGAGGGCCGACAACCACGACACCAAAGGGATCATCGATCAGGTGGTATTGGAGCAGTTCGTCGCCGGCCTACCAGAGGGAACCGCGGAGTGGGTCCAGTGCCACCGCCCAGTGTCACTGGATCAGGCCATCGAGTTGGCGGAGGACCATTTGGCGGCTGTTCTGACGGCAGGACAGCGGACATCCTCTTCTTCCCTCTCTCTCTCCCCCCCTCCTCCTGTGTCTCATCCTCGCCCCGTTCCCCCACTGCGGAGGCGGGAGCCGGCCCCACCCCAGCCGGCCCGTCGCACCCGCGGTGCCCTCCCATTTTTCCCTTCTGTGTCTGTCTCTCCCCCCCCCCCCAGGTGAGTGAGCCCCAGAGCACTGGTGCAGAGAGGAAGCCCGGGCTGGTTTGCTGGCGCTGCGGGGAGCCGGGCTACCTCCAACAGCAGCGCTCGGCGATGGAAGTGGGCAGGGTGGATCGGATCCCCGACGCGCCAGGAGCCGCCCTCGATCAAGCCGGAGCGTATCGCATACCGGGGAGTATCCAAGGGGATATATATCAGGCTTTGGTGGACTCTGGCTGTAATCGGACCTCAATTCACCAAAGCCTGGTGGAAGATGAGGCATTGGGGGGAGCACAGGGGGTGAAGGTGTTGTGTGTGTGCACGGGGATGTTCACAGCTACCCTTTAGTGTCGGTCCACATTCTTTTTCGAGGGGAAAAATTTAGAGTAAAGGCGCCGGTTAATCCTTGCCTCACCCACTCGATAATTTTGGGGACTGATTGGCCGGGATTTGGGGAGTTAATGAGCCATCTAGTGAAGAGTGGGTCCTGCCATAGTTTAGCAGGGGGAGGTCCCAGTGTCACTTTGGCGGGAGCAGCTGTCACAGAGCCGTCTACGTCATCTCTGCCTCAGAGTGAGGAGCAGCAGGCTCCTCCTCCCTCTCTCGGGGAATCCCTGGCGGATTTTCAGTTAGAGCAATCGTGAGACAAGTCTCTGCGGCATGCGTTTGACCAAGTGAGAGTAATCGATGGTCAAACGCTCCAGCCAAACGCCACCCCGTCCTTCCCCTATTTTTCTATTATGAAGGATAGGTTATACCGAGTGACGCAGGACACTCAGACTAAAGAGCAAGTCATGCAGCTTTTGATTCCAAAGAGCCGCCGGGAATTGGTATTCCAGGTGGCTCACTTTAATCCCATGGCTGGACACTTAGGGCAGGATAAGACACTAGTCCGACTAATGGCCTGGTTCTATTGGCCAGGGATTCATGGTGATGTCCATAGGTGGTGTACGGCGTGCCGTGAATGCCAGTTAGTAAATCCAGTGGCCATTCCAAAAGTGCCTTTGTGCCCTCTCCCATTAATCGAGACCCCGTTCGAAAGAATTGGGATGGATCTCGTCGGGCCATTAGATCGGTCAACACGAGGGTACCACTTTATTTTAGTTCTGGTGGACTATGCGACACGATACCCGGAAGCAGTGCCTCTGCGCAATATCTCAGCACGCAGTATTGCGGAAGCGCTCTTCTGCGTCATCTCCCGAGTTGGAATCCCGAAAGAGATTCTGACTGACCAAGGCACCTCGTTTATGTCACGTACACTGAACGAACTGTATGGGTTATTGGGTATTAAACCGATCCGCACCAGCGTGTATCACCCACAAACGGACAGTTTAGTTGAACGGTTCAATCGCACCCTCAAGAATATAATTAAAAAATTCATAAGTGAGGATGCACGTAATTGGGATAAATGGCTCGAACCCTTGTTATTTGCAGTGCGAGAGGTCCCCCAAGCCTCCACGGGGTTCTCCCCGTTCGAATTGTTATATGGGCGTAAGCTGTGCGGAATTCTAGATGTGCTGCGAGAAAATTGGGAGGAGGGACCTTCACCCAGTAAAAATCAAATTCAATATGTTATGGACCTGCGTGCAAAACTCCACACACTCACCCACCTAACCCAGGAGAATTTGCGGCAGGCCCAAGAACGGCAAACCCGCCTGTACGACAGGGGTACGTGCCTTAGGGAGTTCGCACCAGGAGATAAAGTTCTCGTACTGTTGCCCACATCGAGTTCCAAATTAATCACCAAGTGGCAAGGACCCTTTGAGGTCACACGGCGAGTCAGGGACGTCGACTATGAGGTGAGGCGAATGGACAGGGGTGGGGTGCTACAGGTTTACCACCTCAATCTGCTCAAACTCTGGAACGAGGAGGTCCCCGTGGCGTTGGTGTCGGTGGTTCCAGCAAAGGCAGAGCTGGGGCTGGAGGTTCAAAAGGGAACATTGGCATTGCGTACCTCTCCAGTCCCCTGTGGAGACCACCTCTCCCCGACCCAACTCACGGAGGTCGCCCAATTGCAGACAGAGTTTTCGGACGTGTTCTTGCCCCTGCCCGGCTGCACCGACCTTATAGAGCACCACATTGAGATGCCCCCGGGGGTGGTAGTGTGCAGCCGCCCTTACAGGTTACCCGAACACAAGAAAAAAGTGGTTCGGGAAGAACTTGAGGTCATGCTCGAAATAGGCATCGTCGAGGAGTTCCACAGTGACTGGAGCAGCCCGGTGGTCTTGGTACCCAAGACCGACGGGTCGGTCAGGTTCTGTGTAGACTATAGAAATGTCAATGCAGTGTCTAAATTCGACACGTACCCAATGCCTCGTATTGATGAGTTGCTCGATCGACTAGGCACGGCTCGCTTTTACTTGACACTGGATTTGACAAAGGGTTATTGGCAGATCCCCTTGACTCCATTATCCCGAGAAAAAAAACGGCCTTTTCCACACCGTTCCGCTTACACCAGTTTGTCACACTTCCTTTTGGGCTGTTTGGGGAGCCCGCTATGTTCCAGCAACTGATGGATAGGGTCCTCCACCCCCATGCCACCTATGCAGCCGCGTACCTAGACGACATCATTATTTATTGTAATGACTGGCCATGGCACCTACAACACCTGAGGACCATCCTTAGGTCACTGAGGCGGGTCTCACAGCCAACCCGAAGAAGTATGTGATTGGGCGGGTGGAAGTACAGTATCTGGGCTTCCACTTGGGCAACGGGCAGGTGCGTCCCCAAATAAACAAGACAGCAGCAATTGCGGCCTGCCCGAGGCCCAAGACCAAAAAGGGGGTGAGACAGTTCCTGGGGCTGGCTGGCTACTATCGTAGGTTTATACCTAATTATTCGGACGTCACCAGCCCGCTGACTGATCTGACTAAAAAGGGGGCACCAGATCCGGTCCAGTGGACGGAGCAATGCCAGCGGGCTTTCTCTGAGGTGAAGGCTGCACTGTGTGGGGGGCCACTGTTACACTCCCCTGACTTTTCTCTCCCCTTTATGTTGCAGACGGTCGCGTTGTACAGAGGGCTGGGGGCCGTTCTGTCCCAGGAGGGGGAGGACCGCCCCATCCTGTACATAAGCAGGAAGCTGTCAGTGCATGAGGGGCGCTACAGCACCATCGAAAAGGAGTGCCTGGCAATCAAGTGGGTGGTCCTCGCCTTCTGCTACTACCTCCTGGGGCGCCCTTTCACCCTCTGTTCGGACCATGTGCCCCTCCAGTGGCTCCACCGCATGAAGGATGCCAATGCGCGGATCACCCGTTGGTATCTGGCACTCCAGCCCTTTAATTTCAAGGTGGTCCACAGGCCGGGGGCGCAGATGGTCATGGCGGACTTCCTCTCCCATCGGGGGGGGGGGAGTCGGCTGCAGGCCGGATGGCTTCCCGGCCTGAGTCGGGCGGTGGGGGTATGTGGCAGCAGGGGCGTGGTCAAGCATCGGTCTGTGACTGGAGGGTGGAGTCAGGGAAGGTAAGTGGCAGATTCACTGCACCTGAAGTTGGTTAATCTGTGTTTGTGTGTCTTCCCCAGTGACCGTGCCTTATATGAGGAGAGAGAGAGAGCAGAGGAAGGAAGCTCTCTCCCCAACCAGACGACTGATGTGTGTGTGTGCGCATGTGTGCGTGAATATTTTAAAGCTGAAAAGCTAAAATAAAGAGTTTGTGGAACTTAATTCTGGCCTGCCGTCTTTCTGTGCTCCACCCACATGAACTGCTACAGAAAGTATTTATTTTATTTTTTAAAAGGAAAGTAAGTTCAGTTGCACCAGTGCTCCCGGAGTAAGCCGAGGGTTGTTGCTAAAACCCGGGACGGAACAGGACGGGATGGGACCTCCCTGCAGTTGTTGCTAAAACCGGTGACATCCCGTTCCGACCCGGGTTTTAGTAATTGCCTGAGCTGAGCAATAATGGCGGAATACACAGTATGAAGAAAACAGTGAATGAGTGGAGCAGCCGTTTTATTTCTAAACTAGATATTGCTGCCATCTCGCCCTTACGTGGAAGAAGTGAATGAACAGAGAACTGAACAAACAACTGAAAGTCAGATTGTTTTTGAAACAATCGGCCTTCAAGAAGCGAGAACACAAACGGGTAAGCTCCGACTCTCATTTGGATTAAAAAAAAAAACACGTTGTTTACCTGCGTTTAGATTAATACATGTAACTTGTATTGTGTGTTTAAGTTACTGGTATAAGATTATTTAATTTGCTTCAGAATGTGATTGTCTCAGTTCATCTAATTATTTAATTAGCCTTTTACGTTTTATGAGTGAAAATGCATGCATGTACATGCATGTTACATAAGTTATAACAACTATCCTGTTTTAATGAGAGTCAACCCACAATCAATGAAGTCAAATCAGTCTTAGTTGAGCAAGTCAGTAACGGTATTTCTTACTTTCACCATACGTTTTTATTTCTATGACTTTGGTCTATAGCTGTCAAAGGCCTGGGCTTTAAAACCGGTTTCCGCAGTGATGTCACGCACTCAAGGCTGGCTGGCTCAGCGGGGCAGCTCGAATGCCAACTTTGTGGTCGATTTTAACTCTCAAAAATCTACGTATTTTTAATTCCCATTTATGCAGCATACAAGAGTCAAGGATGGAGATACTATCCACTCAGAAATTTCTTTAAAAATAAAGGTTCTGCATATCTGCTTTAACCAGCTTCATGAGCTAGTCACCTGAAATGCTTTTCAATTAAGTTTGCCTCGTCAAAAGGTAATTAGTGGAATTCCTGACTTTCTTAATGCATTTTAGATCATCAAACAGTAAACAAAATAATAAAAATACAAAAAAAATTACATATCAATATCAATGCATTTTTCTAATCTTGCTCCTGTTCTCTCTCTCTCTCTTGCTGTTATTCACACCTTTTTTACTTCAGTTATCAATGTGATGTCTGAAATATTATTATTGTTATGTCTGAAATATATTCAGACTATGCACATGTATTTTTTATCCCTCAGTTACTTACAAACACATTTAAATAATGCTGAAAAGCTTCATATTTGTAAATTCTTATCTATGTGTGAATGCACTGACCAAAGTATACGTCATTCTGCTTTTAATAGGAATGCAAGTCTTTCTCAACTTCAGGAGCTTCCACATGTAAGTTACTAATATCTCATTACTTTCAGCTCACACTACAGCTCTGCATTCCCTTCACATCTTACGTAAAGCAGCTTGGATCAAGTTCGCAATCTTGGCTTAACCATGAAATCCACAGAGGAGGCAATCAAAGAATATAATCCATTTTGAGGACACAGTTCTCAAACTCAAATCCTGAGTTAACGCAGTGCTGTGCTGCTTCAGCATTGAAGGGTGAAACACCTGATCAAACCATATCATCCACAGAGGACCTCATGAAATTAAGTATGCACCTGTCTCCACCAGGTTGAGTATATTTTACGATATTTAGTTTTTTGGAATCATTTTGGGAAACATTCCTAGCTTAAAGGTAGACTGTCTTTCAGATTTTTTAAGTTTTAGATCATAAAAAGAATTTTCCCTGACACCCAATTATTTTTGTTTAGTGGACCAAAAGCTACTGAATTCAAATCACAGACATCCCATTTTATTCTTTTTTTTTTTTTTTTTTTGAATGGAGCAATTAATGAATTTCGGCCGATGTGGCCCAAAATTCTCTGCCATTTTTTTTCCTGCTTCACCATGACCCAATTCAAAATACTATGTCATGCATCATGTGGTGGGTTTTCCACATTCACACCAAGTCATTGTGG